>NC_062556.1:78383648-78683648 GCF_016906955.1 Phacochoerus africanus
ATAGTCTCCTCCCCAGAGGTCACAGGAGTCCTGGGCCCGGTTCCAGGGAGAGCCCGGAGGGTGTTATCACCCGTCTGCAGCCCTGGCAAGCTGGCCCCCCGTCACGTGCCCCTCCGCCCTCTCCCTGGGCAAACAGGGTGGCCCTACTGCCATTGAGCCTCCCCTCAACTGGGTGCCCTTGGCCTGTACCCACATCTGAGCTGATAACGACAGAGGGGAGCTTGGCTTGATGTGAAGGGGATGGGTGGGTGTGAGGGTTAGGGTTAGGCCTCCTGCTCCTAGGTGAGTGGAGCAGGTGCCCAGGTCTCGACCATGCTGCTGCTGCGGCGGCTGGGACCCCTCGCTGGAGGGCACCCCGGACACGGGCAGGGCTGGGCAGGCCAGGCAGGGGCTCAAGGGCTTCCGCCCCCGTGGTGCTCGGCTTCGGTGATGAACGTCATGCCCTCTGAGGCCCGTGGCTGGTCAGGACGGGGCCCTTTAGGAATTTCCTTTGTCTGCGTAGGAATCACAGCCCTGCCGTCCAGACGTGCTCTCGAGACTGAGTGTGTACCACTCCCCGGTGAGCTGTTGGAAGGTGGATTCTGGCCCGGAGGGGCCCCCAGGCTGTATGTGTGGCCTCAGGACCAGGGCCATGTCTGGGCAGGGGTCGTTCAGGTTGGCACCACATTCGAGTCACCTGGGGCGCCTCGAAAACCTCTGACGCCTGTCTTACACCCAGTTTCTGAGGGGGCTGGCATGTCAGGTGGCCTGAGCATCTGGGCAGCTTCGAGCCCCCAGGTTCCCCAGAACTCCCTGACGCGTGGCCATCAGCATAGCTGCAGCGATGGCATCTGCTCCCTGGGGCCTCCACCTGCAACTAGCCATCCATCCCTTGTCAGAAGGGCGACGCCAGCAAGTGTGATGTGCACACAGCCTTTTACAAAAAAATCTAAGTCAAGACCCGATTGAAATAATGGATTCTACACCCAGGTCTAGAATTCCAGCTTTCCCTCTGGGGAAATGGGAAGGTTTCTTTGGGAATAAGAAGAATGAGAACCCCCCCTAGCCATTACACTCATTTTCTTTAGGGTGATTTAGAGTTTCTCAGCAGAGTGAACACCCTAAAATTCAGATGGAAACGCACCATTTTACCTTGCACTCATGCTTCCTAAATGGAGTGATCCTATGCATTTTCCTTGACACTGTTCCCATGCACAGCTTTGGAATTTTAGGGCCGTAAAAACAGAGCGAGGCTCAGGCCGTGGTCTCACTGTCCACAGCTGGTGGGCCCAGGGCCCCGAGCACTGAGGTCTGAAGAGGCGGTGCAGCCACTGCTGTCCAGAGACTAAACGCCACCCTTGACTGGAAGCTACAGGGACGCTCTTGGAAAGAGCAAAGTATGAATTCCCCCTGGACGTCTTTGAACTAGATTCCATACTGAGTCTCTGATTTCCCAGAACTGCACACACATTATCACAACGACCTTCTGGGAACAGGTGCCTGTGGGGCGGGGAGGTGGGGGCCCTAGGAGAGGCCAGCTTCCTGCTGAGCACGCCCTGTAGGGGAACGTAGGACACGTGCCCAGGGAGAGTGGGCTCCAGATGTGGGCACGCCCCCACCTGCCCACCTGGCAGTAAGTCTTCTGCCCACCCCTTCCGCTGCTGGACTAGAGTCAGAAGCCGGCTAAAGCCGAAGGACTAAACAACAGGACTGTCCCCCTATTTCACCAGATAATCACCCAACAGACCAAGAACCGGGAAGATGTCAAAATGAATGAAAACGAGATGGTCAGGGAGCTCCTGTCGTGGCCCAGGGGTGAACGGACGCAACTAGCTTCCATGAGGAAGCGGGTTCGATCCCTGGCCTCGCTCAGTGGGTTAAGGATCTGGAGTTGCTGTGAACTGTGGTGTAGGTTGCCGATGCGGCTCAGATCCCGAGTTGCTGTGGCCGTGGTGTAGAATGGCAGCTCCAGCTCTAATCTGACCCCTAGCCTGAGAACCTCCGTATGCCATGGGTGTAGCCCTAAAAAGACAAAAGACAAAAAGAAAAAAAAACTCCAAAGAACCCCAAAACCAAGATGGTCAGTAGATGCCAACCCTGAGGTGACAGATTTAAAGCAGCCATGCAAAAATGGTTCAGTAAGCAACTGGGAAAGCAGAAAGCCTGAGCGAAGAAGTGGGAAGTGGGAAGTTTAAGAAGCAGGAGAGACAAAGTGGAAATTTTAGATTCAAGAACTACAGCAGCCTGAACAAAAAGCTCAAAGAATGGCTTCAGCGGCAGGAGGAAATAATCACTGACATGGAAGAAAAACAGTGTAAGTTTCCTGATTCGAACAATGGAGAGAAACTGGAGTCAGAAAAAGGTGTGCGCAGCCTCGGGGATGGAGGGCCCTGGTGAGAGCACCGAATATCTGGGTCCACAGACTCCTGGGACGAGAGGAGAAAGAGGCCGGTTGAGAACTACCAGACCAGTAAAAGGCCTGTACTTTCAGATCCAAGAAGCTGAATGAGCCCCCAAATCCGTGCCAAGTTGTGTTATTATTAAACTTTTAATATTAAAGACATACACACAAAAAACCTTAGAAAGGAGCCAGAGAAAAACCATTTGAGTGACAGAAGTTTTCTTACCAGAAACCAGGGGCCAGAAAGAAGTTGCACAATATGTTTAAAGCACTGACAGGAAAGAACTGTCAACCCAGAACCTAAATTCGACGAAAATATCTTTCAGGAATGAAGGAGGAATCCAGGGATTCTTAAATGAAAGGAAACGAAAAGTAAGGTAATTTGTTGCCAGCAGACTTATCCTCAAAGGATGACTAATGGGAGTTCTCAAAGCAGAAAGACAATGTTTGGGAGTTCCCATCATGGCTCAGTGGAAACGATTCTGACTAGTATCCATGAGGACACGGGTTCCATCCCTAGCCCCACTCAGTGGATTAAGGATTCGGCATTGCTGTGAGCTGTGGTGTGCATTGCAGACGCGGCTCGGATCTGGCGTTGCTATGGCTGTGGTGTAGTCCAGCAGCTGCAGCCGCGACTCGACCCCTAGCCTGGGAACATGCACATACTGCGGGTGCAGCCCTAAGAAGACCAAAATAAATAAATAAACAAAAATTAAAAAATAAAAGAGAGATACTAAACACATAGTTAAATTATTTCTAAGCTATCCAAAATACAGATAAATTAAAATTGGATTCTCAAAAAGACTCAAATAACCTGTAAGAAAAAGAAAAAAAGAGAAATGAAGAAAGAAGAAACAGAAAAATGGCAGACTTGAGCCCTAACATATCAACAAGTATACCAAATGTAAATGATCTAAATACAGCGATTAAAAACCAATGACTGGCAAAACTGACCAAAAAACACGACCCACCTACACGCTATCCACAAGAAACTCATCTCAGCTGTAATAAGGTAGGCATGCTGAATGGGAAAGGGTGGAAGAGATATATCCTGTGAATATTAATCTAATGGACAGAAGAGTCCGTATTAATATCACATAAAGCCGACGTCAGAGCAGAGAAAATTACCAGAGACAGACATTTTGTAATGACGAAGGGCAGTCTACCAAGAAGACAGAGCCATCCTAAGTGTGTCTGCACCAAACGCAGAGCTGCAGACTCTGTGAAGCAAATGATTAGAGTTGAAAGGAGTAAGAGACAAACCTGCAGTTTTAGTTAGACTTCAAACTACTCCCTCACAGCTGACGCAGCAACCAAGTACTGAACCAACGTACTTGGTTGGGTATCACCAACTTGGGTGGGTATCACCCTGCCCGTATCCACGCTATCACCACCCATCAACACATGCCGCTGGTGTTCGTGGAGTACGCCGTTCAACCCCAGGAGAATACGCTTCCTTTTTAAGTATCCATGGAATGTGAACCATATCCTGGACCATAAAATAAAGCTCCACAGATTTAAAAGAGTTGAAATAATACAGATTGTGTTCTCCAACCGTGATAGAATCAAACTATCAATCGATAACAAAAAATACTAGGAAAATCTCCAAACATGTGAAAATTAAGCAACACACTTCTAAACAAGAGTGAAAAAGCAAACTCAAGGAGTTCCCTTGTGGCCCAGCAGGTTAAGTATCTGGTGTTGTCACTGCAGATGTTGGGTCGCTGCTCTGGCGCGGGTTTGATCCCTGGTCCAGGAACTTCCACGTGCCACGGATGCAGCCAAAAAAAAAAAAAAAAAAGAAAAAAAAAGAAAAAAAGATAGAAAGAAAGAAACTCAAGGTACATTAAAAAAATATATGGAACTGAATGAAGACAAGAAAAAATCCACATGTGGGGCACAACTAAATAAGTGTTAATAGGAAAATTTATCAAGAGCAACTATTAGAAAGAGGAAAAGTATCAAATTGATAATCTGAGTTTCCATGGCAAAAGCCTAGAAAAAGAAAAGGGGGGGAAGCAAGCAGAAATAAGAAATTAAAGAAAAAGCAGAAACTGATGAAATTGAAAACCGAAAAGCGAAGGAAACAGAGCTGATTCTTTGAAAAGATGGATAAAATTGACAAACCTATAGCAAGAGAGAAGACACAGATAACCAATATTAGAAATGAAATGAGATGTCACTACAAACATCAAAAAGATACTGTGAACACTGCATACCACTCTCTCTATAAACTTGACACCTTAGATGAAATAAACCGCTTTCCCAAACACAGAACTTGCCCACTTTTAAATAAAATTGAATAGCCCTGTAACAATGAAAGGAATTGAATTCATAATTTATTATGTTTTTCTTTTTGGCTGCACCCACAGCATGTGAAATTTTCGAGCCAGGGATTAAACCTGCACCACGGCAGCGACTCAAGCTGCTGCAGTGGCAATGCCAGATCCTTAACCCATTGCACCACAAGGAAACTCCTTGAATTCATACTCTCGCAATAAAGAAACTTCCAGGCCCTGAGGGTTTCACTGGAGAACCCTACCAAACATCTAATGAAGAAGTAACACAAATTATGCGCTGTCCATCTGGAAAATAGAAGAGAATATTTCCCGCCTGATTTTATGAGACTGGTAAACCCTTACACCAAAATCAGAGAAAGACTGGCTTGTACTGGATGTTTTGGTTAGTGGAACAAACAAGAAAAGAAAGAAAAGTCACATAGATCAGAAAGGAAGAAGTAAAATATCCCTATTTTCAAATGACAGGATTGTATATGTAGAAAATGCCAAAGACTCTATAAAAAATCTCCTAGAATAAGTGACTTCAGTAAGGTCATAGGATACAAATGTCCGAAAGCCAACTGTATTTCTGTAGACCAGCTGAACACGTGATACCAAAATTAAAACTGTAACACCATTTACAATTGCTCAAGACAGAAAGTCATATTCAGCAGCTCATGTTGCTCCTGCGGCACAACCCAAGATGATACACCGATGGCAGATACACACATGGAGAGATGTGCAGCATCGTTAACCCCCGGGGAAAGGCAATTTAAACCGCCGTGGGGTACCACCTAGCAGAAGAGCTAAAATAGAAAACGTTGGCTGAAAAACCGCATCACTCCTACCCTGCTGGGGGCGGGGAGGCAGGTGGTACAAAATGGTAGAGACATTTGGAAAAGAGTTTGCCAGTTTCTTCAAGCACTCATTGTGTAACCATACGACCCAGCAATTGCGGTCTTGGGTGTTAATCCCAGAGAAACTGAAGTTTATACCTGCGCAAATACAGTTAATGTCTGTAGCCGCTTTATTCATGAAAAAGCCCAACCGCCATCAACCTAGACGCCCTTCAGCAAGTGAAGGGTTAGACCAGCTGCTGCTCAGCGGAGAGACGGCAGGTCCACGCAAGGGCCTGCCTGGATGCCCGGAGGGCTGGTTGCCCTGAGCGAGCGGAGCCAATCCGCAAGGTCACGCACCACAGCGTTCCTGACATGACAGCGCTGGGAGATGGAGGGCAGACCCGTGGCCGCCGGGGCTCAGGAGGGTGTGGGACGGAGGTGGGTGGACCGTGGGGTGACGGGGAGGCCTGGGCGTGGCTGTGGCGGCGTCAGGGTCCATGCTGTGACCCTGAGCTACACTTCGGGAAGAGGCTGCTGTCGGGGGCTCGGGAGAGGGGTACCGGGGTCTCTGGGTTACTTGTAACTGCGCCCGAACCTGCAGTTCGTGTAGGTAAAAACTTTGTCTTAAAAAAGGGCCAAATGAATTTGGGAAGCAGTGCAGACTTGACCCCTCTTGGCCAAGTTCACTCTAAAATCTCGAAGTCCCATGGTAGGAACATGTTTAACTTTGTTTATCGGATGCTCCCCGCTTCGCCAGCGGCCTGGTCAGCAGCCACCCGATGGAAGCCGTCCTCCTCAGGCCCCGCCTCTGCTGCCTGGCTCACCAGCCTCACCCAGGCCACCTAAGCCCATCTTGACTTGGCAGGATCTCCAGGCGACTCCAGCCTGGGACCACAGGGAGCACTGGCTCAGAGCACGCTGAGAAACGCCTTAGAAGGTGCTCCAGCCCACAGCACACGGGGCCACTGTCCCATCTGAGCCCTGATGAGTTAAAGAAAAGGCAGGAAGGGGCTGAGGTGTCAGCCCACGGTGACCCGGACTCACCAAGTCGCCTGCTCAGTGGCAAGGTCTCATTCCCACCTCCCCAGCGGCTGCAGAGGGTCCCGCGTCTCCCACACCCACTGGCAGAACCTCCCTGCCCTCTGGACCCTCTTCTCCCACCCGGAGGTGATGGGCCGGCCGGTCGGCTGGCTTTGTCTGCTTGGGGCGTTCTTCACTCCCTTCCCTTCCTCCCTCTTTACGCTGTAGCCACACTGTCACATTCTTTTCCATGCCTGTGCTTTTCCATGCATGTCATGCTTTTCCATACCTACTGGGTACTAGAACAAGACGGACAAGGCTATGCCCAGGTGTGCCCCAGGTGTGCCTCAGGTGTATCCCGGGTAGGTCCCAGGTGAGTGTCAGTTTGTCCCAGGTGAGTCCCAGGTGTATCCCAGGTGTGCCCCACATGTCCCTCAGGTGTGCCCCAGGTGTGTCCCCGGTAGGCCCCAAGTGAGTCCCAGGTTTGCCCCAGCTGTGCCCCCGGGTGTGTTCCAGGTAGGTCCGAGGTAGGTCCCAGATGAGTCCCAGGCGTGTCCCTGGCCTCTTCATTCCCCTCTCACTCCAGCCTCCCTCTGCGTGGGACCTCAGCCTGGGTGCAGCCCAGGGTCTCCTGCTTCCCTGTCTTTTTCACCCAAACGCTTCTCTGGGCACTTCTGCTTCCGCCGCAAGGGGCGGCAAGAGGGGAGGGGGCTGCCGTGAGGCTGATCCTGCAGCAGGTGCTGGGGTTACCTTAGGTTGTCAGCGCCATCACTGTGACATGGTTGCTCTCAGGGTCAGGTCGGGACAGATGCAGGTCCTCACGTCCTGACCAGTCCCCTGGCCAGTGGTCTCACCTGTAGACACCCCCGGAAGCCTATTCCTAAATGGTTTTTCTCTCACTTGCTCTTTTTCTAAAGGCAAAAATGAGGCATAGTGGGGAAAACCACCAGCTGTCTTCATAAACTGAGGTTTCTCCTGGGACCCCTCCCTTGAGCTGGGGCTCCTGTCCCTGCGAGGAAATGGATGGATGGTTCATCCGCTCTGCTCGGGCCTCGGGGCGGACAGGCTGCTCCGGGCTTCCACGTGTCCTGTCTGGGCCTGGGGTGTGTCCTTCCCCGCGGGCAGGGCGGCCTGTCTAATCCGTCTGCGAGCGGCTTAGGGATTGTCTTTTTCTGGCACCTGCTCGCCGCCGTGCCTGCGCGTCCTCCACTGCCAGCTGGATTTAGCCTGAGCTGCGTCAGTGGGCTCCCCCGGGCTCCGGGCCTGCCCCGGCCCTCCTGTCCCAAGAGGGCAGGAACGGGCCAGAGGCCAAGGGCAGCCGGTCAGGCCGGCTCGGGGCGCGGGAGCCGGACGAGGAGGGAGGCCTGCGCTAGGATGGATTTCGGGTCCCTGGAGACGGTGGTGGCCAACTCTGCCTTCATTGCTGCCCGGGGCAGCTTCGACGGGAGTAGTGCCCTGTCCTCCCGGGACAAGAAGTACCTGGCCAAGCTCAGGCTGCCCCCGCTGTCCCAGTGCGAGGCCCTCCGGGACAGCCTGGACCTGGGCTTCGAGAGCGTGTGCTGCGAGCAGCCCATCGGCAAGCGGCTCTTCCAGCAGTTCCTGAGGGCCGACGGGCAGCACGTGCCGGCCCTGGAGCTCTGGAGGGACATTGAGGACTACGACACGGCCAACGACGACCTCCGACCACAGAAGGCCCAGGCCATCCGGGCCGACCACCTGGACCCCCGGGGCAAGCTCTTCTGCGGCTTCCTGGACGAGGGGACGGTGGCGCGGGCCAGGGAGGGGCCCTCGGGGCGTGAGGAGGGGCTCTTCCAGCCCCTCCTGCAGGCCACGCTGGTGCACCTGAGCCAGGCGCCCTTCCGGGAGTACCTGGACAGCCTGTACTTCCTGCGCTTCCTGCAGTGGAAGTGGCTGGAGGCCCAGCCCGTGGGTGAGGACTGGTTCCTGGACTTCAGGGTACTGGGCAGAGGTGGCTTTGGGGAGGTGTCCGCCTGCCAGATGAAGGCCACTGGCAAGATGTATGCGTGCAAAAAGCTGAACAAGAAGCGGCTGAAGAAGAGGAAGGGGTATCAGGTGTGCCGCCGCAGCGTTCTGGGCACGGGTGGGGTCCGGGGCGCCCTGGGTTGGCTGACCCTGGGTGGGGCTCGGTTCCCTGGGCCCCGTCATCGAGGGTCTGTACTGCGGCCGAGCGCCTGGGCCGGAGCGGTGGGCACAGGCCATGCTTGGCTGCCCAGCCTGTGACTCAGCCATCCAGCTGCCCTTAAGCACCAGCCTTGGCGGGGACGGGACAGGCGGCGTGCGGCCTTCCTCCCTGCAGAGCGGCCTCCGCGTTGCTGGTGTGGCTGACGTGCCACGTCTCTTCGTCCTTCTCGGTTCGTCACCAGCATCACGAAAGCCACTGTCCGGAGGCTGTGGGGCTGGTTCTCCAGCTTCTTCACTGACTTTCTGGAACTTCCCCTGGCTTGTGCCAAAGAGCTGGGGCTGGTGCGGGAGCCTCCACGGGGTCGGGCGGGCGGCACTGTGCTTCCAGGCCCCGAGGCGGGGTGAGGCGGCTGCTCTGCATCGTGCCCTCCACCGCGTCAGGCTCCATCCCCGCGGGGTCAGCCAGAGCTGCTTAATGTCCTGCAAGAGCCTGGGTTCCGTTCCCGCGGCCGTTCAGAGCGGCCTGTGCTGGGGGCAGATGGCGCCCCCGAGCACCCCAGGGCCCCTGCGTGAAGCATTTGCCCTCGCGGCCCCTCCCTGGCACTAAGCCTCCTCTGCCTGCCACGGGAGCCTCACTGAGATTTTACAGAGTGAGATGCACCGAGGGTCTCCCCACACAGCGACGGGAAGGCCTCGGCAGCTCCCGGGTCCTTCAGAAGGACCCTCCCTGCAGCACACGCTAAACACGTTAAACGGGCTCCCCGGGGTTTAAAGTGAATGCGGAGGGTGACCCGGTGTGAGGTGGCAGGGAGGGTGCTGGTCGTGGACCCTGGCTGGTCTCTGCCGTCCAGAGCCTGGGTGGGAGGAAGGGCTGGGACGTGGGCGGGAAGAGCCGGCGGGACCCTCACGGCGTTTGCAGGCTGGGCGGCCGAGCCCCGGCTGCAGGGTCGGGACACCCGAGTCCTCAGCCCGAGACGCGCCACTTGCCTGTGGAACCAGGCGTGGGGGGCGTGTGTCTGAGTTACTTGCGTCCGCAACCCCCTCGGCACGGATTTCACCGTGGCTCTTTCCGGTTGGCGCAAGCTCCCCACCTGACTCTGGGCGCGTCCCCGCTTCCCAGGGTGCCGCGGTGGAGAAGAAGGTCCTGGCGAAGGTGCACAGCAGGTTCATCGTGTCTCTGGCCTACGCCTTCGAAACCAAGACCGACCTCTGTCTGGTGATGACCATCATGAACGGAGGGGACCTAAGGTGAGAGCGCGGCTTCCCTCCACGCGGCGGCCGGGCCTCGGCGCCGCTCTGCCGGCCCCCACGCGACCGCCCTGCCCGCTGGGCTGCGCCGTCCGCCACCTGCGCCCCGCTCCAGGCAGTGTCACCCTGGTTAGCCGGCAGCGCGGCTTGCTGTGCCATACACGCGACACTGAGTAGATGCCCGTGACACTGCCTGCGCCCACGTGACCCCACACCCCACCACAGGGCACCAGCTGCGCTCACCCAAAACGCCACGTGACCCTGGGTGCCGCCGTCGGCTCGGGCGAGCAAGGCCGCCCCTCTCCTCTTTGGACTCCTGCTTTGCCTCCGCTCCGGCCGGTGGTGGTCTCGTTTAAAGAGCTGATTTGTCAGGCTTGGCTGCTCTGTAAAGGGAAGGAGGCCCAAGGCCGGCCCGGGAGCCGCACGTCTGGCGGAAGCTGCCGGGCTAACGCTCCCGCTTGGCGCCCCGGGCAGACCCCGCAGCCCGCCTTGGTCCCCCTCCGCCCCTGGCTCCTTTGGCCGGGGGCTCTGAAGTGATGGGAGGGGCTTGGGGTAGGGGTGGGTGGATGGGGTCGGGCTCAGCCGTGGGCTCCTCAGGCTGGATCTGGAGGCCAGAAGGACACACAATGAGAGAATCGGAGGCCTCGCTGTTCCCCCGAGATTTTACTTTCCATCAAACCTGTGGGCCCATGGCCCACGGTTGTGCCAGAGAAGCACGGACTCCACGTGGTCTGCCCACAGGTACCACATCTACAATGTGGACGAGGAGAACCCCGGCTTCCAGGAGCCACGCGCCGTCTTCTACGCGGCCCAGATCGTCAGCGGCCTGGAGCATCTGCATCGGCACAGCATCGTCTACCGCGACCTCAAGCCTGAGAACGTGCTCCTGGACGACGATGGTGAGGGGGCCTCCGTCGCGGCCTCCCCTCCGGGCTTTCCCTCTGGACCTCCCTACCCAGCCTCCCCTCCTGCCTCCCCTCACCCAGCTCACCTCTGTGCCTGACCTGCCATGGGCGAGGGAGGGGCCGGCTTTGATAAATGTCCTTATACTTTTAAATGGCACCGAGACCCTTTTCAAGTTTGTTTCTTGTCACTCAGCTACTTGGGGACAGAATGGCATTGCCCCAAATGGAGATTCTTGATGGGCTTGGGTGAAAGTTGGTGCGTGACCAGGTCTCGGGTTATAGGGACCTTCTGGGATGCGGACAGTGTGCGCGCTGCGAGTAAAGGGAGACTGTTTACGGCCAAGTGCTCACTCCGTGACTTTCCGCCTCCCGTGAGGGGTCAGCCCAGGACTCTCACCAGGAAATGAGCCTCAAGGCTGAGGTTCCCAGCAGCCCTGAGAACCTGTGAGAACACGCCGCTCTCCCCACAGGCCGTTGCTGCAGAGCCTGGGGAAGGGGGTGAGGCGTCTGGGGGCCACGCCCCGGATTCCAGGTGGCGCTGGGACCCCTGCTCTTCCTCCACAGGCCCCCTGGGTGCGTGTGCCTGGGCCTGCACACATGTATGCAGAGTCGGGCGTGGCTCTTGTGTCCGCAGGAGCCCCAGGCGCCTTGGTGCCGCGATGTGACCTTGGCCTGTGTTTGCTTCCCAGGCAATATCCGCATTTCTGACCTGGGGCTGGCCGTGGAGCTGAAGGACGGGCAGACCAAGACCAAGGGCTACGCGGGGACCCCCGGTGAGGGCCTGAGAGCAAGAGGGGTGGCGAGGGGGCCGGGGCAGGTGGCTCTGTGAGGGCTGGGGGCTGTAGGGAGGCTGCTCCTCGTCCCTCAGCCCTCAGAGTGAAGCCGGGGGACCGGCGGGGACAGCTGTGCTGTGAACTGGTGCCCACTGCAGGGGTGACCCTGGCCCCAACAGCCACTCCAGGTGTGACACGCGCCCCAGTGGTGGAGGCTCCATGGTGCCGGCTGTGGGCAGAGCCTGAGGGTCTGTGCTGCGTGGTGAGCAGAGCAGGGGCCATGGCTCGCCTCCCCCACAGGGGCTGGGCTATGATGGCTCCTGGGCCAGCAGAGCAGGGGGAGCTGGAGGGGGACCTGGCCCCACATGGTGGCCAAGGGTGGACATGGGGCTGGAGGTTGAGGCCTTACAGGAGGAGTGGCTGTCTTGTGCCGAGCGTGTGTGTTGTCTGTGTGCACGGTGAGTCTGTGTGTGTGTGTCCGTGTTCTCATGTGACTGTGCACGTGAGTCTGTGTGCGTGTGTGGGTCTGCATTCACATGTGACTGTACGTGTGTGTCTGTACGTGCGTGTCTGTGTTCACATGTGACTTGCGTGAGTCTGTGTGTGTGTGCACGTGTGCACAAGGAGTCCTGCTGCCCCCCTCACTAGCCACCGCAGGCAGAGTGCAGAGAAGAAGCCCGGGGGGCTCTCACTGCTCCACAGGCCACGTGGTGACGGGCAGGACCACCGCGGCGCACACAGTGCAGGCGGCAGGTGTCCCCTCCCTCCGCGTCTGGTGCCTGGGGCTCCCGCGGGATTTCTAGCAAACCAGCTTCTTCCTGCTTGTGGGGCTTTGAGGAGAAAGTGCTGCTGGGCCCTGGGGCCGTTTGGACGTCCTTTTGTCCAGATCCTCCCAGCCCTGTGCTTCGGGCCCCTTTGGGGCTGTGCTTGTCCCCACAGCGGGTCTGGCTCACCTGTGGCTTTATTTAGGGAAAGGTCCTGTCGAATTTTCTGGATCCTGGCCAGATCCATGAGGTTCCTGTCCCGGGGTGAGTGTGTGAGCGGGAAGGCCCCTCGCCTGTTCCTGGGAGAATATCTTCCTTTACCGGGGACCCAGCCCAGAGCGGGGTTGACCTCGGGCTGTTGCCACCCTGGCTGCACAAGGCCCTGCCGGCCACTAGGGGGCGCCCAGGCCTTGCAGTTCAGCTGCTCCCAACACTGACCTCGCGGTGGGGGGGTGGTCCGCACAGGGACTGAGCCTCCACCAGCCTCCGGTTAGGGTGTGAGCTAGAAGGGGGGGTGTCCAGCGGAGCCCTGGGGAGCCCGCTGTGCCCTGTTCCTGGGCCCCCACTCCCTTCAGCCCAGGTCCCTTGGAGCCGCAGCCGCTGCCAAGCTGGGACTGGCGGTGACAGGCGCTCAGCCAGCCCCAGGGTGGGGGCAGCGGAGACGGGTCCACCAGGAGGAGGAGCGGGTACCCAGGCCAAGGCAGGTCACTCCCTCATCGCTCACTCCTCCCTCCTTTCGCACAACAATTCACCGTCGCCACGTAAGACCCCGGGGAGAAAAGACGCGTCCTGTGGGACGGAGTGGGTGCAGCAGGCTGGAGGTGCCCCGGGCTCTTTGGGGCAGGGACGCTCTGCAGTGGGCTGGTGCTCCTGTCCCGATCCGTGAGAAGGTGTGGTGGGTCAGCCCGGCTGTCTCCAAGTCTGAGCCGCGGCACAGTCGGTAACTCAGTCCCCGAAGGAAGCTGTGTTCGGGCCCAGGAAGTTCTTTGCAGTTTGACTCCTGCCACCTCACTGGGAGACTGTCCTGTGGTCACCTCAGCCTGGCCCGTGTTCCCAGCCACTCCCTCTTGGGAGCACGTCCCGAACACAGTGAACACCGGAGGGCAGGGAGGGCTGGAGACAAAGGGACAGAATCACCTGTGCTTTGGGGGCGACAGCGTCTAAAACCAGCAGAGCCCAGAGCCGCCCAGGGGAGCGGCCCCGGTCCCAGAGGCTGGCCTGCCCACCCTTCCCTGCGTGGCCTTCCTTCTCTGGGCTGGCCTCTGAGGGGTGCTGAGGGGTCCCCTTCACCCTGCGGAGCCCGGCACGAGGCGCCCACCCGCAGTGTCGCGCGCTTGGGCCACGGGGCGTCTGGACGGTCCTTCAGAATGTTTGTCCTTTGTGCCCTTTCGGCGGCAATCTGCGCGCCAGCCTCTGACCACACCCCGCCATCCTGCAGGTCTGGAGACACTGGCTCCGTATGCGTGGGCACCAAAGTGGGGGTGAGGCCCCCCAGTGGAGAGGCCCCCCCCCGGGGGCAGTCCTGCCCAAGGGGACAGTGTCTGGTTGTTATGGGGAGGGGGTGCGCTTCCTCGTGTGTGGGTGAGGTCCTACCTGACACCCCCCAGGGCCCAGGCAGCCCTGCGTGTCCCGGAGCGTGGCGGCACGTGAGCGCCCGCGTGCGCTGGCCTCTGAGCCACACTGTGCTCCCGTCGCAGGGTTCATGGCCCCGGAGCTCCTGCGGGGGGAGGAGTACGGCTTCGCGGTGGATTACTTTGCCCTGGGGGTCACGCTGTATGAGATGATCGCGGCCAGAGGTCCCTTCCGAGCCCGCGGAGAGAAGGTAGGAGGTGGCCACCCGGTGCCCTGCAGCTGTCCTGGCACCAGCTCCACTGGTGGTGGGTCATAGAGCAGTGTCCCCAGCTGACCTGGTGACCCTCCTTGTTGGAGTCATAGAATAGGTGTCCCCCTAGGTGGCCCGGTGACCCTCCCTGTTGGGGAAGCACTAGGCTTATTGTGGTACGTCCTTCAGAAGGCAGGGGACACGGTAACCTCACGTGATGGGCCACCAAGGGCGTGGCAGGGGCAGAGGAGGCTGGATGCCCCACCCACCCCTTGGGCAGTGCTCAGCCCTGGGAAGATAGGGCGCTGCTCAACCCACTGGCCGCTTCTGTCAGCCTCTCCCCCTCCCTCCCTGCTCCAGCCCAGCAGCTTCCCTGGACGTTGGGGGGGAGGGGAGTGGGCACCAGGAGTGACCGTACTGGGGCCCTGCCTCCCCGTCCCCTGGCCCCAGACAGCTACCCCGCATCTTCCGGTGCCCTGCTCCAGCCCCTCAGGACCACGGACAAGTGACATTCAGAGGCCTCGTCACTGTTGCAATTGAAGGAGCCACTGGCCGCTTCCCTGGGGCCAGTGCTGGCTCGGCCCAGAGCAGATGGCTGTTCACGGGGCAGACGCGAGGGGGTGAGGAGGCCTGGTGGGAACCTTCCCCACGGCCCTCGGCCTGTCTGAAAATCATGGCCATCACTTTCTTCTGCCTGGACCCCGTGCCCCTGCCCAGCCCTCCTGCCTTTCCCAGGGACAGCTTGGGAGCAAATGGGGTCCCGGTCCCGAGAGCGGAGACCCCTCTGTGATTCACGTGTAGAGTCACCTCATACCTGTACCTCTGCCTCGAACTCCAGTGACAAGTCTCTGCCTCTCGGCAGCTCACAGAGCAAAATAACACCAAACACCAGCCTCTGGCGGAGGTAGAAGCTCTGCCTCTGAGCCCTCGTCCCTGAACCCCTGCTTTCTGGGCAGAACTGAGCATAAGGAGCTGTTATGACCAAGCGGCCCTTCTGTGGTCATCCATCCCGGGCTCTCTCCATCCGAGGTCCGTCCGTTTTGTGGTCTGTCCAGTCCACGGTCCATTGCAAGCTCTCCACTCATGGTCCATCCGTGGTTTCCTCCAGACGTGGTTCTTTGTATGTGGTCCCTCCATACGATGGGAGGGAGCCTCGGGTACACCCGTAACGTGCTTGGGCCTCGAACCTGTCGCCACGAATGAAAGAACCCAGCCCAGAAGAGTGACTGTGGGTGATTCCACTTCTGTGGAGTTTTAGGAAGTTTGGGAAGTTTTAGGAAGCTGTTTTAGGAAGCTGAGGAAATTTTAGGGCGTTTTGGGAAGGGCAAACCTGATGATGGGGGAGGAGAGCCTTGGGTCGAGGTGGGGCGGAGACTTTCCGGCGATGGTGGGAGCTCCCTGGCGATGGCGCCGCTGGAAATGGGTTTCGCGGGTTGTCAGCTATGCTCCAGGGAGCTGTTTTGAACTAGAGCGCCAGGGACCCCCACAGGTGTCTGCCCCTTGGCAGACAGACCTCTGCCAGCTCGGGCCTGGCAAGCTGGGGAGGGAATGGCTGTGGAGCGCAGGCTTTCACGCCCCTACTGGCCGTCCTGAACCCTCTGAACGCTCTCGCGGAGGGTGGCTGACCGCCGCGTCTGCGTGCAGGTGGAGAACAAGGAGCTGAAGCAGAGGGTCCTTGAGGAGGCGGTCACCTACTCTGACAAGTTCAGCCAGGCCAGCAAGGACTTCTGCGAGGCGCTGCTGCAGAAGGACCCCGAGCAGCGCCTGGGCTTCAGAGACGGCACCTGTGACGGCCTCCGTGCCAGCCCCCTCTTCAGGGACATGAACTGGCGGCAGCTGGAGGCCGGTACTGTCCCCGCACCTTGGGCGCGGGGGCTGGGGTCTGTCAGGTGACCCTCGCTGGCCACCCATCCCCTTGGCTGGAAGCTGAGCGTGAGGTCAGCAGGTTGGGTGGCCCGGGCTGTGTGCTCCCTGCAGTGTCCTCTGTCCCCACACTCCATTCCAACCTGCCCAGGATGGGCTCCCTGGGGGTGGGGGGCGCAGAGGCAACGAGCATTGACGGAGCGTGCGGATAACCCGCTGAGCCCCCTTTGAACTAAGATCTGAACCTGCGGTCAGGCGTTTCCTTTAAGGAGCCGCGGCCACGTTTGGGTGGGAGTTCTCAGGCGTCAGCTGGGGACACACGCTCACTCAGGCAGCGTTTGCTCTTAGGTCATGTGTAAGATAGCGTGTGAGTGTGTGTGTGCGTGTGTGTCTGTGAGAGAGAAGCGGGGACCCGCATGGCCCGGAGCCCACGGTCAGCAGGTGGGAGGCCCGCAGGAGCAGATACTTTCACGGGGAAGGGTCAGAATGGAGGCAGTCGCGGGGTGGGCAGGTGGGTGCCAGCGAGGGTGCCCTGAGCAGCCCAGGGCAGAGCGAGGGCAGGCAGCTCCTGGGGTCAGGAGTTGAGACCCTGGGAGCCTGAAGTTAGTCTTGAGGCCACTGCAAGGGTCCGGCCGGGCTGACCCTGCCCGGGGTGCATGTGAGGGGGGTCGGGGTGAGGGGTTCCAGGATTTTAGTACTAAGATTGAGGGGTGACCTCAGACCGGGAGGACGGCACTTGGGGGGGGGTTCTGCAGAGATGGTGGGTGCAGGGGTGGAGGGGTTGCAGAGATACAGGCTCAGGGGTCGGGCGGTTGCAGAGATGGTGAGAGCAGTGGCGCGGGGGGAGACAGTGTGGCCGGGACTGTGCTGACCACTGTGGCAGGGCTCCCGGGGAGGACGCAGAGGGGGATGCAGCCTCACCCAGAGCCCCATGGGGGCGTCGCTGTCTGCACCTCCGCCAGGACCCTGAGGCAAAGGGCTGCCTCCTCCTGCTGGTCGTGTGACACCGAGGCTTCCTTCTTGTCGCAGGGATGCTGGCCCCCCCCTTCATCCCGGACTCCAGGACCGTGTATGCAAAGAACATCCAGGACGTGGGTGTCTTTTCCACCGTCAGGGGTGTGGTCTTTGACAAAGGAGACACAGAATTCTTCCAGGAGTTTGCCACCGGCACGTGCCCCATCCCCTGGCAGGAGGAGATGATCGAGACGGGCATTTTCGGGGACCTGAACGTGTGGAGACCCGACGGGCAGATGCCCGATGACATGAAGGGGGTCTCCAAGCCGGAGGCAGCGCCCTCGTCCAAGTCGGGGCTGTGCCTGGTCTCCTAGACCAGAGGAAAAGCGGCGCCACAGCCGCCTCCCGAGCCAGCCGAGCGCCTCCTGCGTGGCCATCTGTGTGGCCATGGCCGTGACCGAGGCGCTCAGCACGGGCGGGGCAGTCCAGCCAGAGCGCACGTGCTGGGTCAGGAGCCCCCCACTGGCGAATAGCCCACTTCTTTTGCACCTTTTACCCAAAAAAGGACGCGGCAGTGGTTCCCGGGTGGGATCCATGACCACACACCGTTGTCCGTGGCTCTCGCGGGTGCGCAAGCTGGCAGCGGTTTGGGCAGGGGGCACGGAGGAAGGCTCGGTTGGGTCTTAACTGTAACTGCACCTTATCTGTAACTCCCAGGCCCTGCCTTCTCTCGGTTGGTTCAGAGGTTTGCAAACCCTGGCCTGTGAGCTCAGGGGCTCTGCTGAGAGGCCCATTTCCCTTAGTGCCCAGCTCCTGGCCCTGCCCTCTAGCCACCTGGTCATTGCCAGGGCCTGGCCAGTCACCACCTGCTCGCCCAGGACATTGCTGGGTCCTGAGTCTCCGATGGGGTCACCTCGCTGGCCAGGGCCGTGTGTCCAGAAGGAGGGAGGGCATGGGGTCTGGGGGTGAGGCTGACAATAGCGGCCCCGCCTCTTGGCTCCTCTTCTTCCTAAGAGCATCTCCAGCTGGTGACAACCGGGCCCAAGTCCACCCCCACTGGCAGGGCAGTCCCCCCAGCAGCTGCTGACCACCGGACTCTGCCTCTTGACCGCAAAGCCAGGCTGTTTCTGTCTGGACCTCTCCCGATCTCACCTCTGGGGCCAGCTCTGGGTCGGTCTTGCTTCGTGGGGTTTGCAGTCTGACGGTCAGGGCCAGCACCACCCCTGTCTCCCTCCAGCGACCACTCTAAGATTTAAAGCCCTAACCCGTGGAACGCGGACACACACAGCCCCAGGCACCACCCGGGCCTCCAGGTCTCACCGAGCGCCTTGGCGCTCTAACTTGGAGAACACAAGTGTGCAGCAGCTGTCTCTAGAGGCTGGTCACTCCACAGCTGGGATCGGGTGGCGATGGCCTGGGAATCTGAGACCCTCTTGAGGGCTCTGCAGGAGAGGAGCCTGGGGAAGATGTAGGTTCCGGGGGCTCATTTCCAGAAGAGGGGTCTCTGTCCTTTTAGGAAAGAACTTCTGAGTTCCTTGCAGCTCACGCTCAAGGAACGACAGTGGAGTCCCGCAGGTCCAGGAGGCCCTGCGGCCAGGACGTGCTGGCTGAGCGTGGGCCACGCGGCCGCCAGAGGGGCTGTGCCAGTTACCTGTCTGGAGGGGCTGATATGGGGTTCTGTGGGGGCGAAGTGACGGGGTCCCCAAGGGGATGACGTGACGGGGTCCCAAGGGGATGACGTGACGGGGTCCCAAGGGGATGAAGTGACAGGGTCCTGTGAGGGCAAAGAGACTGGGTCCCCAGGGGCTGAAGAGATGGGGTCCTCCATAACCCCAGCGTGAGCTGGGGTCACTTCCTCCTCCCAGCAGCAGCAGAGACTGCCTCCTGGGACTCAACACGGAGCATGGGAAGCCTTGCCCCATCCGGACTGTCACGCCACCTGCCCCCCCTGCAGCCAGGGGAGAGGAATGACCCTGAGGAGCTCGAGCTCTGAGCTGCTGCTCGGACACCTGGGACCAGCAGCCCTCCTGGTCTGGAGCTGCTGCAGGAGGCCGGCCCCCAGGTGTGGGGTCAGAGCTGTCAGGTGTAAGAGGCCAGCTCATTGGTGGGGACATTTACGGTGTGCCTCTGGGCCCCTTTCCTGGTGAATAAGCCTGCAGGATAGCCTCTCTTCTGTGTGCTGCAGTCATAGAATGTTCTGGAAGGGTCTTGTAGAACCACCAGGTGCTTTTGGCCTGTGACCTGCAACTGCCACCTGAACATCTGGGAGGCCCGAGATGCGGACCCGTGGGCTGAGGGAGGCTGGGCCTCTGGCCCCACTAATTGCTGTGCCGCCCCAGCGCTGGCTCTGTATCCTGGGATGGGACACATTGATTGGTCCTGGCTGAACATCCAGCTCACGACGTTCAGTGAAGGACCATTGCTGGTTTCCAAGCCTGCTTAATGCGCTCTGGGTCCTCATGGCTGTGAACATAGGATTTAAAGCTCAGTGGAGGGGCGGTCTGGCCCCTGCCGCCCGGGCCCCCGGTGCAGAGGCGTAGCCCCTGCTGGGGAACAAGCGCCCCTGTGGGGACCCTCTGCCTTCATCTCATGCTTGGACAGCCGGCGAGACAGGGCATTGGGCACGGCTGAATTGCAGATAAACAAAGAGCTTTTTGTGAGTGTCCTAAATTTTCCGTGGGACCCACACTAAAAGATCATTCAATGTTTTGGGCTAAATCTGCCACACCTGCTACAGACGATACACTTACTTACGGGTTCGCGGCGATTCCGTCAGCTAGCGGGTCTGTTGGAGTGTAATCACAACCTACGTGTGACATCGGCTTTCTCGTCGCCCGCTCCCGCTCGGGAGACCCCCCCCGGGACACTCAAGCCGAGCAGTTACACACAGGCAGCAAAAGTCCTGTAGTCACTTGACTTTTATTTTCAAATCTTTAAAACTTAAATGAGCACATGGAAAACAATGAACCGGTCAGCACCCACACGGCGAGAGCAGGGCTGCCCCCGCAGCTCCAAGAGCCAGGACGCCGCAGGGGTCCCGGCGGCCCGGCCCGCATCGGCCACCGTGGCCGCAGCGGCTGGCCTCGCAGACTAGCTCCGGGCCCCGAGGTGGTGATGACGGTGACTCCAGGCGCTTCGCGCCTCTTTCCCCGCCGGGCCGGAGGGACATCCCCACGCGCCTCCAGTCTCGGCCTCTGGGGCCTGGGGCGAGGCGGGGCGGGGGAGGCGCGGGGCGGGGCAGCTCCGCGTGGCCGGGTGGGGCTCACGGTGACTCCCGGTGGCGGGCTTTCTTTGTGGGTCTTCCAGGCCCTGGGCTGTGCGCCGCCTCGGGTGCAGCCCCCTGCTCGGGCACCCTCTGAGGGGTCTCGCTGTCCAGCAGTGAACAATAGTCCTCACTTTAGCTGTTCCCCGGCCCCCTGGGTAGGGGACACGCCATCCGGCTCGGAGGACAGGGCCGCCCTCGGCCCCCAGTGCGGCAGCTCGCCTGTCTCTGCCGTGAGTGGCCTGCGATCGGCATTTGCCCTCCAGGCACGTCTTGCCCTGGGTGGCCGCTCCCCCCCAATGAGGCCTAGAGCCCAAGCTGGGGGGCCCTCCACTGGGGCCCTGCACCCTGCCCTTTCATCCTCTGTGTGCACAAGCCTCGGGGTCCCTGCAGGGCACTGGGCCGGGCACTCAGGCCTCCGTGGGAGCCGAGGAGACTGCCCGTTCCTCCACCTCGGTGGCGACTCAGACAACCACTGTGGTCAGAAGGTCCCCCCCCCCCCCCGCCCCCCGCCCCAGACACGTTTCGTTATTGACCCGGAGAATCTGCAGACGCCTCGCCACCACTTTTTGTTTGTAACAAACAAAAAATGCAATTTCCATCAAAGTAGAAAAGGGTGAAAATAAAAGTTTAAAAATAGGAACGGTCTTTCTAGATTGTGATACAGTCCTGGTGCACGCTGTCCCTCAAAATCACACACACAATTGTGCAGATGCACAGGATACACACACGTCACACAGGCACGCATATATACACGCACACACATACACGTGCACACACATGCCTGCACACATGCACACATATGCACAAGCAACACAGATACACATACACACCTGTACATGACACACACGTGCACACACATACAGTGTACACATACAACACGTGTGCAGCACACATGAACTGCACACACACTTATGCACATGCATACACACACACACCTGTGCACAACACACATACACATGAACGCATGCATGAATGTATACGGCACACACATGAACACACACACACACTCACTCTGTCCCCAGCTCTCACCAGGTCCCCACAGTGTCCCCACGCCCTGTCTGCCCCCTTCCGGTGGGTCTCACGTGGCTTTGTCCGGCTGCTCCTGTCTTTATGCATCAATCCCTTTTCTTCCGAAGCTGCGCCACACTTGTTTGAGTGGAGCTGTGGCCCAGGGTGGGCCGGAGGGGGGGGGGCAGAGCCACCTTGAAGGGCAGCCACACGGGGTTTCTGAGGCGATTCATATGAAAGGGCTGATTCTGAAAAGCGCAATAACCAACAAACCGAGGTTCTGTCAGATGCCGCCGAGAGAGGTGCCTCTGGTGCGCTCGCCCGCCCGCCACTGGAGGTCCCACGAGATGCTGCTCAGCCCTGGTTGTGCACGAGCAAGGCCTCTGTGGACTTCAGGGGGTAGGGCTTGAGTTAGGGCCGCTTGGCGTGGGTGGGGGCCCCAGGGGCAGGTCAGGGGTGCAGCGGATATTGGGGCCCTGTACACACGGGCTTTGGCCTTTGTTCCTGCAATCTCCCCCGACAGTGACACTTCTTCTGGGCCCTGGAGCCCTCCCCGCCCCGAGCAGCTCAGCACAGACAGGCCTACCCGCTGTCTGGGGCCCAGAGCTCTGGTCGCCTGCTAACTCTAACGCACGACACACTTTCTTGGGGTGTGGATACGGTGCTCGAGCACCTGGCCACCTTGGATTTGCTGCAGCTAAACCCTGGACACTGTGGGAGTGAATGGAAGGCTCTGCAGGTGGAGGGAAGGCAGAGACCGGGGCTGGGGCACAGCTCAGAGTCAGGAGACCACAAGGAGGGCCTGCCCCCCACAGGCCATGCTGGGTTCTGGGCCTCCACCCTCAGCTGTGACAAGGCCCCGTGCCCCCGCTGGGGGGTCCCCCCACCCCGTGGAAATGCAATGACCCCTGCACCCCAAAGAGGAACCCCTCCCCATCAGCAGAGGTCACCTGCAGTAGCAGGTGGTGCCCACACGTGGGCGCTGTGTCACGGTAATGCTCCAGGGGGGCCGGGTCTGTCGTGTGACACCCCCAAATGTCGGGAACAGAAGCTCGCTGTCAACCAAGAACCAGGAAAGCGGTCAGCAGTCCCACATGGTGACATGGCCAGTGGATTCATCGGAGGGGCTTCAAGGCAGCTTCACAAGCGGCCTCGGGGGATTACCCAGTGCTTGAAGGAAGTAGGGACGAAAAATCTCAGCAAAAGAGAGACAGGCTGTCTGGGAAGCCCTGCAGGACACGCCTCCAACCCTCTCCCAAAGTCCGTGCTGTCCCCTCTTGGTGGCAGCTGGGTCAGTGCCAGGCAGCGCATGTTCTCAAGGGCTGAACCAGAAGGCACAGGCCCAGGACTACTCGTTACTCCTTTACTGAGTTTTATTGTATTCTCATAGCTGGCTGGGTTTTTCCTTGTGTGCAGTCTTCATAGATTTGCTAAATATAATAACCCAACACGAGCTCGGCGAAGGCTGAGGTCACCTCCTCTCATTCACGGTGGCGCCCAGCCCCTCTCGTGTGTTCTGACACACAAGGGGGCCCCGACTGCGAACCACACGCATATGTCACAGGCATTTTACCAGCCAAGAGAAGGACAGCTGGAGAGGAAAACCTCAATTTGAAAACATGGGATTAAAAATAAATGAGACAGGTTCTCAGGTTTACCCAGACAATTTCAAATGAAGGGAAGATTTGAGTTTGTAAAAACCACGCCTCAATCCCTCAGTGACAGTAGGTGATGCTTTTCCAGGCTCAGCCTCCTATGTCCGAGATCTTATCAAGGCCCAGGCCTCTGGGGGCTAGGACAGGTGGTGTCTGGGCCTGGGGGACCCTGTCCCAGCTCCTTGCCCGGCGCTGGGGACCCCGCAAGTGGGAGCGGCTGCCTCTCCTCGGCACATCAGAACTTGACCAGGGCCGTGGGCACAGAGGCCTGTCCTGCGGGGGGCTTGGCTCCTCTCTCAAGGGCAACGTCCTGTGTGTCACAGGTGACAGTGGACTGGCTGTGGTTGCAAATCCAAAGCCAGGGAGCACCCTCCTTCTGGGGAGTCAGGGGTGGGTTTCCTGCTTCCCACAGGGAATGAGCACCTTGAAAGGTGAGCTGGGGCCATGGCCGAGGGACCAGAGGTCACGGCCGAAGGACACAAGATCATGGTTACAAGGCTACCAGCAAAGCCCCCAGGGTGTTTGCAATTTAAACCGTTTGCATCCCTGGAAATATCTCCGTCTCTCTGGTCTGGCCCTGCTGCCTCGACCGGGCAGCCCCCGCGTCTCTGGGGCCTCCGGGCTGCATTATTCATCCCTGGCTCAGCACAGGCCTATTGGGTTACAGGCAGGCGGGGTTTGCTGCCGTCAGCTGAGACCAGACTCTCACGATGCCCGAGAAGGCCTCACCTGCAAGGGGCCGAGGGACGGTGGGTCTGGACCCAGCCAGGCCTGGGGCATGAAGGGGCTTCCTGACAGGTTCTGACCGATTCCTGACTGATTCCTGACCGATTCCCGGCTCTTTGAATCGCTCTCTTTTTAGCGCTGGTCCTGGTTGCAGAGCCTGCTGAGCTCTGTCTGCTCCTGTAGGTGGAGGCGACAGGCCTGCCTCCTGCCCCCTGGATGGGTGGGGAGGCGGGTGGGGAGGTCCCCATGGGAGAGGGCTGTGTCCGGCAGGCCCCCCGGGTGGGCGCAGGTGCTGAAAGGTGTGTGTGTGGGGGGGCACGCCTGTTCTGTCTTCTTGTCTACAAGTTTTCCCTGAAGACCTGCCATGAGCTAGACACAGTTCCAAGCGGGCGACACAAGGGGGAGAATGCCTCCATGAATTCAGGTCCATGTCAGGGCGAAGTGCCCGGGTCGCCCTGCCCCCCACTCCCCCGCACCCCGCTTTCATCCCAAAGGGGCAGAGCGTTTGGTTCTGGGGCCTCCTGGTTCCCTGGGCCTCCCGACCTCAGGGGCTGGCAGGTCACGCAGGCCTCCTGCTGGCACAGAGTCCCCAGGTGGACCCTTCCGTCCCTAGAGGCCTGACGGTTTTGAAGTCACCCTGGTCTCAGTTTAAGAAGCTGACTTTGAAATTCCTCTTCCTCTCCCTGTTTAAGCCTCCAAACACTCCCCTGGGGGGAGGGAGCCTGTGGCGGGCCGGCGGGCGGGCGGGAGGCAGAAATCTGGAGGCTCCCAAAGCCCGTGGCCAGGTACCTGAGGTCGGGACGCTGGGCGGACGGACCTGGAGGCCTGCGCCGCCACAGCCCGGCTCCCACCCTCTGGCAGGCAGACCGCTGGGCTTGGCAGTGAGGACCGATGGCCAGGTGTGCCCCCACCTCCACCATGGTGACAGAGCGCTGCCCAGACGGGGCAGGGGGCTGGCCAGGTGCGTGCGGGGCCCATGAGGGGGTGCGGGCCCTGGGGAAAGTTAGCTGCTCTTCCCTCGTCTGCGGCCAAGCCAGCCCTCCCATCAGCTCCTCCCCGCTGGACAGGCCTCCAGGGACGGTTGGGGGTCACCGGCCCTCCTGCTGGGCAGAGTCCTCCCCAGGCATAAGGAGGACGCTGGGCGACCCCACCGTCTGGAGTCTTCGGACTTCTCGGTGACTTCTTGCCTGCCCCACAGCCAGCCTTGCAGCCGGGCCTCTGGGACGGGCACACTCCGCGCCCTCGCAGGCCCAAAGCACCCCCCCCCTCCGCTGGAACCCTGCGGCCTCCTCTCCTCTTTTCTTCCCTCTTCGCCCCTCCCTCCCCCTCAGCATCCTCTGAGGCTCCCAGCTCTGCAACCTCGGATGCTGGTCCCTCCTCCAGAGGCTCTGGTTTGAGGGGCTTGGGCCCCAGGGGGTTCCCGTGTGCTGCTCTGATGTTGGGGGTCCCTGTTCCTTCTCTAGGGCAGCAGCTGCTCTCCAAGTGCTACTGTCACCTTCTGCGTTATGACGTAATAGTGTGTTTTAGTTCTCCTACTTCTCACTTTTAAAGTTCTTAAAAGCGAAGTCTGTATGACTCATCTTTTCGACTCTCCTAGCATCTTGCCCACAGAGGAATCAATCGGTGTTTGCTGACTGCATGAAGGAAAGATGAACCTAATTCGCTGTAGTCAGGGAAATACATGCCTTCCTATTTGGAAGATGTAATTATGCCCTGAAATTGGAGTGACCTGGGCCATGTCTTGCTTCTGCCATTGACCAGCTCCTTGACCTCAGAAAAATTATTTAAAATGCTTGGTGCCTCAGTTTCCTCATCTGTGAAATGGGTAGACTGTTGTAAGGATTAAATAAGGCAGATGTGGGCAGCAGTGATCACAGGGCAAGGTGTGTGGTGGGGGCACCTCCAGTGTCAGCCTTGTCCCCACCTCCACCTGCCCACCCCGTCTGAGGGGTGAATCCGGTGACAGCCTCTGAGGGGCTGCGGCTCTTTCTGGGGGGAGTGGGGAACCTGGGTTCAGGTGAGGGCAGTGGAGGTAGGGGCCGCGGGACAATTCAGACCTTTTACACGGAGCAGGAAGGTCAGCATGCATTGATTACAACTACCCTCTTCACGTGCTTGTAATGGGTCCAGACCCTCCGACTGGCCTCAGACCAGCCGAAGACAGATTAACTTATCTCCTCCTAATTGCTTTTGTAAGAGCTGCATTAGATTAGGTTTTAAAAATACCCGATCCCAGACTCTCACTCCCTGCAGAGCTGGGCTGGATGCCAGCGTCCTCAGCAGTGCGGGGCCCAGGGGCGGTCGGTACTGTTGGCCTCAGAACCAGCACCCCACACCCGCGGCTGAGCTGCTGGGGCTCGGGGCGGGGGGGCCCTCTAGGGTGGGTCCATCCCGCAGTGCGCTCCCAGGCTCTGAAGGAGCCCTGCTCTGCTCTGCTCTGCTCTGCATGGGATGGGCCGCCTGGCGCCTTGGTTTCATTTGGGCCGGGGCGAGCCGGAGGGGGGCCGTGTCATAAAAAGGTGGGCACGGGAACTCCGGTGGGGCTCAGGATCCCTGCCACGTAGCTTGAGCGTCCCGAAGCCCACCCAGCCCCAGCTGGCATCTATGATGTTTTGTGAATGTCAACATTTCTTTGTGAACTAACACATTCCCTTGGTCCATCGGAAAAGGCTCCCATTTCTGGCAGCGCACCCTCCCTAAGGTTATTCCCAGCGAACCTTTGGAACCACATGCAGACCAAGCCTGTCTGGTTGCTCCCAGGGCCGGGTGAGCCTCTGAGCCTGGGTGAGGCGGCCCAGCTGGCAGGGCTGAGCGTGGACAGGGCACTCAGACACCGCACACCGAGTGCTGTGGTTGGCAGAGCCAGGCCTGGTTTTTAAGCAACCAACCAGGTCAGGCTTGTCACTGTCAGGAAACGTTATAAATTACACTTCAATCCAGACGAATGATCTGAATTGAAGCGTAATTCCTCCATGACCCCTGCTCACTTCTGGACTTGCTCCTACACGCCCCTGGGTGAGGCTCAGTGCGGAAGGGGTCTCCCGGGAGTTGGCCGAGGCTGAGTTTGTAGGGCGCCGCCTGACCGCGGTTGGTCACGATTGGTCCTTGGTCCACGATTTCTGGAATCGCCTCTGTTTGCCCCCCAGCCCCCCGCCCTGCAGAAGTCAGATTATGTACCCACGCAGCATGGGCGGCACCTCCAAGGAGAACAGGCTTGAGAGAGACGTGGCTCCCAAGGGGGGCCCTGGGGAAGGGGTGCAGGCGGCAGGAGGGTGAGGGCGTGGGGCCGGCAGGTGCAGCCTCCCTCTGGTAAATGAGGGCACACATCCCGCTTTCTGCTCCTCAATCACCTTCGGCTCACGACACTTTTGTGTCACGGGGCACACATTGGGGTGATGTGGTCCAGTTTCCTTCAGCCTTTCTTGGTGAGGCTGGGCTGGGGGAGAGGCAGCTGCCCACAGCCGTTCTCAGCGGGAAGTTCTGGTTTAGAGCCCGAGGCCCACAGCTGCCACTTGTCCTCTGGTTCAAACACCACATTTATTCTTGGACAGCTCTGGGGCCAGAGTCCAGAGTCGGGCTCACTAAGGTCAAGCTGTCTGGGGAGAGGCCGCTTCCTGCTTCTTCTGGCTCCGGCCACTGCCTGAATCTTGCACTCAGGTCACACTGCACCCCCAGCAGCCTGTCCGGCCTCTGTCTCTGCCCCCTGCCCCCCTCCTGAGGGCCCCCAGGTAATTCAGGCTCATTGCCCACCTCCAGGTCCTGACGCTGCAGGAGCCGATGCAGGTCCCAGGTCCCAAGAACTGGGTTTGCCAGTGTGTGTGGGCTGGACATCAGCCTGCTAAACAGCCCGTTCCTAAGGGCCGGGACCCCATATGCCACGCACATGTGTGTACACACACGTGTGCTCCACATGCACACGCTTGCATGTGCAGCCTGAGTGAGTCTGCCAGGCGGCCGAGCTCCATGCGCTGGAGTCTGCAGGTGTGGGGGGCAGGAGCAGGGGCTCCAGGGAGGACTTCTCTTCTGGCTACGGGAGGGGCATCCCTTTCTATATTTCCAGTAAATCATGTTTCTAAAAAACTACTGTTTTTGCTGTTACAAATGAATATTGCAGAATATTTAGCAAAGTCAAATGATCAACTATCTCACCCTGTTTTGCTCCTCGGCACCCCCGGATGTCCCGGTATTCTCCTGGCAGAGTTTTCACAGCGACTCCTGTTCCCTCCCACTGGGACTCTCGTGGGCACCTCATGGGCTCCCCGCCTTGTCCCTTGTCACTGTGGCCCAGGGAGACCAAGCCGGCTCAAGAGCTGCAGCATGTCTGATGCCCTCAGAGGCCACTGACGGCCACTCACCTTCGTCCCCCGAGTGGCCTGCAGCCAGAGGGACTGCGGCGTCTGTCGATTCCTGCCCAGCGGCGTCCTCCTCTTCCCCTTGATGGTGCTTCTCTGCAGAGCGGACTCGGTGACAGGCTTGGCCGCCCACGGAGGGCGCTGTGGCTCCCCCTGGCGCCTGTGCTCCCCTGGCTTTCCTGGGATCTGGCCCCCACGTGGTGCGGAGTCAAGCCTTCCTTGCCAAATGCAACTTCACAGGTGAAACAAGTCTGCTACGTAGGCCACAGCGCTGTGGGCCAACGGGACGCACAGCCACGGCACTGGGATTCCCTTTAAGGGCCTAAGTCTGCCTCTACGATCCTAGGACTTCCACCTTCCTCCCAAACCGGAGGGTCCCTCCTGGATTCTGATCAGCACTCGCAGGAGCCCCGGGGCCTCGCCCGTCAGAGCCACACCTGGCCTGTCTCCCATTTCCTGGAGCTCCCGTCCTGCCCCCTGGGGTCGGGCAGGAGGGCTCGCCGTCACCCAGCACCCAGCTCATGTGTCTGCGTCTGTCTGGGGCCTCCTGATGACACAGGCCACGGCGGGACCCCTCCCGCTGGTGCGCAAGGCCAGTCTGATGGGCACAGGACCCTCGGACATGACCGTCCCCGGGTCTGCTTTCGAAGCAGAGCTGGGCGTCCCAAGGGCCCCCGGGCCGTGCTCGCACCCTGCGCCTGCCAGTAGCCACGCAGGGCCTGGGTAGGAGGGCCACTCCCGGTCTTGGGAGCCGGACGCATTTCCTTCCCCACATTTGCTGAAAGCCTCAATGTCACACTGCCACCGAAATTTGGGACAAGGGAGAGGATGAAACCAGGGCACCACGGCATCTGTGGGTGACCGGGAGGAAGACTGGGCCTGAGGGAAGGCGTCCAGCGTCTCAGGAGGGAGGGCAGGCGTGGCCTGGTCCGAGTTCTGAATCAGCTATAATTCCAATGGGCCCTTTCACGTTCCCTGCGCCGAGCAGAGCTGTTTTTCTCCTCAAAACGTTGCTCCTGAGTCCAGCTGCAGTCAGACAGACAGTGAGACTCCTCCAGAGGAGGCCGGGAGGGGGCTGGGGCCCCAGGGACAGGCCTTCTCCCCTCCTTTTTTCCCCTTTCTTAATTTATTTTTAAAAATGTAGCAGGAGTTCCCTTCATGGCGCAGTGGAAACGAATCTGACTAGGATCCATGAGGACGCAGGTTTGCTCCCTGGCCTCGCTCAGTGGGTTAAGGATCCTAAGTTGCCGTGATTGTGGTGTAGGCCAGCAGCTGCAGCTCCGATTTGACCCCTAGCCTGGGAACCTCCATCTGCTGTGGGTGTGGCCCTAAAAAGCAAAAAAAAAAAAAGTGACAAACTGCAAACAGTTGGTGGGTCTGGGTAGAGACACACAAAATCCCTGCGCTGCACGTGCGACATTTCCTTATGTTTGAAATTGTATCAGAATAAAAATATGATATGATATTTGAAATGTTGGATGGGGTCTAGCGCACGCTGTCACCTCCTGCTCTGACTTTCCAGCCTTAATGAAACCTTGGCCTTTTGCCACAGAGTCTTCAAGTCTGAACTCTTTAAAGAGGTCAGGTTTGCTCTGGAGTTCAAGGCCTCTGGGTGTGTCCCCAGCCCCTCCTGTGTGCTCCCCCCCAGGTAACCTACAATCTGGACCCAGTCCTTCTCCCACCACACGATTCGCACTTTGTTTACATGGCGTCTGCAGATCCACGCAGTGCGGGGTTGGTACAGCCGCGTCCTCACCCCGGTCCAAACCGTAGTCGGCCCTCACTGGGTCTCAACCCCCCCAGGCTCCAGCCTCCATCGGCAGCTCTGCAGCCCGCCGTGCATTGGTCCTTCTGCTGAGCTGTGTGTAGTGAACCCTCGGTGAGTTGGCAGAGGCCACCCGTGAACCAACAGTGCTGCTTTTTACACTTAGAACTGTATACAGACGGTATTATACTCACCTCGATCCTGTGAACTCGTGGTTTTCGTTGTTTTTGAGCTATTCCTATCGATGCGTGAAGCTATGAACCATCAGATACGCGAATCTGTTTATGCCTGTCCTGAGGTCCGTGGTTTTGCTGGCGCACAAGGCCGTCTTGCAACTTGGTGTGCATCAGCTCGGGCCCACGGGTCGGGGTTTGGAACCCCCTTTAGGAGGACTGGGCTTCCTAACAATTACTTCGTTCCCAGACTTTCTGATTCCTTTGGTCTGGGTTGGGCTCAGGACAGCAAAATACTTTTTAAAAAACATCTTTAGATGATTCTCAGCATAGCCTGGATCTGGAACCACAGGTCTCAGGCACGTCCTTAAACAGGGAGCTGCCGGCGGCCCGTAAGGAACACTTGGCCAGCACGGCCTTCCGAGGCGGTCACAGCAGGCGTAACCCCAGCAGCACAGAATGTGGGTCCGTCCCCAGGTCCTCGGCAGCACGGGTTCCTGTCCTCCCCTTAAAAGTTGCTGGCCCCGCGGGGTGAAGGGGCACCTTGTACCCACACCGGTGCGCCTGGTTCCCATGGGGTGGGCATCTTACGTCCTCCCCGACTCCTCTTTTGTGATGTGCCTGCTGATACCCTCCACTCAGAACAACTAAAACGACGGAATGCCTTTAAGAGGACCTCCTTGTTGCCATACCAGGCACCGCTGGCCTGCAGCCTGCGTCCCCCTGCGCCGGCTTTCCCGTCAGAGCGCGCAGAGGATGCCATGCGAGGGCCATTGTCCCGAGTCAGATGCAGAGGGTCAAGCGGCCTTCATTCATTCACTCAGTAAGAACTCTATCACGTGCCACTCTCTGAAAATAGAGAAGAAACTCCTCACTGCTGCGCAAGGAGCTGTGTCGGCAGGTGGGGGGCGGACTGAGCCCGGAACCCCGGAAAGACTGGGCCGGGGGCGGGGGCGGGGGTGGGGCGGGGGCGGGATGAGGGGCGGGGCGGGGCCGGGCCGGGGCGGGGCCAGGGCCGGACAGCAGGTGGGAAGCTGCGGACAGAAGGGGCGGCGCTCCTGGTGCTCCAGCTGCGGATCCTGGGGTCGCCACGCCCGCTGTCGCCGCCGCGGCGGGAGAGCGGCCTCGCGCCGCCGCTCCTCCCCCAGGGATGCAGCCGCTTCCGCCGCCGGAGCCTCGGCCCCTGGCCCTGCTGGACACGACAGGTGAGCTCACAGGTGAGCCCAGGCTCGGGGTCCTCCCGCCGCGCCCCCCGGAGCCCTGCGGGACCCCTGGGCGCTGGCACAGGCCCTCCGCTCATCCTCCCCTCTCCCGCTTCTTTCTTCCTGGGCCTCTGGGCTCGCGCCGTCTCTCTTTCCCACGCTCTTTTATGTGGAATAATAGACGAGAGTCCGTGTAGACCAGACGGCCTTTTCACCTCTTCCACCCTTGTTCAGTCTCCAGAAATTTCTAGGAAAAGTTCATTTCGTGGGGCCAGGTGGCCTCTTCCTGCTTCAAAGTGACTGAGGCGCTTACAGCCTTCTTGGTGTCACCCTCGCCGGACTTTTCCCCCATAAATTCACAGACTCCGGCTTCCAGAGCCAAGGCCCCCTCCCCCCCCGGGGGGAGCCAGGTCGGGGTGGGGAGCGGGGGCAGGAATGCCCTCCTCCTTCCCAACTTGCAACCTGGGAGTAGCGCCCGGTGTGTTTCCCTGAGGCGGAGGCAGGGAAGATGTAAAGAAGAGAAAAAATAACTCCCCAGTGGGTGATGCTCTGATGCCGGAATGTGGGGTGGTGACGCCTCAGGCCTTGCTGCTGCCTCAGCGGCGGCCCAGCCACAGAGGTGAGTGTCTAACCTCTCAGCTCTGTTCTCAGTGCAAAGCCTCTTTTCAAAAACCAGACTGGTGATGTTGCTTGATTTTAAAATAATAATCAAGGAATCTGGCTTCTTCCAAAGAAACAACTCGATTATACCCCCTCCCCTGAGCAAAGTTCTCTGTGGCAAACTTACACGTGCTTCCATCCTCCAGGAAAACAGTGACTTATAAAAACAACTATTTGTTATTACTAAATGTTGTTAACTCGCTATGGTTATAGTTTTTAGTATATTAGAATAACCTGATGATTAAAAAAATGGCATTTTTGACTTAATTTTTTCCTCTGAAGAGGAATTTTAAATTTTAAAAAATGCTAAGAGTGGGTTTATTATCTAAAAGTATTACACAGTAGTGTAGCTGTGATGGGCTTACGGGTATTTCCTACCTTACTTCCTGCGTCACCCCCTTGGGGCACGTGTCGCTGTAAAAGCGGAGAAAGAGGGAAGTGGACAGTAAAAGGTGCTTTCCTCTGTTTCCTGGGGCTGTCGCTTCGCCCCACGGCCACCGCCCAGATTCAGTGCTGCACTGGGCTTGTTCTTCTATCTCGGAGGCGGGCAGGGAGGCTGCAACTAGGAACCCTCCCATGCTGTGCACCCTATCTTTGTGAGGCCCCCTTCCTGGTTCCGCTCAGTGGGGAAGGCAGGAGGGGCAGGAGGCTGGGGCTGGACTGGGAGCGGGAGGGGCCCCTGGGGAGTGACAGCCTTGAGGGCTGGGGTCAGGAGAGCAGTGAGCCGGGCGTCTCCCCTCAACCCCCAGGTGAGTAGCCTGGGTACGAAGAACCACCGAGCCGCCTTCTGCTTATCCATCGAGTGCATAAAACCATGTCCATCCAGAGCCTTCCCTGGTACTTGTCACTGGCGGCCTTGTGTGCACCTTGCAGCTCAGGAAACTGAAGTGCATCCATTCCCTCAGGGCGAGCAGTTTCAGGGGCGGGGATCCTGCAGGCCCTGCTCAGGGGCTCCTCCTTCTGCAGCCCCCTGACGGTTTGGGCACAGTTCCTGTACGCTGCCACATGGCTATCAGCCTAATAGTAGATATTTTAGTTAACAGTCAGGTCGCTGCCTTGAGGATGCTTGGGTTATGACAGGCGCACAGTAAGACTCCTGCTAAGGGGGCAGATGGCCGAAGCCCCTCCTCCAGTGCTGGACCCCTTCTCTCCACAACCTGATGGAAAAGTGTGTATGCCTTCCGTCGATTAGAAAGATATCCTACCTTCTTTTTTGAGTTATTTTTGTCTTATTTTTTATGCAAAATTCTGTACTTATAAAGACCCCTTAAAGGGTTTTGCTCAGCTCTGGAGTGAGGCGACCGTCCCGAGATTTCACCCTTGATGGGTCACTGGATAGAAACGGCGTCCTCAGACTGGCCAGGCTATTCTTGGTGCACGCTGGCTCTGAGTTTCGTGTAATTTATTTCTGAGTGCAGTCCCTTTCCTGGGTGTTGTGACCTTGATCTGCCCCTGAGCTTTGCTGATGGGCTAGTGGGTGGACGTGAAAATCTTCAGCTGCACAGTCTGGAGGGTGGGGCCCTGCAGCCCGAGGGGCCAGGGGCCATGAGAGAGAGTGGTCAGGGTCAAATATACAGGTGCTTCCCCACCAAACACACACACGGACACACACAGACACAGATACAAGCAGACAAACACACAGACACATAGAGACAGACAGACACACCCGTCGATTTTTAAACTCTGGTGTGAGAAGAAGCTCCATGTTTTCTTTCATCCCTCGTTTGGTTCTGGAGTTGGGGATCAAGGCGGTTAATCTTCCAACAGACAAAGCACACCCTGCAGGCTGGGCTCGGTGTGGAGCCTCGTCCTGCGCCCTGCCTGGCTGTCTCTCCCTCCTTTGTGTGCCTGCAGGTGACCACCTGCGGTAGGAATATCCGAGCTCCGATGACCGTAGGAACCAGCAGCGAATGAGGGTAGACCAGGCTCCCCGCTGCCCTGAGACACACGAGGGGAGAAACGCCCACAGAGAACCCTGAAGTCAGACTTGTGGGGCGGTTTCCCGTCTTATTGCCTTGAGGTCTGCGACTCTCAGAATTAAGTTTGGCTACAGATGCCAGGGCACCCAAGATAGTGGCTTTACAGTCTGGAGATTCTGCTCCCTAATCACAGTTTGGAGGTGGCCAACCCGGGGCTGGCTCTCCGCTCTGCCTTCTGTGTGTGCCACCTCCATCGTCAAGGTGCCCTCGTGGTCCAGAGTGGCTGCTGGGCTCCGCCTTATGCCCACATTCCAGGCAGCAGGAAGGCTGAAGGGCAAGGGGCTGGCTTTGAAGTCCTTTCCTGTAGGTCCCACCCAACATCCCTCACTGAGACGGATGGTTATTTGCTGGGCACGTGTCATCCAGCTGGAACGGAGCTGGGAATGCGGTCTTTCAGCGGGCACGTTTCCACCCAGTAACGGGGGCTGTTGACAAGGGCACAAGGAAATGGACGTGCAGGTGCGCAGGGGCCAGCTCTGCACTTGGGTGGTTTCTCTCCACCCCTTCCCATCTGATCATGCACGCATTTGGCCCTGAGCCCGGTACCAGAGCAGGAAGGCAAGTCCTCAGGTGTGGAGACAGGTGTGCCTATGGAGTCGCGTGGACGTGCTGGCCATCCTCTCTGTGTGCAACCTGCTCGGCCTGGTGCAGGGCAGGAGCCAAGGTCCTCTGTCCCATCTCAGAGCAGGGCAGGTGTCCTGGCTTCGCGGCCTACGTAAGGCCCAGGGCTGCTTGTTGCTGTGTAGGTAAAGTGCTCGGTCGGGCCAGGCACTCAGCAGGTGCCCCATAAACGCCTGGCATGATACTGCTGTGTAGGGGGACGCTGGGGCGAAGACCTTTAGGGGACTCGGAACCCAGGGAGGGCTCCGCCATCCCTGGCGCTGATGTTCGCTGAGGACCTACTGTGCACAGGCGCCGTCTTGGGCCAGAGGGTGCGGAGACCCACCCACCCTCACGGGGCTTGTCTTCTGGGGGGACAGGTATTGGGGACGTGGACACAGGACGTGAGGTGGCACCTCTGGGTGCGAGGGAGCTGCAGGAGGGGTGGTCCGGCTTCTGCTCCTGAGTGCAGTGGGTCAGATGGAGGTGAGGTGTGGGGGGCCGTGCAGGTGGACATGCGGGGTCTGGGTGCTACCCAGGAGGTGCTCGGAGGCCTGGGTGGGGAGAAAGAGCCAGGCAGTGGTGTCCCCACAGCTGTTCCAAGGCCACTTCATTCCGCCTGAGGGGGGCGCGGAGTGGGGTGCGGGGAGCCAATCCCAGGTTCCCCGCAATGGGTGGCGGGGCTGCGGGACGGAGCCTCGCTGACCCCCGAAGCTGGTGTTTGGTGGCACCCCTCCCCAGCCCGTCCCTCCTAACGGGTCCTATCTGTCCCCCACCCCCAGAAGGGTTCGCCAGAAGAAAGAAGACGTCCCTGTGGTTTGTGGGGTCTCTGCTGGTGGTGTCCACCTTCATCCTGACCCTCGGCCTCACGGCCAACACCAGGACGGAGAACGTGGCCGTGGGGGGCTACTACCCAGGGGTCGTGGTGAGTGCCGCAGTTCCCAGCTCTGCGGGGGGGAGGGGGCGGGGCACGGGGACAGGCTTCTGGGTGGTGCTGACACCGAGTCCGGGGTCGAGGGCCTGCTGGGCTGCACAGAGTCATGGCCTGTGACGTGGCGGGCTGCGCGGCAAAGTGGGGTCCAGGGTGCTAGGCGGCCAGCCGCAGGGGCGCAATCATCCTGCGTCATCAGGTGGCCTGGGGGGCACAGGGTCCTGAGAAGCAGGGGAGGGGCAGGAGGGGGGTCGCGGCCGAGGGGTGTGAACGGCCCTGGCCCAGAGCCTCCCCAGGCCCTGGAGGGAACCAGCCGTGCAATTCCTGGGTTGTGGCCCCTGAGTCTGCGTGGAGCAAACCAACCCTCGGAAGATGGACTCGGAGCCTCACAAGGTGCCAGAAAGCCTCCGTAGAAGAGGCGAGAATGGCATTGCGTGGGACCAACAGGAAAACGGGCTGAAGTGCCCTCCCTTCTGCTTTGGGCAGGAGCTCCACCTGGTAACCTTCTGCCCAACCTGACCTGGCAACAGCTGCCCCAAGGCCAGCATCATGCAGACCTCTGAACTCTGAACTCACGGCCAGTTGTTGGCAATGACATTTGCTCCAAGGGCCCACATTGCACACAGGGGTCTTTATCAGCTATGACACCCTTCGAATGCTCCAGAACCCTGAGTAGCTGTGTCACAGGGCTAAACTGAGATTTAAAAAACGAAGCTTATTCAATCTCATTACTCCCACGGAAGATATTGTCAAGACTAGTAATGACGTCCACACTGTTTTTAGCAAAGATAAAAACATTTTAAAATGTGTTACAAATATTGTTCATTTTATCTTTGTATATTTTTTTTTTTTTGGCCATGCCTGTGGCATGTGGAAATTCCCAGGCCAAGAATCGAACCTGTGCCACGGCAGCAGCCTGAGCCATAGCAATGACAACGCTGGCTCTTTCCAAAGCGGCTCTTGTTTGCTTTTGTATTTTGCCTGTGCTCTACAAGTCTACGTTACCTTCCTGTGTATAATTTACGTGTACGCCTATGAAACGGTGTCCAGGCAGAGAGTTTTCTCAGTGAAGTCTCAGGAGACTTCCTGGCCTGGGTCCTGGACGGGGGATGTGGGGCCGGTGGCCTGGAGGGCCCGTGCCCAGACCTCTCACCGAGCATCAGGCTCCACCTCCAGCAGTTTTTTGCCTTGTTCTCTAAGCTTCATGGCTCGAGGAGTTCGCCTTGAGATCACACTCGGACCCACGGGTGTGTCCAGACCTCCCTCTGCCAGAACTGATTCCTGGGTGATGCCCAGAGTGAAACCGGCTTCCGCTGAGCGGTTCTGAAAGCAAACTGCGATGTGGCACACGAGCTTTGCTCCAAGAAACGTGGATAAAAGCCACTCCTGTGGCCACACTGCATTCAGCCTCGAGGCTTATAGACAAGGTGGGTCCAGGGAAGAAAGCGGGTTGGAAGGAGCCGGCATCTCCACACTTTGGGAAGAGGATTTTTTTAAATCCAAAAAAAAGGGGACTTAGTAAAACTTAATAGGTATGTTTTAATGCATTTATGTTGGAGTGCGATTTTGCTACTTTGAACGTGGAGTTGGACTGTGGTATTTCAAAGAAAACACTCATCTTCCTTTATTCCTTGAGGATTCTTAAATTATTGGTGGAAATTGTATCTGAGCGTCCTGGTCATGTCCACAGACACACTTACAGAGACGCGGCCACCTCCGCAGACACACAGAGACACATCCTCCTGCATAGATGCAGTTACAGAGACACGTCTGCCTCCAGCGATACACTTACAGGCAAAGACGTCCATGCACACCAACAAGTCTGATGTTCAGTGCATGAAATTTGCACTAGCTTCAGAGGCTCCACGCTTGTGCTGCACCTGCCTGCATGGTCGCTCCAAAGTCGCACAGCAGGGCTGGTGGCCGAGTGGCCTTGGCTCCAGGGAAGTGTTCCTTGTGGGCCCTGCATCTGTGAGAGGCTTTTCACCGGCTGCTTGGAGCCGCTTCGCCCCCAGCGTTGCTGGGACTATGTGTTTCAAGCTGAGGGAAACCAAGAAATTCTCCCGATGCGTGGGCCCTGCGGCGTGGGGCCGGCCTGGCCTTTTGGGGAGGTTTGCAGGCGGGCGGGCGCTGTCCCGTGTCGGCATCAGGCTGAAGCCGTGTAACCCGGTGTTTTCTCCTTGTTTTCCTTTGCTGTCAGCTGGGCTTTGGATCTTTCTTAGGAATTATCGGCATCCACCTGGTGGAGAACAGACGGCAAATGGTGAGAAGGGTGTTTCTTTCCAACGTGGGTGGGGGGGTGATGGGGCGGTGCCGCCCCTCGTAGCCTTAGCTGGTGTTCCTGCGAAAGCCCCCGCCCCCGTCCAGCCACCCTTGGGTCAGTGCCTGGGCACAGGTTGTGCACAGCTGCACCCTGGCCTCAGGGCTTAGTGGCTGACACTCACACCTTAGTCTGAGTGAGCATCACCCTGGGACCATGGGGTGTGTTTTGTACCCTGTCTGGTGTCTAGCAGCTAAGGTTGGGGCACGGGAAGAGAAGTTTTGGGTTTGGGGTGGGTGGCAATTCATTTAAGTCACGGTGTATAAAGTCCCCTGGCACCTTCTGCTAGGTTTGGGAGAGGACGATGCCAGGCTCTGCCATTTGAGGAGAGAGCAGGGCTCGGTGGAAACCAGAACACGTTCAGGGGGCTCTGTAGGCAGGAAACGCAGACACAGCCTGTCCACAGTTTGTGGGGTGTACGAGCGCCAGCCTTGGCCAGTTTTACAAGCCTGGCGTTTATTGGTCATGTCAGTTTGCGGTCTTGTTGCTGCACCGCCTTTGGGAAGCGAGCTGTGAGTTGCAGTCAGCTCTGCGCGCTCGCTCGCCGGGTTTCGAGGGTCTGGAGGGCATGTGCTGGCCGTGCACTGTTTCTGTCTGGTCTCCGTGGGTTGTTCCAGCCCGTGCTGGCATTGCCACTGTGTGGGTGGGGAGGGGCCGAGAAGGCGGGTCGAGGAAGTGCAGCCGCCGGGACCGGATCGGCTACGAAGCTGGCTCGGGGGAGGGGCCTGCCGCCCGAGGACACACAGAACCCCTGCTATCAGGGATGTCCCCATTTCTCCCCATCTCTCCTCCCAGCACCGTCCGCTCCCCCCGCCCGATACCTGGGTCCTGTCCCCGCCTCCCACAGCCTGGCTTTTCCCTCGGGTTGGCAGCGCTCGAGAGCTGAGAACAGGCTGTGCCCTTGGGGAGGTTAGGGGGTGTAGGCAGTGGGAGCGAGTGAAACGGCAGCGTCTCCCAGATGTGGTGTGTGCTGCCAGCAGGTGTGGGTTCTGTACGCCGCAGAGTCCATCCTACGGCAGCACTTGTGTGTCAAGCCCTGACGTGTATGTGGAACGTGTGGGGTCTTTGAAGCAGCGTTCGAACCGGCGGGAAGGTGCAACATTGAAGTCCCCTGGAAAGTGCCCTGCTTATCCGCGCGGGGCGGGTGGAGGGGCCGAGGACCGGCAGCTCCCTGTCCACGAGCCCCGCCCTCCATCCTGACCCTGTGGCACAAAGAGGTGGGGGGGTCATCGGGCGGGGCCCCAGCGGACAGGCACTGGAGGAAGCTCCCTGAGGAGGACTGAGCGCCCCCTTCTGCTTCCAGCTGGTGGCGGCCGTCGTGTTCATCAGCTTCGGCGTGGTGGCCGCCTTCTGCTGCGCCATCGTGGACGGCGTGTTTGCTGCGAGGCACATCGTGAGTTTTTTCCGGTCTTCCTGCTCCTGCTCTCAGTTGGTCGCTTAGTGGGTCTAAGCAATCTGCCCAAACTGATTTCCTTCCGCAGCGCAGGGGGCCTCGCTGTCTTGCCAGCCGTTGGCCAAGCGCTGTCTTTCCTCCTCTCCTTCCCGCTTTTCCTCCGAAACCGCCCCAACCTCACGTGATTAGAACCAGAGTGTTCAGCTCCGTGACCCTCCTCAGGCCCCTGACCGGTCAACAGGATGAGACGCGTCCTGCATCCGCCCCATCGACTTGGGTTTTTAGCTCAGATGCGTCTCTTAGGGGCAGAATCCGCTGGTTGGATGCTGTGCCCTGAGGTCCCTGTGTGCGGCTGTCCCCGCGGGGTGGACGGGCCGGCACGGCTGTCGGAGCCACGTCGGACACTCACGCTCGGGCACCGTGGGGCCCCTCAGCCCTGGCGCAGAGCGCGTGGCCGTGTGTTTTAGCAAATAGGGAACAGGCTCCGAGGGAAAGATTAGAGCCCCGAGGAGGAGGACGATAAAGACGCCAGGTTACGTTAAAGGCGGTCGAGGCAGAGCCCGCCGAAGGCAAGATGTAAAATCGGTCCTCACAAGGATGCTCCCGTTCCGACGTTCGTGCGAGCTCGGCCGGCCCGGCACCAAGCGGCCCTTCGCGTTTCAGGCGAGGCGGAGGCCCGAGCCGGAGCCGAGGCGCGGGCGGGCCGCGGAGCCTGACGCAGCGCAGGGGTCGCCCTGAGCCAGGGCTCCGCGCTCCTGGGCGCCCGCCTCCTTTGAGACGAGCGCGTCCGGGTCCCTGCTGTGCCATTTTCTGTTCCCAGCATCAGTTAGGGTCAGGGGTGAGGAGGTAGGAGGCCCTGTGCTGGCACTGCACCAAGTGCCCTGGACCCGTGCCCCGCCCCCCCAAGGCACCAGCTCAGCCCCCTCCCAGTGAGGTGGACACAGCGAAGGGACCATCCTGTTTTCGAGAACCTCCTTCAGATGTTCTAGGGCCTTGGACAGGACGGACTGGGCCGAGGAGGAGAGGCCTCACCTCCGCTGCCCTGGCAGCCCCCAGGCTCGTCGACAAGTGTCGGGGCTCCCGCTGCAGAAGGAGGGAGCTCTGTCCACCAGACTCTGAGCTGAACCCTTGCCCTGGGGAGATGGTGCTGGGACAGGCTCCTGTGGGGTGACAGGCCGAGGGTGGAGGTGCTGCCATGCCAGGCCCAGCGGAGACCAGCATGCTTTGTGGGGTGGTGTCCAGGCATCCAGGTGCCAGCTTTTCCTTGTAAACATGCACAGCGGCTGTTGTGAGAGCGTGATGACCCGCCAGGGTTGGTGTGTCCGCCACACTCAGGTGCCCGGGGCGCTGGGAGGAGGCAGTCGCCGTCCCCAGCCCACCCAGCATGTGTGCAGGACCAGGAGCTGTGGTGAACCCGCGGCTGCAGGCCTGCGGTGGAGGCCAGGAGATTGGCGAGTCAGGTCTCGTCGCAGCTGGACGTGTAATCCCGCAACAGGAGCCACAGAGGCAGCCGCCAGCATCCTGGCCCCTGCGAGTGGGCACATGTGCACACGCTCCTGATGGGACAGCGTCCAATAAAAGCGGACGGAGCCCGGCTTGGGGGGGGGCTGCCCATTGGCTCCGTTGCCTCCACCGCTGGACGCAGGCCCTAAGGAGGACGCCCTGCTGACTCTGAGGGCCGGCCGCATGCCTCCTGCCCAAGTCCCCCCATCCCTGTGCTTTTCTTTCCTTCTTCCTTAAGTGCCTTTTCAGCTTCCTCTGGCTGAACGTGCCAGCGCCCAGCGGGGCGCAGGAGGGTTTGTGGGCGCCTACCACGCTGATTCTCAAGGCCCGTGTGCTGGTACGGCCCCACCTCTTCCCCCCTGGGGTGAGTTCCAGCCTCGGGCTCAGGCTGTGTCAGGACCAGGCCCTCCTTTCCCGGGTTCCCCTCCCCGAAACTGAGCTGTATCTCTGAGCAGAGGACTTGCTCCGGCAGGCAGTTCTGGGAACCCTGCCCTGCCGGGGGGCAGCAGCAGTGGGGTCTGGGTGCATGGCTGGTTTTCCTGGGCTCTGCCCTCCTTTCAGCCCCCTGCCCCCTGGTTTCCTGGGTCGAGGAACCTGTCTGTCCTCCCCCAGGGGTGAGAACGGGCCCACCTGGTTCCAGGGACGCACAGGAGGCCTAGAGGGTCATCTCTGAAGGTGAGGGGCCCCCCTGCCCAGTTGGCTGGCTTCACCCTGGAATCAGGAGGTGGTTCAGGCAGGCGATCTGTGGGGAATTCAGGCGCTAGCTCTCCCCTGGGGCTCCTGGTGGGAGAGAGGCGGGTGGGCGGGCGGGGCTGTGGTTCCCGGCCAGGCTTTCTGCTCCGGTCCAGTGCAGGCCTGGCTTCAGTCGCCCGAGAGCTGCTGTTGAGCCGAGGCCCAGGGCGTCCTCAGTGACTGGCTGCAGGGCGCCCACACTGGGCATGGCGTTCTCTGGGTGGTTCCTGATCCTGAGCTTGTCTGTCTCTCAGCTGCGGAGCCGGGCCTGGCCTGCGGACTCTCCAAAGGGCCAGGATGTCAAACCTTAGGCTGTGGCCACGTGGCCTTAGTCAGCACTCTGCTGTCACAGCACAAAAGTAGCCACAGACTGTATGCAGACAAATGTGCTGATAAAACTTTATTTACAAAATTGGGCCGAGGGCCGGAGTTTCCGACCCCTGCAGGAGGCACACGGGGGCTTCACTGGGCTTGAACTGCGTCTGGTGACCAGTGTGCAGGTGCCTCCATGTGAGTTTTGTGGAACACCTAGGCCTCCCTGAGCACTGCACCTGCTGTCCTGACCAGAAGGGACCCACGTGGGGGTCTCTCCAGCCCCACGAGGGTGCCGGGTTACCCCAGAGAACGGTGACTTCCAGTTTCATTACAAATTTGTGTGATTTGGCCTCAGGGCTGAGAGAGATTATCATTTCATTTAATAAGAACTGCTTCATCGCGATTGGGTGGTGAAGATTCAGTAGTGAGTGGAAGCCAGCGCCTGGAACAGACCCCCACAAAGCCTGGGCTCTGCACAGTCTTCATCACGGACCTGAGGGGATGCCCCTCCAGGGAGGAGGGTCCAGCAGGGCTGCAGGGGCGGGCGGCAGGGGCGGGCGCCTGGTCTCACCCCCCCAGACGCAGGAGCCCAGCTGCCCTGGGACAAGCCACGGCGTCTTCCGCTCCTTGTCTTCCTGGAGGCTCCCGCTGGCATTGGTGACAGGCCCGAGCGCCTCTGGTCCCCCCTGACATGGGGTGGAACTGGCCCTTGGCTTTGTGTTTCTGTCTCTAGGAGCCCCGGCCACTGGTGGCAGGAAGGTGCCAGTTTTACTCCAGCGAAGTCGGCTACCTGCACGACGTCTACCAGACGGAGGTGAGGCCAGTGCAGCCCCCGCCCAGGGGTCCGGGTCGTGGTCCACATCTGCCCCCTGGGCCTGGTGAGGCCGGCACAGCTTGCACTCGGCCCTCAGCCGCCCTGGCTTTGTGGTCGTGGTCACTGGGACTACAGCTTCGGCCTCGCCTTCGACGTGCAGCAACCCTGGGACTCACATGTCGAGGTGGCGCAGCTTTTCCGATAAGCTTTCTGTTGATGAAATTGGCCGTAAGCTGGCCGACCGGCCCTGGGCCAAGGACGTCTGCGGGGTGATGTCATTTCTATTCTGGGAATGGCCAGGGCGCGGGGGCAGCTGCTCTCAGCTCTCCGCTCAGACCATCCCGGGTGGCCACGTGGCTCCCTCCATCCGGGCTTGTCTAGCTTGGTGCAGATTTGTTGGTCGACCAGACATGGCCTCTGAAGCTGTTCGCATGTCAAGAAGGAGGGGCACAGGTGGGGGGGACTCTGGGGCTCAGAGGCCATGGTCAAGGCTGGCAGGCTGGTGAGGTGCTGTGTGGACCGTGGGGGGTGCGGCCGTGCTGCCGGCCTCTCAGGGCTTGTTCTTCTCCAAAGGCGTCCTTCCTGCTCACCCTGATGTGTCCTGTGCAGTCCTGGGGTCCTGGAGAAGCAAGCCCCCGGCCCAGACCCCTTGGGGCGCTCTGAGGACAGGCCTGCCTGCCCTGGGGCTGCCTGGCCCCGGCCCTCCCCAGGGGGTCTCGACCCCAGGACCTGGAACCAGCCAGGGAGCTGGCTGCACCCCGGGGAGCTGCATGCGGGGAGGTATAAGCTCCTTGAAAGTTCTGGGGCCAGAGCCGTCTACACAGCTCCACCGGGGCCGGCGACTTGCTCCATAGATGTCAGTATGTCCTAGGGTATGCAGGCCTGAGGGGCACTGTCCCCTCTTCAGCTGTCCCCTCTGTCACCTCCCCAGGGCTAGACCAGCCATGTCTGCACATGAAGAGTCTGCACCTCAGAGCAGAGTGTGGACTGGGTGGGGCTCCAGGCCTTGGGGGGCTGGCCGTGCTCTAGGCCACCGTCCCCTGCTATTGCTCCTCACAACTGCCAGCAGGGGAGGCTCCCCAGGAGGAGGGACATGTCCCAGTGGGGACACGCCCAGCAGGGGACACTCCTGGCAGGGACACTCCCGGTGGGGACGCTCCCGGCGGGGACGCTCCCCGCGGGGACATTCCTGGCGGGGACACTCCTGGCAGGGACACTCCTGGTGGGGACACGTCCCGGTGGGGACACGCCCAGCAGGGGACACTCCTGGCAGGAACACCTAGGTCAGGACTAGGGCAGAGTATCTTGGCCCCCAGCTCTCCGTCCTGAGGCTCTGCCCTCCCTACGTGCTGGCTCTGGCCCAGAGACCAGGGTGGCCCTGGCGCTTCCTTCCTGCCCTGCGCCTGCCCTGACCTCTCAGCCCCGCCCAGCCCCCTCCTGGTCTGAGTCAAGGACCCACTGCCCTGCTCCCAGCTGCTTGTCTCTGGCCTCTGCCTGTGGACACTGTCTTCCATGTGCTTCCAGATTAATCTATGACCCTTGCCCAAGCCCTCCCCCCACCCCCCCAATTTGGGTGATTGTTAGGGGCTGGCCGCAGAACCTTGAAAGAAAGGCCACTTGCCCAAGGGTCACTTGAGGTTCAGCTCAAGAGGGGCCAGGCCCCAGGGAGGCCCTGAGGACCTCTGGGGTCTGGCCATGCCCCCCTGCCCTGCCCCCCGCCCTGCCCCCCGCCCTGCCCTGGTGCGCCCTGATTCTTGCGCCATCCTCCCCCAGGTTCCTTCTCCCCAAAGGTCACTGTCCTCCCCCTGAAGCTGGGTGGTCTCTGACCAACCACGTGGCTGGGGGAAGGGGGTGGTGCGTGTTTCTGCCCCATTCTTGCTCCTTTAACTTTGTCCCCCAAACATTTGCAGCCCCAAGGAGGCAGGCACCCGGGGGGAGGCCTCCATGAGGTTGGGGGGCGGCTTTGTCAGATGGAGCTGGGGGAGCTGTGCCCTGGCAGGTCAGGAAGGGTCTCACTGGAGGGGCCCCACCTGTAAGAGCCCCTCCAGGAGGCATGGCACCCAGAGCCTTCCCCTGCTCCTTGTCCAGCTGTGCTGTCCACCTGGTCCTCTACCTGTTCCTCCTGTGGGGGGCCCTGTCGCCCCCTGCCCCGCTCACCTGGACCAGGCAGAGGAAGGGGCGGGGCAGGGAGCTTAGCTCAGGAGGGCCTCCCCTGTCCACTCCGGGAAAGGACAAGGGGTGCCTGACTGGTCTCTCTGCTGCAGGTCACCTGTCACTCCCTGAACGGCCAGTGCCAGCTGAAGGTGAAGGGCGACACATGCTACTGCTGTGACCTCTACAACTGCCAGAGGTGAGGAGGCAGCGGCCGAGACCCCAGGCCCCTGGACTCCCTGCCCTCCTGTCCTCGGACGCCGCACCCCCATGGGCTCAGTCCTCAGACGTTCGTGGAGGGAAGGGTGTGGGCTCCGTGTCACAGACAGGACGACGGGGGCTGTGGGGTGTGGCCAGGGATGGGGAGCGGGGTCTCTGGGAGCCTGGGCCTCGGGGCGACCATCACCAGTGGGTGGACAGGGTGGCGGGAGGGCTGGGGTTGCGCATTCCCCTCCGGGGTCAGTGAGGCGCTGACGACCCTGCAGCACGAGCTCTGCACCTTGTTCCCCTGATGTCTGGGGGTTCAGATGGTGTTTCCCCCAGCCCTGCCCGAGGCGGAGGGATCGTTCTGGTACATTTACGGTGGGAACCTGTCCTAGAGGTAAATCTCCCTGGGTCCCTGGAGTTTCTGACCTTCAGGAGTGTCCACACTGGGTGCCAGCAACTGGCCACCAGAGGTTGCGCTTTCCTCCCCCAGGGATTTCTGCTCCTCGGCCGGGATTCCGGCCCCTCCGGGCTAGGGCGGGGGCAGCGGTTTGTCCCCCGCTCCCCCCCCCCGCTTTGATTATTCAGTCTGTCTAGCTTTTTACTTGTGTCTGAACCAGGGCAAGTTCCCAGCTCCTCGTTTGGGAATCAGAACCCTCCCCACGTTGCGTTTAAATTGTGTGTTAATAGCTTGAACAGCTACGTTAAAGCCAGCAGGGAGTTTAATGTTTGTTTCTTGGGGGCCCCCTGAATTGCTGAGAACTCCAAACCTTAGGCTGCAACCCTTCCCCCAGAGCAGAGATTCACCCCGTTTCCAGATCCAAATGGGAGGGGCGGCTCCTTGAGGCCTGGGCTACAGGTCGCTCTGGTCCAGAGCCTGCACAGGCCACCAGGGGTGGCGGGGGCCAGGGTGACCCTGGGCCTCCTCCCCACCCCCTGCCCCCATGTTCCTGCTTGGGCGGCCGGGAGGAGGGCTGAGACTCTGCACCCTGCTGGCTCTGGGGGTGACCAGCCTGTTTGGGGCAGTCTTTCCTGCTCAGTGGTCGGGGTGCCTCCCCAGATGATCCGGGCTCCCTGGACAGCCTTGCCTCGTGGCCTCAGGGTGTGCTGGGCCGCTGGCCCTGCCTCCAGAGGGGCCCCTGGGTCTTCTCAGCAGAGACCCCGCCTGCGTCAGGCCCAGTGCCGCGTCCTCCAGGTCTGCCCCACAGGGGTGGTGATGCTGTCACCTCTCCCCACGCAGCACCGAGCACCCTGCCACCTACTACGAGTTCGTGGGCGTGAGCAGCTGCCAGGACGTGCTCCACCTCTATCGGCTGCTCTGGGCCTCGGCCATGCTCAACGTCCTGGGCCTGTTCCTGGGCATCGTCACCGCGGCTGTCCTGGGGGCCTTCAAGGACATGGTGAGTCGCGCCTGCCCCGCGCTGGGCGGACTCTCGGACGGAAAAGGCCGTGAAGCCACCAGAAGAGCCGCCAGCCTCAGGGTTTGGCTGCAGGAAGGGGCCTGGAGCCCAGCGCCCGAAGGGCTGCCTCCACCCCGCTGCTCCAAAGCCCCGGAGCTCCCATTGGTAGGCCTGGGGCTCAGGCCTGAGCTTCCCAAACTCGGGTGACACTGGTGTGAGCCCCCGGGAAGGGGGCAGCACTGCCGGGCAGGGCCGAGGCTGCCCTACCGGCTCCTCTCTGGGGACCCACCTGTTCCATACCTCGTTCCCATGACAGGCCCAGACACCACCTCCCGTGACGTCACCCCTCGTCGCGGGGGAGGTGAGCTCCCGAAGGCGCCGCCACCAAGGAGAGCTCACAGCTGCCACCCAGTTATATAACAAGAAGGCAGTGCAAAGCCCGCAGGCCAGACCCCAGCCCCGTCTGCAGCTCACACTGCATGGGAGGGCTTGTCACCGCAGCCCTGGAGACTTTCCCAGGGGCCACGCTTCTCAGCTTAGCCTGGAGCCTCTGAGATCTGACACTTCTCCAAGGTTTCCTGACCCCGATGAAATCTGAGCTTCTGCAGGAGGCCCTGGTGCTCCTATAAACACGAGCCTCCCTCCCCCTCCGCCCCCGCCCCCATCCCTGGCCGCGAGGACCCCTCGGTCGCAAGGCGTCTTTACACTCTCGCACCCCATCCTCCAAGGACACGGCTGCCTGCTACAGGAACCCTGGACTCTGCAGGACCCTCGGGGTGGGGGGCCTTTCCTGCTGTGGGCAGAGTTTGCCCTCTTGGCAGATTTTCTAGGGGAAGCTGAGGGTAGGCCAGGTGGACCGTGTGTCTGTTGGCATTCTGCCCCTGAGAGCTGGGGGGCAGGTTGCTGTGCTGTCTCCAGGGCTGGTGTTCAGCGGGATGGGTTTTCCAGAAGGGGCTCCTGTGTTCAGGGAGTTTGTAAGAGACTTGCTGGGCATTCTCTCTAGAAAGTAGTGACACCCCAGAAAGTGCGTCACTACGCCTGGCTGGTCCTGTCCTCCTCCCACGGGACAGGGCTGTGTCTAAGTGCCCCTCTCTCTCACCCAAAGTCTGGGGTGTTAGAAGAAGCAAGCAAGGTGACCCTTACAATCTAACACCTACGGGTGGCTACACTCTTGTAAGTTTAATGGATTTTATAACTTAAGAATGAGCGAGCTTAAGGGGAGTCCTGCCTCCCTGTTACTGAACTGCCTTTTCACGGCTCGGCGTTTGGTTGGAGGCCGTGCAGGACTGAGCTGAGCTCCTGGGGGGAGGACCTGGTGCCGGGCCCGCAGGAGGAGGAAACGTGGGGACCCTTCTCGTGCCGAGCTCTGGGCTCTCTGCTCCCCTGCGGTCACCTCTGGATGTGGGGTGGGTGCGTGGGTGCAGCCCCCTCCCCTCCCACCTCAGGACTGGAGCCTGTCCTGCTGTCATGGCCCCTCCCTGCCCCGCAGGGCCTGCACGTGGGCATCAGGCAGGGGTCCAGGCTCTGTGCCCCTAGGGAAAGCTGCACCTCTGTCTGGGAACCCGGAGCTTCAGGGAGTGGCGGCCGCCTTCAGGGAGGTCTGCCTGTGGGGGCCCACGTCCCGCACTCCTCTTGAGAGTCAGAGCCCCCGTGGGCGAACGAGGAGGAGCTAGAGGCGTTCGGGAAGCCCTGGTCTTGCTCGTGCTTCTCCACAAATCCATGTGGCCGGAGCCCCCGCGGGGAGAGGGTCCCGCTGCCGCTGCCCTGAGCCAAGGGTGTCTTTGGGGTCAGCCCCTCCTGGTGCAGCTGTGGGGAGACGCCCAGGACACCGACTCCTGGATTGGGGTTGGGGTTTCTCGCTTTCCCAAAACAGCACCAAGAGCAGCGGGGCTAACCTGGCCTCTTGCTGGGTCCCTGGGACCAACAAACAGGAAGACGAAGCAAAACTAAGCCGGAGAGAGATTGGTGGGAGGGCGAGGACCCCCCTCGGGACCTGGCAGGTGCAGGCTGAGGGGGAGCTCCAGGGGGCTCGGGGCCGAGGGGGACGCGTCTCTGTGCTCTGTGGCAGGTCCCTCTGTCTCAGCTGGCCTACGGCCCCTCGTCACCACCTCAGACCCTCTACAACCCCGCCCAGCAGATCCTGGCCTACGCGGGCTTCTGCCAGGCGCCCCCAGCCGGTGCCCCCTGCTCGTCCTTCCCTCTGCCTCTGCAGGTAGGCGGGCATCCCGGGCCAGGTCATCCGGGAAGCGTCAGTTGGATGGGATGCGGGTCAGGGGCTGGGGCTGAGGGCAGATGTTGGGGGACCTGTGGCTTTGCCCCCCATTTCAGTGGTGGGGTGGAGGAGACGGTGTGGACCAGCTGGGGGGTGGGCCACTCTGAGGGGGCGTGGAGGCGCCGACGTTTGACAGCCCTGGGCATTTGGGGCGCCCTTTGCCCTGCTGGTCCTGGCGATGCAGCCAGATGTGTCCTTGTGTCCTCAAGATCTTCTAACTTCTGACGGGCCCCACAGACGTTGGCTGCAGTTTCCTGGCCAGAGCGACTGGGGACAGGACAGCTGCCCGGCTGCTGTGACACGGCAGGGTCACTGAGTGGGCTGACCTGGGTTTGCCAACATTCAGCCACACTTTGCCCACAAAGGCGGCACCTGCCCAGGCTTCAGCTGCTGATACAGCTCTGGTGGCCTTGGGGCCGCTGTGGGAAGATGGTGCTCGGGGTGAAGCCTTATTAATGGAGCAGCATCCTGGCCCACCCCCCGGCTGCCAGCACGACCGGTAGTGTCCTCAGATGTCGCCCTGAGTCCTCGGGGTCAGGTGCAGACAGCCTGTCTCGGCCTCTGTTTGGGGGGCGGCCAGGGGGCTTGGCACACTGGCAGGCCCTGGGAGGTGGGAGGGGCTGTGTGTCTGTGCACGGCGGGTGGGCCCTGCAGATGAATTGGGGAGCGGTTCTCAGGCCCCGACCATTTGTTTCCAGGCCACTGTCCTCCCATGACCCTCGGGGGCCCAGCTTGTTGGGCGGGCCGGCCGGGAGGCAGAGGTGGTCCCACAGGCCTTTCCTCTTGAGCCCCAGCCTCTCGCAAGCCCGGCCGCAGGACGGACCTGGTGAGGACAGGCCTCATCCTGGGCACCTGCTGGTGCTGGAAGCAGGCAGCGGCCGGGCGCTCTGACCCCTGACCTGGCACAGGTGGGCGTCCTGCTCCCGGCCCCTCGGGAGGCGCGCTCCTGCCGGGCTGCAGGGCACACACGGTCTTGCCTCCTTACAGCTCCAGGCTACGGAGGGACCGCTTTGTCTTGGTGTTGGGTTCTGTCTTCATCCACCTTCGAGCCCCTGGCTCTTCACAAACAGCAGATGCTGCCAAGCCTCCCCTGAGGCCCTAATCAGCTTTCATACCAGCCCATGCAGGCATGTAACTGCGTGTACATCCCTAATCAGATTTCCGGGAAATGACAAGTCAGGGAGGCTCTGTGCGTTTCCTTCGGTGGAAACAGCAGCTAATGCCTCTGTCTCTGCTGATCAAAAAGGAGGAAAGGGAATATTTTAAGTGTTCTGCCAAAGTCACGAGCAGTGGAAAACACTGCCCCCTGATAGAAGGAGTGAGCAGCTGTTGGCGGCCGTTTTGAGCCGTTAGTCGGAAGAAGAATCTTAGAAGGGACCCGCCTTGCTTGCTCCCAGGGCCACCTGGTCAGGAAGTGAGCAGAGGGGCTTGGCGTCGCTGAGTTTGCGGGAACAAGGACGTGCAAGGGTGCCTCAGCCCGCAACTAGGGATCCTCACATCCTGCAACCAAGGGACTTTTTGTCGCTCCCCTGATGGGGTCGCCTGTGTGGGCAGAGCCTGGTTTACTCTCTTTCCTTCTGGCTTGTTCTGTGGTTCCTACTGGTTTGCTCTCTGGTCCATAGCGGTGTGTCCTGCGGTTCCTGGCGGTTTTCTCCGTGGTTCCTGGGGGTTTATCCGGTGGTTCCTGCTGGTTTGTTCCGTGGTCTGACACGATTTACTCTCTGGTTCTCTTGCTGCTTGTTCCTGAAGAGCTGAGCACAGGGTGTGGTGGGGGCCGGGGCCGCATACGCCTGGAGGATGTTCTCTGGGGGTCGCTTTGTCCCCTGAGGTCAGAGAGAGGCGGGGCTCGCCAGCGGCTCTGGGCCCTTGGATCCCGAGAGCCCCGGCTTTCAAGGAAATGATCTTGGAGCCTGAGGTCCAGGGCTCGGGGCGGGGAGGGGGGCGGGAAGGCTGGCCCCCCTGGCCCCTGGGCACCTGATGGGTAGAGTGCGAAGGAGCCAACTGCCCCCACCGCGGGCCAGAGCCTGCCCAGCTCACTGGTGTCCCATCATAGGTGGGCTTGCTCGCTTATTTATTTCATCTTGGTTTTAAGCAGGCGTTTTGAACACTTAGAACATAAGGAAAAACAGAAATTTAAGAGGTTTTTTTGGAAAGTGGAGAAAAACAAGAAATTTTATTCCTTTAAAACCTGCCATGCCCAATGTTTTCTCTGTAGAAGCAGTTTTTGCATCTGTGTATTAGTGTGGGTCCCGGAGAAACAGAATCACTAGCACGCGTGCTCGTAGAGGACACAGACACAGATGCCCTTACAGACAGGGATGACTCCGCTAGAGATACGTGGACGGAGACCTGGAGAGACGGGGCGAGTCTGAAATCTGCAGGGCAGGCTGCAGGCCGGGGCCCTGGGAAAGCGGATTTTGCAGCTTTGAGTCTGAAGGTGTGTGGAGGCAGAATCCCTCTTCCTCGGGACCCTCGGTCTTTCCCTCTTCAACTGATTGGACGAGGCCCACCTGCAGCCTGCTGCTCTGCAGATTAATCTCGGCTGCATATCCCACTCAAATCACTTCTGGATGGTTTGAGCAAACATCTGGGCACTGCGTCCAGCCACGCTGATGCATGAAGTTAACCGTCGCACTCTATTGAAAATGTTGATGGTTTCGTGTGTTTCCTTAAGATACGGACTGTTGAGTCAACCTGGGGCCCCAGACCAGCTGGGTGGCCTTTTTCTTGCACGCTGTTTGTACGTCCACGTGTCCTGGTGTCAGGCTGGTCAACAGCCACCCTCTTGAGTGTCAAGACTGGTGCCCAGCAGGTGTGGGCCGGGCACTTGAGGAGTACAACCCGCCCTGGGCACCTCTGAGACCTGCGCAGGTGCAGAGTTTGTGCAAAGGGGCCCAGTTGGGCTGAGGCTGGCCCTCCTTCTGGCCCCTGGGAACACATGCTGATGGGGGAGCAGTTCTCGCCAGGAGGGCCTGGGTCTGGGGGACCCAAGCCCTGGTGGGCCCTGGGGGCGTTGCTGGCCCTGGCTGAGCACCAGGCGCCCGTGGGTAACGTGTGAGGCTGGCCCGCCCGCTGACTGAGGAAGCCTTTTCTCTTTGATTGCAGCCCTCCTGCACCTTCACGGCCTCGCCCTGCACTGACCTCTCTCTGTCCGAGGACGTGTGGCTCCCGTCCCAGTCCAGCTCTGGCTGCCGGCTCCCTCCCAACGCGCCCCCCGTCTCTGCTCCCACCTGCTTCCTCCCCGGGGAGAAGCCTCCCCCCTACGCACCCTGATGCAGGGGGTAGATGGAAAACAATTTTTTGTTTTGTTAAAAGATAAAGCAGCCTCTGCAAATCCTGCTCGTGTGGTCGGCCTCCTAGAAGCATCAGGAGAACGTTTAGGGGCCCGAGTGCCCCTCTGCCCTGGCACACCTGGGCAAGGACAGGCCAGGACGGCACTGGGGACATAGGCCCCCATGGCCGAGGCCAGGCAGCACCTCCACTGGCTGCCTGGCCTGTTCCCACCCGGAGCCTCGTCTGCCGCCCCCACTTCCAAAACAGCATTCCCGCCCCCCCGCACCCCCCCGCTGGGCCCCTGATCAGCTACCGCTATGACTTTCAAAGGGAATGTGTCCCATGTCCGGTGTAAGGACCATTTTCGAGGGAACGTGCTGTGTCGTCTCTGTCCATGCCTGTCCCCAGGGAGGGCGCCCTGCCCTCCGGGCACACGTTTGCTCCACTGAAACGTCGTCCCGGCTCAGATGCAGCGCTGCCTCCGAGGCCTGCGGGATGTCTGCGGTCTGCTGCGGGCGTCCTTCCCCAGCGGCCGGCGCTCCGGGGGGGGGGGTGTCCTCCCTGCCATCTGCGCGTTTCCTGTTCACGGCATCTGGGCTCCCAACTCTGCCTCTGCGGTCTGCTCTACGGGGCCCCGTGTGGGCCCCCGACCTACAGAACAGGTGCCCCTAGGGTGCAGCTTCCTGCCCGAGACCCCTGGGCAGGCGGCCTCTGTGGCCCCACGGCCACCGCCTGGGGAGCAGCTCTGCCCCGGGCAGGCCAGCAGCTACCGACCGGCTGTGCCTGAGAGTCCTGGTCAGTGACAGACCAGAATCACCCAGGTATGGTCCTGAGTGGTTGCGGGGGAGGCCGGGGAGGGAGGAGGCAGCAGGTACTTTGGAGAAGACGCGGACTCCTGCGCCCCCTGCCGGCTGGGAACGCGTTTCCGTCTAAACAGACAAATCCCCAGCCCTCCGTTTTCTGGGCACGTAGGCTGTCTCCTCTGGAGAAGGAAGGACCCGTGTGCAGGGTCTAGCCCTTGGCCTTGGCCACAGACGAGGCAGGAGAGGCCTGGTCACTGGTCAGCGTCCACATTGTTTTGGTCCCTGTGGGCCCCCTGCCCTAATAGCACGATGAGCTGGGTCACAGCCTTCTTGGTTTGCAGGCACCTGAAAGCGACGTGTCCCCTCAGCTGCGTTCTGTTGACCACACAGGAGTGTTATGTCTAAGGAAACAAATGTGAATCCTTAACTAAAAACACACTTGCTGAAACACGCCAAAACTGTCACAGTAGTAACGCCAGTCAGCACTGGTCACAAATCGTCATACGGATGTAATGATAAGAAACAGCCTGAAATGCTGAGAGCATCACCAAAGGCGCCGCAGTCATGACAGGAGCAAACGCGGCTGGAAAAATGTGCCAACAGCTCCCGGGCACGGGCGGCTCCAACCTCAACTGTACAAAAGCGTGTCTGCGAAGCTCAGTCTCGCGGGGGACACGCAGACTTGCCGGGTGGGCCTGACCCCAAGGACCCAGCACCGCTCTGGTCCCCGTGGCCCCACCTCCTGCTGTCCTGGAATTTGAGCCCCAAAGGCCTCAAACACAGCGAGGTCCCTCCTGGTCAGTTTGGATCTCAAATCAAACTAGCAGTGGCCAATCTTGCCTAGTTGTTTGACGTGCTTCGGGCATGTCGTTAAAACATAAGAAAATCAGCCAACTTTCATGAGAGTATTTCCATTGGCCGAGGTGGAACCCGCAGCCCCACGGAGAGGCAGCAAGAAGTTGGGTCTGAAGTGTCCTTTGTCTCCCTTGGCCTGACCCTTACCCGGCGGGCGCGAGCCCCTTCAGCTGTCGGCTTTGCTCCCGGCCCGACGCCGTCGGCCCCCTGTCTGCCCCCTGTCACCCAGACGCACAGCCCGGCCGACGCCCTGCTGGCTGTGCTCGGTAGTGGGGTGGAGCTGGGCCCCGGCAAAGCGCTGCTTTTCTGGGCTTCACGGTCACAACAGCAGGCGTTCGGGGCCTGGAGGTGGCCTGGTGGGCGGCCCGGAAGCCCAGGGCAGGTGTCTCTGAGCCCAGGGTGGGCTCTCGCAGGAGGACCCCGCCTCGGCGCTGCGACTTGAGATTATTTCTCAGCAAAGAAACCCGGTTTGAAAGTCATATAAAACAATGGTGGGTGAAAGGGAATTCGTGACTGTGTTTCCTGCCAAGATGGTGCTGGAAGATGGGGGGGGGGGTTCTTATTTCTGAGGCTTGTAAGGACCAAAAGGGTCTTGTTTTGCACGAGAAGATGATCCTACATGACCCTCGGCAGCCTGCTCAAGTCCTCGGCTCAGCCGGAGGGTCCGCGGGGCCAGGAGGGGGCCGTCCGGGCGGCGGCTGGCGCGGGGCAGCAGGACAGGCCCTGCCTTCGCCCTAAACCCGGCCGCTTGGCACCGCAAAGGCCAAGAGGCAGCCTCATTGCTTTATAAAAGTTATGCTTTTGTATAAATTTGAGGACTTTCGGTAAAATCTAAGGATTTCATAGGCATGGATACACTTTCCGTTGGGAATTACCTCAGGATTTTAGTGCGCAGTCATAATCAGGCGGCCGAGTGGGTGAGGACCAGCCTGCCAGCCGCCCCCCGCAGGGCCTCGGCCTTGCTTCAGGCTCGTCCGGGTGAAGCGGCTCAGGGCTCCCTGTGCTCGGGCTTGGTTCCAAACCTGCCTTTCCAGCCTCGTCACGTGTCTGCCTGTTTTGCTTAATGTCAGAGAAAGTGCTGCCAGTGCCACTTTCCCTCACGGCATGTGTTGGGAGATGCCAGGTCAGCATTAGCTGGGGACACCTGCATGGAACTTACCAGCACATGGGGCTCCATGTGTGAGGTGCCCAGCCTGGTGGGGGCCAGCACGTGCCCCTCCGGTGCCCTTCCCTGCATGCCCATCCTGAGCGCGTTAGACAAAGCCAAACGCCAGGGCGTGGGGTGCTGGGGGGACCGGCGCCCCCTCAGGCTGCGGGACCCTTAGTCTGTCGTGCCTGCTGGGTTCTGGGAGGAGTTCTGCCTGCATGTGTGTGACTTGCCAGGATCTCTGGTTTCATGTTCTTGACGCTGTGGGTTCAAGGTGCGAAGGCAGGTGGCAGTCAAACGCCCCGCCGTGCTGTGTGAGAGCGGCTCTGGAACAGCTGTGGCTCCGCATCATGGGCTTGGCTGCTCTTGCCCGCTGCAGCCTGGGGGCCTCCCGCGGCAGCGCGAAGGTGTCTTCGCCTGTCTTATTGTTTCCACCTTTGTTGCACCTGAAAATGCCAAAAAAGGTTGGGACACTGTCTAATCACTGGACTCTCCTTGGCCCCAAGCTGGAGAGGGGCCTCCCTGCGCTCCTCTGGGTGGAGGACGTGCCCTGCCCGTGTCCCACGCCAGTGCCTCCGACCTCGTCCTCCTCGGGGCGTCTGTGTCCTGCTGTTCAGGGGGTTAACCCCGTGGGAACCACACCAAGCGAACGCGTCAGAGGAGAAACAGACTCGAGGCTGGGACTTGAACAGGGTACAGGGGCTGAGGGCCGACCTCAGCACGTGCTCACGTGGGCTCTCAGCTCGGCTTTGCAGAGGAGGGGGCGCCACGCCTGACCAGAGCCCCTGCAGCCTCAAACCCGGAACATGCACTGAGGGCTGAGGTCAGGAGCCTCCTGCCAGCCCCCCGCTGACCCATCTGGGTCTCACAGCAAGTCCCTCACCCACCGGGGTTTAAGAACCAAACCATCCAACCAAATCAGGGGCCTGTGGTCCGAGACGCCCAGTCCATACGTGGTCTCGGAATCCGTGACTGCCTGGACACGGAGGGACCTTGGCGCTGTGGAAGCGGGTGGTGCGGGAGTGAGGCCACGGCTCCCAGGTCCGTCAGGCTGTTGCTGCCCCCAGCTAACAGCAGAGAGCCGGGTGCAGACCTGGCCGCAAGCCTGTGCCTGCTGGCACCGGCCGCTCTGTGCCCGACCCGCGTCTGCCTGCCAGCCTCCAAACCTCGCCTGGAGCCAGGAGCCGACACCAAGCATTGCACTCCAAGGCCAACAATTTCCCTCCTGCCCACAAAAATGTCTTCATCCCTCACTCTAGCCACAGGAATGTGAACGATGCAACTCCTGGCCTGGCGGTGGCTGCTAGACTGCCCCCCCGGACTGCAGTCCTCAGGACCCCCCGCCCCCTCACACTGTGTGTGCCCCCCTGCACACTGCATTGCCCTCCACTCCCTGTCGCCAGGATTTCTCCCCCCCGCTCCCCCGGACACTGCATGTCCCCCTCCCCCAGCCTCCAGGGGCAGCTCCTGACCTGACCGGGCACACGGCCCTGACCTCGGAGTGCCCCCGGGGCCCTCCCCAGGGACCATCTCTGCCACACCCTTCACAGCAGACCTGGTCGGCCCTCCTGAGTACTGCTGGCTGTGGGTCCTGGCCCCACAGCTCCATCGCGGGTGGGTCTTGCTGGGACCTCTCCCTCGGCCTCTCCCTCTGAGTGGCCCCGCCTCATTTTCAGTGACAGGCTGAGGCTGGTGCTCAGGGGGCCCGGGCGGGAGGTGGTGGGGCGGGAGGGGTCGGGGAGGCTGCTAAGAGAACAGGGGAACAGGTTCCCTGTTGCTGGGATGGAATGTTCTGGAACTAGACCACCCCATGAATTAAGAACCGCTGAACCGTGTGGCGGGAGAGGACGTGAGCTGTGTCGCTTGGGTGGATAGTGTGTGTCCCGTCAGCAGGAGTGCCCGCCGTCTGTGGCATCAGAAGGGACCCTAGTCTGCTCTGAGTGACCTGTGGTCACCAGCACTGCCCTGCCTTCCGCCTCCCACCCGGTCCAGTCCTTCTCCTTGGGGCATCTGTGTCCTGCCGTTCAGGGGGTTGACCCTTGGGAACCGCATCAGGTAAAAGCGTCAGAGGAGAAACAGACTCGAGGCTGGGACTTGAAGTGGGTACAGGGGCTGAGGCCCGACCTATGGAAGTGAGACTGCCTTCTGTCTTCCCACCCGGCCCTATCCTGCCCCTCTGGGTGTGGGGACAAGAACAGAGGTGGCTGGAACGGAGGTGTCTCTGGGTTGTGGGGTGGGGCTCCACCTAGCGAGGGGTGCCCCAGGGTAGGGCCCTCGCCCCGTCAGCGGCTCTGAGGTGGCACCAGTTACATACACATGTCCCTTTCCCATTTGCTAAAACCTTATAATCACGGAATTTAATGCAGATGCCAAAAGCATGGTGACAACCAGGTGCAATGTGGTGACTGTTTACGAAGCGGGAGCCCTGCGGGGACGGCCCTTCCCTCTATCCCTTCGGTGTGTGGCCTGTTGTTCACGCCGACAGGCACCTGGCCTCTGCCGAGCTTCATGCTTGTGACATGCACGCGTGCGGCCATGCAGCCTTTGCCGTTCTTCTGCCTCTGAATACGGGACCTTTGCCTGCCCCTCGCTGTGGGTCTCAGGTTTCCTAGGGGGACACGGGGCTCCTGGCCTGACTTTGGGGCACACAGGGGCCTTCGTCTTTGGGGGATGACACTCGGCCCTGGTCCCTGGTTGGCTGCACCGTTGCAGCTGCTGCTGGAGCATCCTGTGTGTGTGGCTCCAGCTCCCCAGGACCAGCCATCCCACAGGGAGCCTTCTCTGCTGTGGACGGAGGGTCTCCCTGGGCACCTGCTTGCAGTGTCTGTGGTTTCCTGCTCAATATTGCAGGGCCCCCGAGGGATTGGTCGCTGGCATTTCCTGCCCTGCCTGGTGCCTGCCCAGTCCACCCACTCTTCTCTGGGCCGTTTCATTCTCTGATTGACTTGCATCAGGGACCTGTCGTCGGTCGTTCTGGGCACGAGCCATTGGCTCATCACACGGTTCCCCACACCTTCTATCTGAGCTTCTGTCTAGTGGCTCTCTTGTGCCTTTGATGAACAGAGGTTCTTGAGTTATTGATGGATTGATTTGCTTGTTTATTTTTATTAGGCTTTATTTTTAGAGCTGTTTTATTTTTTTAATTTTTAATTACACTACGTAGCCTTTTCAGATTAGCTTCTTTCACTTACAATATGCATGGGAGTTTCCTCTGTCCTCTCATGGCTGAGTGGCTGATTCTTTGCCTCATTGTGGGGTCATTCACCCAGGGGACACAGTTTCTTTGTCCATCTTCTTCTGAAAGGCATCTTGGTTGCTTCCAAGTTTTGGTAATTATGAGTAAAGCCACAGTAAACATCTGTGTGCACATTTTTGTGGGAGCGTTTTCACCTCCTTTGGGTAAATGCCAGGGAGCACAGTTGCTGGGTCACGTGGCCGGAGTGTGTTTGGATTTGTAGGAGACTCTTCCGCAGCGGCCGCACCAGCCCTGGTTCCTGTCTGTGATGCCGCGCGTTCCTCCTGCGGCTCCCCACCCTCGCTGGCACTGGGTGTTGTCGGCGTCTGATTTTGGCCATTCTAGTAGGTGTGTGTGGGGGGTGGTTCACTGTTGGAATGGTCAAGTCCCTGATGGGGTGTAACACCCTTTCATGAGCTTATTTACCTTCTACGTGTCTTTGGCGAAGTGTCTGTTAAGGTCTCTATTTTTTAATTGGGTTGTTCTCGTATTGTTGCGTTTGAAGTGTTCTTTGTACATTTTGGGTACAGTGCCTTGTCAGATGTATCCTTTGCAAATACCTTCTTCCAGTGTGTGTCTTGGTCCCTCATTCTCTTGATGGTGTCTTTGCAGAGCAGAGGTCTGTCATTTTAAAGAAGCCAGCTTCTCTGTTCTTCTTTCATGGATTGTGCCTTTGCAGTTGGATCTAGAAAGTCATCCCAAAGCCAAGACCTTCTAGATTTTCCCTTACGTTGTCTTCTATAAGTTGTATAGTTTTGCGTTTTACATAAAGGTCTGTGAGCCACTTTGAACTGATTCTGTGAAGGGTGTAAGCTCTGCGTCTAGATGCATTTATTTGCGAGTGGATCCAGCTGTTGCAGCACCGTTTCTGAGAAGAATGTCCTTGTTCCATTGTGTTGTCCGTGACCCTTTGTCGAGGGCCAGTCGCGGGTCTGTTTCCGGGCTCTCTGTTCTGCTCCCTTGATCTGTCTTTATTTTTCCAGCAACCCTAGCATACTGATCACTGCCACTTCATGGCAAGTAGTGAAGTTGGATAGGGTAGCATCCATCCTCCAGCTTTGTTTTCTCTTGAAGTTCTTGATTTTAATGCAGCCTAATTTTAAAATATTTTTCTTTTTTCCCTCTTTCTTTCTTTCTTTCTTTCTTTCTTTCTTTCCTTCTTTCTTTCTTTCTTTCTTTCTTTCTTTCTCTTTCTCTCTTTCTCTCTTTCTCTCTTTCTCTCTCTCTCTCTTTCTTTCTTTCTTTTTTGCTTTTTACGGCCACACCTGTGGCATATGGAGGTTCCCAGGCTAGGTGTCAAATCAGAGTTGTAGCTACCGGCCTGCACCACAGCCACAGCAATGCCAGATCCAAGCTGTGTCTGAGACCTACAACATAGCTCAGGGCAACGCTGGATTCTTAACCCACTGAGTGTGGCCACGGATCGAACCCACAACCTCATGGTTCCTAGTTGGATTCATTTCCACTACACCACGACAGGAACTCCTAAAATTTTTTTTTAATCACAAAGGCATTTTGTTTTATTTTGTATTTTAAAGAAATATTTCTTTTTTACCCTAGTTCATGAACATTTTTTCCTATCACACGGTTCACAGAGTTCTCTGCAAAGGGACAAGCAGTACATATTTCAGGTTTCGAGGGCCTGTGGGTGTGTAGCCAGGGCTTAGCTGTGCCCGGAGAAGATGCAGGTAATTGTCAATTAATGGATATGACTGTGTGCCAATAAAGCTTTATTAGCAAAAACAGGCTGGATCACATTGGGCTCACAGGCTGCAGTCTTGCATTAGCTTCTAAGTGCTTGATAGATTATTTTACAGGTAAAGATATACTCCACCTAGAGTGTTTTTTGGCCTTGCCCATGGCACGTGGAGGTTCCGTGATGAGGGATCGAACTCTCACCACAGCCGTAACAACAGTGTCACAGCAGTGACAATGCCGGGTCCTTAACCGGCAGGGCCACCTGGAAACTCCTAGAGCCACTTTTTTGTGTTATGTGAGCTGGGGTCAAATTTCCTATTTGTTTAATGAGGGGGTTTTCAACAGAGATGACTGTGCCAGGGGACATGTGACCGTGTGTGAAGACATTCTGACTGTCCCCAGTGTGTGCGTGTATACGTATGTGTATGTGTGTGTGATGTGTGTATATGTGTGTACACACGTGTGTATGTATGTGATGTGTATGTGTATGCATGTGTATGTATGAGTGTGCATGTGTGTGTGTGTGTGTGTATGCGTGTGTGTATGTGGGGTGTCTAGGGTAGCTGGGGCACAGGTTGTAGACTTGCCACCAAATGTCGTCAATGCACAGAACAGGCTTTTACATGAAACCCTTGCCAATCGATAAGAATAGTATCTGAAAAAAAAAGCAAAGCTCTGAGATCCCCTCGGACCGCCCGTGTCGCCGACTAACCCAGCCCAGCCTCTCCTCCGTGGCGCCGTCAGAAGACCTGGCGCTCTCGGTCTGCCGCAGCCTCGCGTGCAGGCGGGCCCCGCCTGGACCGGACCGCGGCAAGGACGCCCGCCGGGCCGGCACAGCTGGGAATGCGCCCTGGCGGTTGGCTCTGTAGTGGCCCTAAGCTTTTTCTTGGCAGTGGTTAGAATAACCCCGGCGCCTGGGGGGCTGGCGGGGGGGGGGGGGTCTAAGGAAACCGCACCAGGAAACGGATGCGCGGCTCGCTCTCCCCGGAGAGAAGATGATCCCAGGCGGTCGGCGGCCCCGCGAGCTGGCCTCCGCTGTGTGCGTCTGCGGGGCTCCCGTGTCCAGGCCCCGGCTCAGCGCGTGTCCTTTCTGCTCTCTTGGCTGCCCTGGCCTCTGAGGGATTTGGGGCTGGCCAGTGGAGAGCTCCGTAAGAACATTCCAGAGCCGCCTCCAGAGAGCATGGCGGGAATGCTGCGGCGGTGGTGGGGGGGCTGAGAAAGGGATCGGGCCCTGGAATGGCTTTGGGCTCCTGAGGCCACGTGTGGCCAGATGGTGGGCGGCACGGGGTCTCCTGGGGGCCACGGTGGGTCTGCGCTTCCCACGTTTCTGAGTCGTGCCCAGCCGGCTCCGGGAGGCCGTGGGGGTCGGTGCCACCCCCCTCTCACCGAGCAGACGGTGCCTGTGCCCCGGGTTCCTGGTCAACACCAGAGTCCCCAGGAGCGGGGCTCTTGGGTCCAGACGGACGTCTGAGCTACATCCCACAACTCCAGGCCCCAGCCTGACCAGCTCAGCTGACTGGGCCGCCCCCCATCCTGGAGCCAGTTCAGGGGCCTGGGGTCCGAGTCCACGGACTCTGCGGACATGCACAGATGGAGGGTGGGGCCCGTCCTCCCACAGGGACCTTGGCGGAGGCGGACGCCTCACGAGGACCCGTCTCTCCAAGTGCCACGACAGACCCCCTTCCGATCTTTCTGTGGAATCACCTCAAGAAGCTCTTTGATTGTTTTGTCAAGTCCTGGGTCAGCAGAACTGCTCAGAGGCTGCCGAGGCTCAGGGACACCAGGAAGCCGCACCAAGCTCCGTGCTGGCCGGGTGGAGGCGGTGCCGCACATGCACGCATGCACGGGTGCGCTCGGGCACGCAAGCGCGCGTGCACACACACACACATGCACACATGCACGTGCTCGGTCGTGAGACAGGCTGGGGTGCAGACAAGTGGCTTCAGGCCAGCAGGAGCCCCAAGGACACAGGCGACCGGCAGTGGGGCCGAGCCTGGCTACTCATGCCAGCCGGCTGGGCCCTGGGGACCTGAGAACCTTCACCTCGGTGTCCTTGCCAAGTCGCCCTTGTACCTTCAGGCCTCTGGCTGGTCATCTTGAGATGACCAGGGGTCCCACCAGATGGGCGTCTGTGGTTGCCAGCCCCACCCCAGGGTTGTGGAGACCCCAACTCTGCAAGGGTACAGCAGCCGCCTCCTCCCTGGGTCCCTGGCCAGTGGTGGGGCTAACACAGTCCTCAAGGTGGAACCCTGCCCAGAATTGAGAGGGAGCCGCTCCCCTGGAGGTGCCACGGCCCCCTGCTCCCCGTGGGCTCCTCACGTGGCTGTGGGGGCTGGTCTTCAGGCTGCCTGTCCTTCCGCCCTGCTCATCTCTGGGTCGAGTCGCGACGTGCAAACTCACATTCAGTAGCAGGAGGTACAGAGACCCTGAAGCAGCTTTGAGGGATTAATGCCAGGAAGGTGAGACGCTGGGGCCACAGGACGCTTTGCTGCCTGACTGCCTCAGGACATGCTTCGGGGTTTAGTATTTAAAAAGGAATCTCAATTAAAAAAAAAAAAAAAGAGTTTGCGTCGTGGCTCAGCAGTTAACAAACCCAACTCGCATCCATGAGGACATGGGCGCAGTGGGTTAAGGATCCGGCGTTGCCGTGAGCTGTGGTATAGCTTTCAGACACTGCAGAGACTGGGATTCCTCGTTGCCGTGGCTGTGGCGGAGGCCGGTGGGTACAGCTCTGATTGGACCCCTAGCCTGGGAACCTCCACGTGCCGTGCGTGTGGCCCTAAAAAGACAAAAAATAAAAATGAAAAGGAATCTCAGTCGTGGGGTGGAGTACAACCCCCGACAGATGTTGTCAACTCGGCTGGGCCCCTCTGCTGCAATGGCACCCACTGCCCGGGGGGCGCCCTGACACCCCCACCCCAGGCACAGGATGGACGTGTCCCACTGCAGCTGCAAATTGCGGGCCTGGTCTCCCCCGGGACCTGGGCTGTGTGTCCCACCCGTTTCCCATAGCTGGCGCCCACAGCGGCGGGACTGTCGCCCACGTTCCTGGAGCCAGAGTGTGAGGACCGTCCGCTCCCCTGCAGACCCGCCTTGCTCCGGACCCCTAGCAAGTGCATTTCAGCTCCGCTCGCAGCCTCTCAAAACGGAGAAAACAGGGGCTTCCTCTTTAACCAGAGCACCTGGGGCCCCAGTGAGTGGCTCTGCACAGGGAGAGGAATGTGGGCGCTGACCTGCTGCACCGACCTGTGGACACGTGCGGACCCCCGCCCTGCCTCTTCCCTCTCATGGGGCAGCACTGAGCCGGACCCACAGGCAGCAGCTGGCAGCAGTGACCGCCCCTGCAGTTAAGGCCAACGCACTGGACCTCTCTCCGCCTTGGACCTGGTGACTGGTGACAACCACGCCACTGAGTGCCAAGGAGCAGAAATTGCCAACAGAGCTAGAAAGGTTCCGTAAATACTTTATTTTCCCATAGTTTTAGGTCAGAAAGAAGCATCTGGTAATAAAAATAACAGAATTATTTCCCCGGGTCCGCTCTGGCGCGTGCCGGCCCAGGCCCCCAGGAAGGCTCGGGCAGCACTGAGGTTAGTCTGCTATTTACACGTATGTTACAGACGGAGGGGTGCGAGGGGCCTCAGCTGGCAAGATTCAGTGTCTCGGGCGGGTGGGCGCTGGTGTCCCCGCCCTCCTTCCTGGTCTGGGAAGAAAGCGTGAGGAGGGCTTGGTGGCGGGAGCCTAGGCGGCCGGCTCAACGGGGGGGCAGGAGTGGGCCGTGATGTCGCTGTGCTTGTAGGTGGCCTCGTCCAGGTCCAGCGCCTTGCCGTTGACCTCCAGCGTCATGCAGCCACGGTAAAAGGCAGTGACCGGGGCCGAGGTCACCGGCACATCTGGGGCACAGGCAAAGAACAAACACACCTTAGCGGGCGAGCAGCCTGTCATCTGGGGCCTGGCCTCCCTCCACGTCCCTGCCTTGGGGTTCCAGGGCCTCCCGAGGGCATGGTCCCGGCTCAGCCCCAGGCCCCAGGAGGGCACTGAACATCTGCCGTCTGGCTTGGCACTGCACCCTAGCCCCCAGGAAGTGCATGGAGGTAGTCTAAGCAGTGAAATATTATCTGCTTGGCCCAGATGAGTCATGCTCAGGGCTGGCAGGGTCTCATCCTCCCTGAGACTCTGTTTATTAAAACTAAATGAGGTTTGAGTCGGGCAGCCCAGGCAGAAATCCCACCACCTGCGGCAAGTGGAAACCTACCCGGGCAGAGGCAGCAGCTGGGGGCGTCTGTGAGGCCCTGGCCCTCATCTGCCTCTGGCTGCTTTGCCCCATGGCCGGCCCCCGCCACCCAGACATGAGAGCTCTGGTCTGCAGGAGGGCCTGAGCTTGCTCTGCTGCCGTGACGACTGGACGCCTGGATTCGGGGGCAGGCTGGCTGGGGGCACTGGCCACTTGGCCCCTGAGAGGCTCTGGGGCTGCACCCACACCCTGGGCCCGAGCCGCTGGCTGCCCGCGGTGGGGAGGGGCTCCTGGCGGGTGCGGGGGTGGGGCAGCTTCAGGCCCACGCCTCTGCCAGTCCGCACAGCCTCCCCCTCACTGACAGCCAGCGAGGCAGGCAACACGGCCAAGGGACCTGCCTTGGCTCCCTCTTTCCTTCAGCACAGAAACACCCGGTCCTGCTGGGGGCGAGCAAGTGGGGGCGCCCTACCTGGCAGCCCCCCAATGAAGGTGAGCACAGAGCCCTGCAGGTGCCTCCCCAGGAGCACCAGCCTCTCCTGCAGCCCTGCCGGGCTCACGTCACGCTGGCCCCTGGTGCCATCCACCTCCAGGGTGGCCTCGTCCTTGTTCACAGAGACGGTCACCACGTGCTCCTGGCCGTCACAGACCTTGATCTCCATCAGGGCCAGGGTGACGCTCTCCGCGGCCAGGACGACCAGCTGTGGGGAGAAGCACAGCCGAGTGGGCCTTGCACGCCCTGCCCTGGTCGGCGGCCTCCTGCGGCCTTGGTGGGGGCAGGGGGCGTCGGGGGAGTCAGTTTCTGAAGTCCTGGCCTCCATCCAGCGCGATGCAGGACGAACACATGAGCAGCACAGCCCTGGGCGGGGGAGCTGGGTTGGGGGACACGTTCCAGGCACGTGGACACACATGCCTTGGTCTGGGCAGAGGTGACCACAGCCACCAGTGCATCTGTGGCTGGGACACACTGTCCGTGGCCGCCACATGGAGCTGCCACAGAAGCACAGAGAGGGGCCAGGGCAGCACGTGCCAGCTTTCTAGGAGGCAGCCTGGGCACACAGGCCGGGCAGAACCCGCCTCCGACAGCACAGGACAGATATGCCGACAGACGCCGGCCCAGCCCCCCCTGCCTCATCTCCCCGCCCCCGGAGGTGTTCTCAGCTGTGAGGCCCCTGGCTTATCCCCCACCCCCTGAAGGTGGCCTCAGCTATGGGCCTCGGGGCCGTTGATCCCTGAGCCCGGCGGGGCAAGCAGGCCTGGCAGGGTGTGGCCCCGTGCCCCTCGGTTCCCAGGCCCACTAGGAGGAGAGCTGGACCCCCTCGCGGGCAGTCCGACCTGGTGGGCACGCCCCTGGGGCCGCCGCATCTCCCTCTTAGTGACCATTTTCCCATCACCTCCCAGCTGCCCTCTGAGAAAGAGCAAGTCCAAGGACCACGTGTGACACGGTGTCAGGAGACAGAGCCGTGGGGACAGCGTGGAAGTGATGGGCGGGCGAGTCTGGGGGCGAGTGCTCAGCGGTCCGCGTCGCCCTGGGGACGGCATGACCAGGGGCCTTGGTGCATTTGCATGTCTGGCTCCTGCAGAGAAATTCTGACTTGACAGTGAACGTGTCCGGTTTAAACAGGAGCGATTAATTCCAGCTGTCTACACAGCTGAGCGGATGGGAACATCTCCCCAGCACAGAAGTGGCTTTTGGGTCCCCAAGTGCAGCCCCGTAGTTAGTGACCTTGTGTCACTACTATCCCCGAGCCACGTGTGGCTGGTCAGACCCTGGTGAGGGACTTCCAGGGGTGGGGAGTGGGCCGAGAGAGTGGACGGTGGCCAGGCCGGGTCAGGCAGTGGGGCAGCAGCTCACCCTTGGGGCGAAGCCACGAGCGGTACCTGCTTTTTGAGCTTCTTGGTGGAGTGGTAGTCGACCAGGGCCACGGAGAGCACGACGGCCTGGTCCCCGCCGACCAGTGCGAGTAGCACCCCCGTGTCGGTGGCGGGGCGGATCCGAGCCACAGCCTCTACTTCCCAAAAGGTCTCCGCCCCGATGTCCAGCGATGTCCGAGCTGCGATGAAGGGGGTGCGTCACAAGGCCACTCAGGCGGGAGAGAGCGAGGGGAGGGAAGCCGGCACCTCGGAGCTGGGCAGCGCCGGAGCCCGGGCGCTGGAGGCAGGCCTGGGCCACCGGCTAGAGGCCCGCGGCCGCCCCGCTCCCCTGAGTGCCCCCGCGCGGCCTCCACGCAGGCAGTGTCTGCCTCCCCCAGGTGCCCTCCGGCCCTAAGCCTCCTGGCAACAGCTCCTCCTGCGGACGCCGCGGCTCTCAGCCCACGATCCCACGGCTCCTCCCGTGCCTCGCTCGCTTTGACGAGCCCAAGTGCCCTGAAGGGTTAAAAACGCGGTGAAAATGGAAGCTGCCCAGCGCCGTCCAACACCACATGCCAGACGACATCCCGCACTCGATAGACCACCGCCGCCTCGCCGGCTGAGTCCTCCTCAGACGCGTTCCCGCACATGGCGGGACCGTGCTGGGACTGCGAGCGCTGTGTGCGGGCCACACCCACACCCTTCTGCATGGGACCCACCCACGGGGCCTGCCTCTCACACCAGCTGCTCCAGAGGCCGGGCAGGGGCTGGTCTTCTCACGGCAAGGACACCTCACGTCTCCCCACAGCACCCGTGCCCGAATCGTCGGCTGACGCGAGGTGGGAAGAAAGCCTCCACCCTCTTGGGTTTCAAGTGTTCTACCTCGTGAGAACATCGGGGCTGCTTGGGCGGGACGGTGGGGCCACGTCCACGAACACACGGGCTCAGACCTCACCACGGGTCCACGTCCCCCCCCAGGGCCCTGTGAGCCCCTGGAATTAGGTCCCCATCCTGGGGGGGGGGGGCGGGTGGCAGCCACAAAGGTCAGATCCAATAACTGTTCCTTGAATCGGGTCGTGTAGAATTGGAAAAAGCAGCCCCCAAACCCAGCCTCCTCCTCCACCGCCAAGTCTCCAGCCGCACCCGCGGGAGGAGAGGTGTGTTTCCGAGAGCAGCCCCCCCACCCCCGAGGAGGCCCACGGCCTGGCCGGCAGCAGTACATTTAGAGGTGCCGGCGCCTCAGCTCTTGGGGAGGGGAGGCTTCTCGGGGGCGGGGGGGGGGGGGTTTCAGGCTCTGAGGCCCAGGGACTCCAAACCCACTGGACCTGCCAAGGACGGTGTCTGCTTTGCCAGCAAGTGCTTTCTGAGCTGTAACGTGGACCTTAACGGTACAGTTCAGATTTAGTAAAAATGCACAGAGTTCTAACTGCCTTTAGCCTTCGCTGTCGTAGAACAGACAGATCAAAATCAGGCAGCAAAAAACGGCGAGCAGGCCGTGACGGGCAGCTGTGCCTGTGGTGTCTGTGCTACAAGTACATTAAGTGAAAAAAAGACTAAATATTTACATTCTATGACTTCGTATCACACAGTCCAACCATGTTTGCACGCATAGGTCTGTGCGTATGAAGTGAAGACTCGAGGGTGGCGTGTGCTCTGTATTGGGTGGCCTGTGTGGTTCTCTTCTAAAAACACTTTCTATGACACCTGGAACCAATACAACATTGAAAGCCAACTGCATTTCAATAAAAATAAACACAAAAGCCCCTACCTTCAAGCACATGGTAACGCTTTTGACTATGAAAGCAAAGACAGAGAGATGGTGACAAGGTCTGATGGTGGCTCTTTTCGCTAAGGAGGAAGGAGCAGGTCCCATCTCCTCCGAGCTGGTGGGCCTACTGGGTGGGAGTCCACTGGGTGGCGGTGAGGTCTGAGGAGGGGGCCTGCTGCCTGCCCTCCCGGGTGGACCAGGTTTGGGGCAGGTCACATGTGCGCCTTTAACTGTGAAAGGCTTGGGGTTTAGGGACAGAGGAGGCAGGGGCACCACAGTGGGACTCCTAGGGCAAGAATGTGGGGGGCGGAGGTGCAGTGCCAGGGTTGGCCCTGGGAGACAGAGTGTGGCAGCAAGGCCGGGAGCTGGGGCAGGGAGGTGGGGGGGAGGGGAGAAGGGGGGCTGGGGAGGGCGGGTGTGGGGAAGAGGGGACAGGGGAGGAGTGGGTGTGGGGGAGGAGGGGGTTGGGGAGCAAGGGGAGAAGGGGGGCATGGGGAGGAGGGGGCCGGAGCCTCCCTGCAGGGCAGTGTCCTCAGGCCAGAGACCCAGGAAGGCAGGCGCACCACCGCCCACCGCCCAGGCTCTGGCGGCCCTGCCAACGTGCAGTTCTGTGCGAGGGGCCTCCTGGACCAGGACATGAGGCTCCTAACACCCTCAACTCAAGAACCACGGAGTCTCTGAGCCGAGGCGGGGTGACAAGGCGGGGTGCGGCTGGTGTGGCCTGGGAAACCAAAGTGGACTTTAACCCTAAGGGAAAGTTTGGGGAAATCCTGGGTCCAGGGTCAAACAGAACCACCCCCACCGCGGCCTGACTGCTGCCGTCCAAGTCCTCAGAACAGAAGTAGCGACGGTAGCTCGGTCCGTCTCACATAAAGTGATGTCCACACACTCGTGTGTTAGCGCGGGAGATTCATTTGTCTTTACGGTAACTTGTTACCAAGCGATCAGAAGAGGAGCTGGCTGTGCTGTGTCCTAAGAGGCTCCAGGCCGCCCTGCGTCCCCTGCAGCTGCACCCACTCCCGGCCGCCCCCCGCCGCGGCCTCCTCTCAGGGACGCTGCGCCTCCGCCTGTTCTGTGCAGGTGGAGAGGAGGCTCCTAAAAGCCTCGGTATGGGGGAGAGTCGCAGGGCTGGGCCCCGGCCTGCTCCCCGCAGGCAGCCTCTCCCTCCAGAACCCTGAGTTGGCAGGCTCCTTGCAGTGCTTCCCTTCCCGCTGCCTGCAGCCCCGGGACCGTCCCCGTGGACGAGCCTGTCTGGTCTCAGAACCTTCTGCCAGGTTCCCTCAGAGCCTGGCGTCACCTGCCTAGCCAGCTCAGCCACCACAGTGCCACCAAGGCAGCCAACCGCCCCCCCATCCTTCCCTCCTCACTGCCCCCCGCCACAGAGCCCTGCTGCCCCCGGCGCTGTCGCCTGCCCATCGGCTCTGAGTGCATCTCGGCTGGAAGGACAGCGACGGGAACAGCCACCCCAACGCGGGCGCCTCACCGTAGTCCAGGCTGTACAAGGCGAACCCAGTCCCGGGGAAGAAGGACCCCCTCTCGGTCAGGGAGAAGCACTGCATCTTTGCGTTCACGCGCACCGTTTCTTGGATGGTGGTGTCCTCGCCGTTCAGCCAGTTCCAGCTCCTCATACAGCCGTCGAGACGGGGGTTCATCTGGAAAGACAGAGACCCCGGTGGTCTCCTGGGAGCCACACGTGCTCCCGAGGCCATGACGCCGGCAGCGACCCTGGGCCACGCCGGCCACACGTGTCCTCTGGGCTCAGGCACGTGGTGCCCCCTGCACACGTGGATAATCCTGCTGGAGGTCGCGTCACTTGAGGGCTCCACACGCGACAGCGACTCACGGCAGGACACCAGGCCTGCAGCACACGCCCGCCTCCTCTGTCCGCACCTGGTCTCCCCGCTCACCCCGCAGAGAGGGCGCTGCCTGCCACCTGCGGGATGTGGGACGAGGGTACAGGTACCCAGAGCTGTGCCTGGTTGTTCTTACCTGGCACCCAAAGCACAGGGGACATGCGGGTCAGGGGCTGGGGACCCTCGCCTTGCCGTGTGGTTTGAGCAGATCAGGTCACCTCCACCTCGTCTGCAGAACGAGGAGGCCCGAGGGGTACGGTGGGGCACCTGGGTGTGGGACACCCTCACCCCTCCGCCGGAAGACGGTGCTGGCACACCCTCCACGCGGACTTGGTCCTCGTGTTTGGTGCGGAGGTCAGAGTCAGCGCCTGGGGTTCCGGGGCGGACACTGGCATGTGGGGGCAGGGGGAGGACTCGAAGGGAGAGGACTTTGAGAAAAGGCCCACACTGACCTCCCGTGGGTCTTTCCCCTATGGAAATCCCGGCAGGGTTAACACCCCAATGTTCTTGGGAACTGTCCAAAAAAGTTGAGTATTCTTTTTTCACAGAATAATTTCATTGTGAATTATCTCCTCTGCAAAATAGACGATTTTATTATCAAGTCACACAAAAACTCCAATGAGTTTCATAGAAAGAGACGATGAGGCTAAGGGTGTAGCTGCGCCTGTGGCTTGCTACAGTCTAGAAAACGTTTGCTTTCCTTGGGGCCCTTTGAAGCCCGGTCGGTGCTGCCCGGGGCCCCCAGGGTTACATCTCGACCTCACCCACCCCCGGCTCAGACCCCGGGGGCCGTGGAGGCACTTACGGGCTGGACGAGGTCCTTCTCCTTGAAGGGGATCCCCCCCACAGTCAGGTTCAGATGGTACAGCCCCCTGTCCAGCTGGAACAGCTCCCCGGCCACGGCGATCTTCATCACAGCGTCCCTGTTCACCTTGACCACCAGGTTCCGCTCAAGCTCCTCAACAGAGATCTGAAGCACACAGGTGCTGTGAGCGCTTCTGAGGGCGTGTCCAACCTTGGGGGCAATTTCCATCACCACCTGGGGCCAGGAGACCCCCGGCCTTGGCGGGGGGGACCATCACCCACCACCTCCGGGGGCCCAGGGGCCCATGCCCATCACCTATGCAGCCTCCCTCCCGTCTACGGTGTGGCTGGGGCCCTGCTCCCTCCCCCTCGCCCTCCTCCTGCAAGCGAGCCACCTGGAGTCAAGCCCCATCTCTGGGCTCTAAACTAAGCTGCCTTTGGGGGTGGGAACTGTGCCTGAGTCACTGCCCCCGGGGTCCGCTCTGATGGCTCTGTTCCCTGTTCCCTTCCTGGTCCTTGGCCTCCCCCACGACTCAGCCGTGTTGAAGCCAGGAGAACACATTTTCTTTCGGGATCTCCGGCAGCTATTCAGGGCCTGGCCTGGACTGAGTGCTGAGTGAACAGATGAATGCTTTCTAAAACTTTCCACTGTTCCCTTGCAGGAAAATTTAAAACCCATCACTCTACACACCATGCATCTTCCTAATGCTCTAGAAGCCCACCCATTTCCTTTTAGCTCAGGTAGATAAACGCTTCGGTCAGCACTTGGGTCCGAATTTGGTTGGGAGAACCCAACGTCTGTATGAAGTGTGGAGGGTGGGTGGGGCACGGGGCGGGCAGAGGGCACTTGAGCTGGCCCTGCTCCTGAAGGAGCAGTTCACGTCTGGCGTGGGCTGGCAGCTGCGGCCGTCCACTGGCCTTGCCTCCTCCAGCCCGCTCCCACGGGGCAGCGTCCTGGCCCCTCCTGGGATCCCTGGTGCCCCTCTTGCCGTGTGGCAGCTGACTGTCTGAGCTGTAGCTCTGCTGAAGCCCCCTGCCCCCACCCCATGATTTGGAGGTGCTTGTGCGCTGGGAGCTCAGGAGAGGAGCTGGATGTCACTGATAGTGGAAATATTAGCAAATGTCTACAGTGTTTATTTGCAGAAGCCAGGGCAAGTTTTTCCATTTCATCCTCACTTCTGGAGGAAAAAAGAATGCCTTTCCCATTTCTCTTTCAAGTATTTACTTCTAAAAGCCTGCTTCCAGCTAGGGGGCCTCCAAGTTTTGGGAGGGAGCCCGTGTGTGGCAGAGGCTTTGCTCTAGGCCTCGTGATGCAGGGCCAAGTGCCGCGGGACAGGCTCAGGGCTGGCAGGGCGCTTTCCACAAGGAGGCACCCGAGCACAAGCACCTGCGTGTCGTGGGAAGGGATTGGCCCCAGAGGCCAGAGCCCAGGACGGCGCCATGAGTCACATGTGACCTGCCCACACTGTCGCAGTGTGGATCTGCTGGCCACGTCAGGTGGGAGCCGCCCCCGGACCCCAGCCGGATTCTCAGCCTCTGAATAACTGTCTGAACCGGGGGCTTTCGGGTGGGGAGTCTGGTGTCCAGCAGCCCAGGCCTCAGTCCAGCTGCCAGCACCCAAGGACACACAGAAGACACAGCCAAGTGTCCCCGCGTGGGAGCCATGGCTCTTGCAGTAGAAGCCACACTGATCACGTGATGCACCAATGCCCATCAGAGCGCAGACTTCCTGCGGTGGGGCTCTAACCGCTGAGCAAGTGAATGCAAGCAAATGCTGGGTGCCCGGCCCAGGAGCCCCGGGCCGGCCCGGGGAGGGCAGCAGCCACACTTACTGTCTGCCACACGCCGTGGTTGATGACGGGGCCGCTGCTAGTGACGCGGCCAACGCCCTGGTAGCGGAGCTGCAATTCCAGCCGGCCTGCCCGAAGGCCTAGGACGATCCAGGTGCTGTCCTGACGGCCGCCGGCGAAGAACAGGACACCCTCGGGGTCGAAGGTCCTGAAGTCGAACTCGGCCACCAGTCTGAGCACCGAGAAAGGAGCAGGTTATGCATGGGCTCCGGCTGGTGGCTCCTCCCCACAAAAACCTGCCTGCACCCCGGACGCCAGCAGAGGGGTTCCTGGGGGAGGCAAGTGGCCAGCACTGACCCAGAGGCCCACGCCACTGTGCTGGGACTGTGGGCACGGCAGCCGGAACGTGGCCCAGGCCTGCAGATGCAAAGCTAACATCTGGCCGTACCCCGTCCCCTCTGCCTTGTGGCCCCCTCACCTTGTGGGCTGCAGCCGTTTGAAGCGCAGCCTGATCACAGGCGTCCCACTGAACATGCGGCCCAGGTACAGGGACTTCACACTCTTGGCCACGTTGAAAGGCACACAGGGCAGGATGTCCTGTCAGACAGGGCAGTCGGTGTCAGGTGGGGCCTGAGGACACTGCTCCCGGCAATCCCCCCCCGCCCCCGTGGAACCTGGAGCTACCTCACAGGTGCTCATGTCCTGGGACAGCTTGAGGCCCCCGCGCCCATCGCAGTGGCAGGTGTAGCTCCCTGGGGAGTTGACGCAGGCCTGCTCACAGCGTCCCTCTGCGCACTCGTCAACATCTGCCGGCCACAAGGACACACCTGAGCCCGCTGGCGCCATCAAGTATCCGCTCGTGGATCCCACTGCCGTGGACACGAATCCCGAAGCCAGAACCCGGGAGACCCCAGTCCCTCGGCCCCCACCTGGCTGGTCGGCTCTTTCCTGGGGAAGCGGTCACGGCCAGGTCAGTGTGGGCCTGAGGCCAGCGGAGGGGAGATGGGAGAGGCCGGGCGGGACCACCCCCGCACCCGCCGGCCCCGGGCAGGAAGGGGTGGGGGGTGCATACTCCTCTGTGCCCCCAGGCGCCGCGAACGCGTCCTCAGTGTAGCAGGTGGCACCGAGGGCAGAAGCCAGCTGCATACACGGCAGGGCCTCCCCCGTGCCTCTGGAGGGTGGGGAAGGTGCCCAGTTGCAGCGCATGTGTGCACGGTGGGGCGGTACCTCGGCAGGCCTTCTCCTGGGCATGGAAGGCGTAGCCCTCGTCACACAGGCAGGAGTAGGAGCCTGGCAGGTTCTGGCATCGAGCCTCCCCGCAGGCGCCTGCGTCCGCGCACTCGTCCACATCTGCGGGAGACCAGCTGCATGTCAGGTCCGCCAGGCCTGCTGGCTCCGGCCCGAGATGTGCTGCCGCCCAGGCTTTGTGCACAGCCAGGCACCAGGCCCTGCAGCGTGAGCACCGCCTGGGGAGTCAGCGCAGCTCCCCTGGGCGTGCTCGGGCCCTCCCTCTCCCCTCCCCCTCACGTCCCCTCCCACTTCCCCCTCCCTCCCGGCCTCGGGGCTCTGCAGCTCCAGCCCAAGACCTGCTGAGAGAGTTGGTCCCGGACTCGGCTCGAGGCTCGGGCTGGCCGTGATGCACACCGTTGCTTAACTCAAATGACCACAGGCCAAGAAGGTAAAAATCTCACCCCCAGGGCCTGTGACCCGAGGTCCCACCCTCCGACGGCCTCACTCAGGCTCCCTGCCCTCTGCCTCCTCCCGCTGCCCTGGGGCAGCTGCAGTCACGGAGAACACCTGTCAAGGGTCTGCCCTGAGCTCTCATCCATTCTGCCACTTCGGCAAACAGGTGGAAAGAGGCTGCCGTTAAGAACTGGTTCCCATAGAGAAAGGATCTCTGCAAGGTGCGACAGCTACGTCGAGTAACACCAGCTCCTCAGACGGCAGCACAGGATGTGTGGCAGAGGCGCTCAACCACTTGTGGCCTCACTACAAGGTGGCTCAGTCGGGAACGGGCTGGCACAGATGGCACGTGCCCCCCGAGAGGAAGCCTGTAAACTGAGAGGTTCCACGTTGTCAGGACTGACGTGCGCCGATGCGTCAGGAGCCAGGCTAGGCCAACCCCACGACCACAGGGCAGCCACTGGGGGTGGGGGCAGGAGGGGCACCCTGCTCACACCAGGGCCCACCCTGCACTAGGCAGCCTCAGCAGCACCCCCACTGGTGACACCACAACCGCAGGAAAGCTTGTGGCCCACCCTGCAGTCTTTGCCAACCTTAATGGGTCATGAAAGCTCAGGAGCCGAGCGACACCAGCTGACCAGCCTCCGGACGGTCCTAAGTTGGCGGCCAAGAGAGTGCACAGCGACCCGTCCCCACAGGCTGGGCAGCACTTCAGGCAGGGCGGGCCCCGCGGCCCCCATGGTCACTCTGTGATGCAGGGGCCCTCGAGCCGAGCAGCACCAGGGCCCCACAGGGCCTGTTCGAACAGAGGGCCAGGCCTGCCGCAGACCTGAGACTCAAGTGGGTGGGGTCCGAGAGGCTGCACCTGGCTCGGCTCAGAGCAGCTGCGGGAAAGGCGGCTCAGGGACGCTCCCCTGACAGGGCCTGTCCGGTACAGCAGACCCAGGAGCAGTGGGCGGGGCCTCGATCCACTGGGCCCCGGGGCCTGAGTCACTTTCCTTTCTGCCCCCACAGGGCCTCCAGCAATGCGGCAGGAGGAGCTGGGGCCAACGGTGCCCTGACCTCCGTCCCCCTCAGGCCCCCACCCCACCAGCGCTCTGCCGCCTGAAGACGCTGCTATGAACCACAGAGCTAGATGGGGCAGGCGGGCAGGCGGTGTCAGCACCAGCACGGGACACCCAGGCCCAAACCCACCGTGCGCTGCAAACAGAGGCCCACCCGCCCTGAAACAGGTACCAGTCCTCCCCTGGGAGCCCTTGTCTGCCTCTCCCCTGAGGACTGACTGGGACTGGCTTCCAGGCTGCATGGCTGGGGACCGAGCCCAGTTCCATCCTACAGCCAAGGCCACAGTGCGGAGGCCTGAGTCCGGCCCCCAGCGGCCCAGTTCTGCCCTTCTCGGGAGGCTGGGGAACGCTCTAGAAGCGGGGGCTTGTTCACAGCATCTTAGCGGCTGACCAAGGACTGGGCAGGGCGTCCAGGCTTCCCCGGCCAGGGCGCGAAGTGCCTCACGGCCCACAGCTTCCCCTGCCCGGGGCTGGGATCTCCAGGTCCCAAAGTAAATGGGGCCGGCCAAGAGAAAGGGAGGTGCTGGGTGGGGCTCTGCAGGCACACCCCGAAACCCAGCAGCGAGGGCGGGGCTCGGGCCCTCATGCTAATTGTTAATCAGTCAGGCTGACGAGAGCGCCTTTCGCCAGCTACCACAGCCGGCAGAGAACCTCACCCCGCCATCCTGCACGCTGCCGGGGATAAGACAACAAGACGCAGGGGTTCACTCAGACCGCCAGAGTCCTCCCTGCCCTCCCCAGACTGAGTGGTCTTCGACGTAAACTCGTGATTTGGTCTTTAGGGTTTTGCAAGGAGATTAAAGCAAGGCTCCCCGACAGAACAGTGGTGCCTGGGGCATCCAAACAGAGTGGGCTCCCCAGCACCTGAGCCCCACGGTCAGTCTGGGGGAGTCCTCTCAGGGGCAGGAGAAGCGAACCCTGATCAGAGAGCTGCTGGTCCCCAGGAGGACAGGGGACAGGCCCTCGGGTCACAGGGAGCCCACCAGGCACTGTCTAGGTTCTTGCACCCAGCAGCGGGCGTCCGCAGCGGCTCCCAGAAACGCCGCATGCAGGCTGAAGTTCAAGTGTGATTGGGCGGCTGTGCTGAGGTGGAGGCAGATGATGGGGAGCGCGGGGTCACCTGTGCACACAGGTGGAACGCCTCCTGGGCCCCGTCAGAGCTGGGTGCCACCAACGTGCACAAAAACAGAAGCTGCTGGTGCAGGAAAGTCGCCCTCATGCTGACCCGGACGCGCGCTGGCGCCAGGCCTGCCCGGGCCCTCACGCCGCTTAGCTCTGAGCAGACTGTTCCTCCCCTTCCGGCTCCCAGACTCTCAGAAAGACTCTCAGAAAGACGCGGCAGGTGTGGGGAGCGGGGCGGGAGGCAAGGCGTCCCTGCGGAGCGGGGTCAGAGTGCGGTGCCTCCCAGGAGGCGCCGGTTTGGGGAACCCCAGGAGGAGCAGGCCTTGCTCCGAGCGAAGCGGCCAGGTGGGTGCGGGCGGGTGGGCTCCCTGGGACCAGCCTCCGCCCCCGCTCCCCGCCCACAGCCCCGGAGAGTCCTGGGCCTGACACGCACAGGAATGTCTGCCGACTCCGCGGCCCTGGAAGGAGGCCTGGCAGCACCCCCCTTCCTGGCAGTCCCCCCTCCCCCCCCCGCCCCCGCTCCTGGCAGCCACCCCCCTCCCCGCTTCTGGCAGCGAGCACGGTCTTCTTGGCTGGGGCCGGCCTGTCCAGAGCCGGGTGAGTCAGCCTGTGAGGTGCTGGGGCAGCTCCGGTGGCCGCGGACATGCCCGGGCACGTGCAGTCTCTGCAGGACGCCCTGCCCGCCCCCCACCCTGGGAAGCAGCCACCTGCAGGGCAGCGCGGTGACCACAACTGCAAAGTGGACGGGGAGGGGTAGATGGGGGGCGGCCGGGGGACAGAGGCGGCCTCCCCAGGGCCTCACCGTGGCAGGTCCGGCTGTCCGGGGAGAGTGCGTAGCCGCTGTAGCAGGCACAGTGGAAGCTGCCCAGCTTGTTGTAGCACACGTGGCTGCAGCCCCCGTTCTGCTGGCTGCACTCATTGACATCTGGGAATAGGACACAGGGACAGAGGAGCCAGAGTGACCCACAAATTGCCTGGGGCCCGCGGCAGCGTCTGCTTCCCAACCCCATGAATCCACCCTCAGGTCGTGGGTGGGAGGGCACAGGGCTCCCCACTGCAGCGAGGGGGCTGCCCAAGGGCTGGCAGTTGCGGGGGTCTCTGTGGCGTCTCTGCTGCCCCCGCCCAACTGCGGGGAAGTTAGAGGTGAATGCCGCCTCCTTTTCCATCAGGGGCACTGAGACCATGGGTACTGTGGGGCCTCCAGCTGCCCCCGAGGCCCCAGGCCCCTCCCCCGTGCCCTCCAGGACCTCGCCTGGCTCAGGCACTGCTCAGGGCTCAGCACGGTGGCTTCTTGAGCTGGAAGGTACCCTCCCTCCCTGCACCATCCAAACACTTTTGCTCTTGGAGCACCTGGGGCGGGGGGCAGCCCCCCCCTCCCCGAGCTGAGCTGGGGCTGCCTCCCTAGGCGGCCTCGGCACCCCATCTGCCCGCTCCTGTCTCAGCCAGATGGGCCAGCGTGCCGCAGTGGGGACAGGCAGCGCGAGAGGAAGAGCAAGGAGTCTCAGCCCTGCAGCCGGGGCCCCTGGACACACATGCCCTGAGGCCACCTGGCCTTACCTCTGTCACAGAGTCGCCCCCCCCAGCCATCTCTGCACTGGCAGTAGAAGTTGCCCATGAGGTCTTGGCAGACTTGGGTCCCCTCCTTGTCACAGGGGTCTGGAGAGCACTGGTCAGGCAGCTCTGAGTCAGGAGGAAGGAGAACAACTGCCCTGAGCTGGTCCTGGCCAGCGGGATGGAGCAGCCACAAGGCAGGTCGGGCCCCGGATGGCCGCACAGAACCCCCACCTCTGCTCAGAAGAGGTCACAGGACAGGCTGTCCAGGCCCCTGGCTGAGCCCAGGAAACTCAGGTCAGCGGGGAGGGAGTGGGGGCCCATCCACCGGCCAGAGGTGGGGGCAGAGGAGGAGAGGAGTGGGCCTGGCCGGGCCCCAGGAGCTCAGGCCTCCTGGGAGCAAGGCCGCAGGGCCCCGGGCGGCCCACAGGCCTGCCAGAAAGATGCAGACCATCCTGCATCCCGGTGGCCATGTCCACCCTCCCACTCTCACAGACAGGAACCCTTTGCAACACTCTCTCCATTAGCCCCAGGGATGTGGCCGCCTCCCCAGCCACCTGCCCCTGGCCGGTCCTCGAGGGCCTCCCTGCCCCTCCCAGTGCCCAGTGAGCCAGGGTCTGCCTGTCACTGCGAGGGTCTCGCCTGCTTCCGGGCCTCTCGGTGAGGAGCTTGTCACGAATGCAGGGGACACGGGCCTCTCCACGCAGAGCCAGCACTCGAGAGGAGGGCTACCACTGCCGCCAGGGCCGCTGGCTCCTTCACGGGGCAGTGAGCATAGTGGACATGGCAGGGAGGGGACACGGGGGAGAGGAAGGGAGACAGGGGGGCACAGGGAGGGGGCACAGGAAGGGGACACGGGAAACAAGGGCTGTGTCTGCAGAAGGGAGGCTGGAGAACAGTGGCAGACGTATGCTCTCTGCTGCCACCTGCACAGGTTCTGCAGAGGCTCCACCGGTGGCCCCGGCTTCCCGAGCCCTAATCAGCAGGCCAGGCCCGGTGTCCAGCTCCCACAGAGTGTCCGCAACTGCCTGCGTCCAAGCAGCTGGTGGCTCTCCCTTCTGTCCCTCGGGAGACATGGCCTCTGCTCCGGACGCGGCCCAGACTGTCCACACACACAAACGGCCCCAGGCTCCCTGGGTTCCTTCTCTCCTCCTGTTGGGGGTGAACATGGGCCTTGTCCAGCCCCTGGTGGCCCAGGGCCCATGGCTGAGGTCCAGACGGAGGCCTGGCCCATGCTCACTGCCCGTGGATCTGAAAACTGTGCTGACGTTGGATGGTAGCCCTGCTCCTCGGTCTTGTTCCCAGGTGTGGGGACCAGGCACCCTGCCCGGCGGCCCTCAAGGCTGGGGTCACCCAGGCAGCTGGCTGCCAGAGACCCCCAGGCCTGGCCCTTCTCTCCACCCAGCGCCCTGGTCACCTCGCACCCAGGCAGCCACCTGCATTGGCCGAACCAGGCACCACCGTGCCTGGCATCTCCTGCGTGAAGAGCCCATCCCAGCGCTGGGAGGCAGGCCCGAGGGCAGCCCAGCCGCCGTGCTTCTCCTCTGCCCCCACCCCGTGTAGACCTGAGGCCAGGTTCACTCCACGGCCTGTCACTAGGAACAGGTTGAGCCTGCGGCGCTGCTGAGCATGGAGAGCACTGGCGTCGGCCCGGTGGAGGCCGGGCGGGTGGGCACTAGCTGCCTGCTTATCACTTCCTCCTTAGAACACCTGCTTCCAGCCGGACGCCAGCCTGGGGGCAGCGTTTCCACCAGGGGCTGGCTCCTGGTCACGGGAGGCCAGTGAGTCCCGTGTTTTCCCAGCTCACCCAAGCTCCTGCCAGCCCTTGTCCTTACCACGGACCCAACTCAGGCAGGTCTGGGCGCCTGGTCACCGTCACTGGGGACCCTCACAGAGCCCTGGGCTTCCTGGGGAATCTGCATAATGGTCCGTATCTGAAACACCGGGACCCCGTGTTCTTCTCGTGGCCTTTTCGCAGGACACCTCAAAGCCTGCTTGTTCTGCACAATTACAGCCGAAAGACACTTTTGAGTGTGGCCCAAACACAGCACCTCCCAGGATTCTGGGACCCTTGCACAGCTGTCTGTGTCAGGCTTCGTGAACACCTTCCACCCTGAAGCAGGTAGGACCTGGGTCCAGCAACCAGAGGGCTGAGGGAGGGGGTCCAGGGGGTGGGTCGCCCGCTGCTGCTGTGAGCCGGGGGAGGGGGTCAGCCCTGCGGCTGCTCCGGCTGCCCCCCAACACCACTGGGCTCTGCTCTGGGGACAGAAGGGCTGGGATCAAGCCCAAGCTCAGGACCAGGATGAAGGGATGGGTCTGCTTTCCTGACCCCGACCCGGCAGGACGGAGCTCCGAGGGTTCAGGGAGCCCAGGGTGGGGACACGTGCCACTTCTGGCAGCTTTGCTTAAAGACAAGGGACTGACCTGGGTTCCTCGCCTTCGTCTAGAATCTGCCTAGAAATTCTCAACCCCCTTTACAACCTCAAGGGCCTTGGCCAGGAGGCCGATGCTGAGCCTCCCTGGGGTGGGGCCGCCCAGGTCTTTGGACAAGACCCGTCCGGAGAGAACCCAGCCGCCACTGCACATGTTCAGTGCCCTGTGGGGAAGCTTATTTCTAGGACAGAAGGAAGGACACCCGCAGCTGCTTGCAGACTCCCGAGGAATTAAGCGGACACTGGCGAGGCCGCGGAGGGTGCCCCGACGGTCCGACAGCCGGGGCTGCGCAGGTGGCGGGTACCTGGCCTTGTGCATCTGCCCGCTGCTGCAGACGCCTTTCTTGGGGGCTTTTCGTTCCTCCTTCCAGAATGTCAGGAACACGGACACGCATACAAATGCCAGCTCGTCATTCCCGAAAAAAGACAAGTGGCCATCGGACTGTCTGGCCAGAGGCTCCTTGGAAAAGCCAAAGGCAAAGCCCCGAGCCCAGCCCCCGGGGTCCAGGAGGGTGTTTGTGAATAGGAAGGGGCCGCGGCAGGACAGGAGGCCCCAGGCCCGGGGCCTGTGGGGGCCGAAGCTGGACCTTTGGGAGAACTGAGAGATGATCCCTCTGAGGCTGTGGCTTTCACTTCAACAAAGAGGACAAAGCCCCGGTACGAGCTGCCCGTGACGCCCAACGACCCTCTCCTTCGGTGGGGGGGGGGGGGCGGGGGGCGGCAAAGCAGCCTGAGCCGTCTGTGTACATGGCGGCCTGGAGCCGGGGGGTAGGCGCATCCTTCCTCACAGCCTCCCCAGAAAAGAGGCTGTTGGTGCACAGCTCAGGCTTCAGGGCGTGTCCTCGCACCCAGGCGGCTTTCAGGTGAAGCCCAGGTGCCCGAGGAGACCCAGGGCCGGGGGAGGCTTGCTTCGGGCAGGGGCTCCTGGTAGGGACACCAGGCAGGGAGGTGGCTTCCTAACCTGCTGGAAACTGCATCTGATGCACCAGGCCTCGCAGATTAGCCCCGAACATCAGCTCGGAAACAGCCCTGGGAACCCCTCCGTGTGGCACAGGAGGAGAGGAAGGCCTAACCTGTCAAGGACCACCTCTGCCAGTCACAGCAGCTAAGTCACCACCACGAAACCTCTCCTGCTGCAGCCCTCCTGGGGGAAGGTGCTGGAACGAAGGGTCCCCCTCCTCACTGCATCAGGGATGGTCGAGGCCTGTCACACACTAAAATGATACGTCAGACAGTTTTTATATAAAATCTCAAGTAAGGGGATGTCTGAAACCCAGGAACAAAAATAACTGAATACATATGAATACACGACTTAAAAAGAAGGAATTGGTTTGGCAAATCGACAAAAACAAAAACCTGCCCGAACCAGGAAGCTGAAACAGCCGTGGTGCTCCAGGTCTGCCAGAGGCCAGCGAGGCCTGGTGACGGCTGGGCGGCTGAGGTCACAGTGGACCCTGGGGTTGCTCCCAGTCGCCTGCGGTATGTGGCCCTAGGTTCTGGCCCCTTCTAGTTGACAAGTGACAGTGGCCAGCCTGGGCTGCACTTGCTATCGTGAGGCTGCCCAGGGTCAGCCGGGCGCCTGGGTCTCAGGCAGTGCCAGCCTCCCCTCCCCCTCCTCACACCCCTCATTTCCTCTGCATGTGGGCTGGGACTGGGGCCTGTGACCCGGGGCATCAGGCAAGGCCAGCGCTGGCATGTGGCAGGCAGGAGACGGGTTGCAGCCCTGGGTCCCCTGCCCGCCCTTCAGACCCTGTACGGCAGGTCTGAGCCAAGCGACCACAACCTTGAAACCCTCAGGCCGAAGCCAAGCCCTGAGTCATGCTCAGCTGAGACACGGTTTAATGTATGGCTTAACACTCACGCAGCAGGACCCAAAAACATCGTAATGTAAAGTCACCACAATAATAAAGATGCATGATGCGCTGAGGGAAAATTTTGCTACGTTCAGTACAAATGTCTCATTTGCAAAATCTATCTACAGCTCCTACGGATCGAGAAAAGTAGGCAAAAAATATGAACAAACCATTCACAGAAAAAGAAACACACGGTTCCCAAATGCATGAAGCTTAGCCTCACACATTAGTAAGAAACATAAACTGATTTGACTGGAGGTCGTTTTTTCACCTTTTCTTTTCTTTTTTTTTGTCTTTTTTGCCTTTTCTTGGGCCGCTCCCGTGGCATATGGAGGCGAGGGGTCCCATTGGAGCTGCAGCCACCGGCCTACGCCAGAGCCACAGCAACGCAGGATCCGAGCCGCGTCTGCAACCTACACCACAGCTCATGGCAACACCAGATCCTTAACCCACTGAGCGAGGCCAGGGACCGAACCCGCAACCTCATGGTTCCTCGTCGGATTCGTTAACCACTGCGCCACGACGGGAACTCCTCACCCCTTCTAGCGGAAGGAAAAAGAGAAATCCACGAGGTTGGCCGTGTGGGTCTACCTCCAAGCTGAGAGAGCACAGCCTCTGCCTGCAGCTCCTGCCCCTGCACTTACCCCGCAGGTCTCTGCAGAGAAGGGCATCACGCTGGCTTTGTCATAGTCAAAGCCGGAAAGAGCCCAGTCCGCCAGCACACACTGGTTAAACAAGGATGCACCCACCATCTGCCAAGGGGGCATGTGTGCCTGCTGACACGGGAGGTACCCCAAGGGGACACTTACTCTGCACACAGCTGACAAAGTCTGGGTGCTTCGTGTATGGGGATCCGTGTTTACTGATGCATTCTGCAAGACAGGGTAGGCCGAGCGTCACTCCCCGTCCCGGGGCCGGCCAGACCCGACACCTGGGAAGGGGGCTGGTCACGCTTACAGGGCACCTGCACCCTCCAGCTTCTACTGACACAGAACCTTTAACACGACAAGAGAGGATGCCTCCGCCGGCGTGGTGGCCCTCTGTCCCCAGATGCCTCTCAGGCAGGCTCCCTCTGTTGTGCCAGGGTCACGGGTAGCAGTGGTCAGAGAGCTGGCCTCCACCTGGACCTGTCTGAAGGGCAGTCTCTGGAGCGCTCCGAGCTGGCTGAGGGGGGTGCTCCCCGCCGGGGGCCGGGCGGGGGAGGGATCTTGGGCGTCTGGAGAGTCTGACCTTGACCTTGGGCACAGTGGGTCTCTGCTGTTCATCCACACATCGGAGGACGTGGCCCTGGTCCTGGCAGCAAGGGACATGGCCCAGGGGCCAAACCCACACACCTGGAGCAAGGCCGCCGGGCAGCCCAGAGCCATGGTCCACTGCCCGGGGCCAGATGCACACGCAGGGCAGTGCCGCTGCGAGGTTGTAAGGCCAGCAGAAACTGACCCAGGTGCACTTTACACAATTAAAAAGGAAGGCCCTGGAATACATTTCACTCGTTTTAAGGGACAGATATCCAAAAAACCCTTAAAACAGAACTAAGGAGCAGTTCCTGGGGGAACATTTGGCCTGTCCTGGTGAGACTGGGCTGCCTTTGCCCTTGATGCTTGACCGCTCCCGAGCTTTCAGTGGGGCTTTCCAGAGGCCCCCACACAGAGACACAGCTGCTCCAAGGCCAGAGTGTCCACGTGTACATTCCTGCTGTTCAAGTTAAACGAGGTCTTTTTTTTTGCTTTTTAGGGCCACATCCACGGCAGACAGAGGTGCCCAGGCTGGGGGTTGAATGAGAGCTACAGCTGCTGGCCACAGCCACAGCCACTGCAACTCAGAATCCGACCCGTGTCTGCAACCCATACTACAGCTACAGGTCTGTGTCAACGCTGGATCCTTAACTCCCTGAATGAGGCCGGGGATGGAACCCGAATCCTCATGGATACCAGTCGGGTTCGTTACCACTGAGCCACGATGGGAACTCCTAAACAAAGTCATTCTGAATGTTCTCAGCATTAATAATATGGTATCAATAAACAGAGCCCCCCCCCAAGCTCTTTGGGGTCTTCAGTAATTTCACAGGTGCAGAGTCCTAAGACCAAAAAGCCCAAGAACCACTAAATCAATCACATTCCCAAACAACGAGCTAAGCCTGGAACCAGAGGCAGAGCAGAGGTTTGCGAAAAACGCCACTGGACCGGGGCTGTGCCAACATGGTCACTACGGCATAAAAGGCCAAAAGGATTCAGCCTGTGAGCTCTGGATGGTTCTGAACTCACTGTGTGGTTAAGCATCTTCCCTCCAGGAGCAGCCTGGTGATAAGATTTGACCAGCTGCTCCTCCAACATGTAACATCTCCCCACCTAAAGGAAGCAGTGATTTCAACTTACCTAAGTATCTTGGATAAAAGTATTCCTGCAGAAACAGAAAAGGAAAAGGCAGCAGTTAACCGGCAGGGTGCCATGCATGGCGGCGCAGATGCAGCTGCTCAGCCGAAGCGCACCCTTCCCCCGCAGGGACAGACCTGGGGACGCAGGCATTTGAGGGAAGCAGCTCGGCACCTGCAGGATGAACAGGGCCCAGGAAGCGGCTTTCTGCCCTAAGATCTCCTGGGGGTGGGGGGGGGGGCGTGGCTTCTGCAGAATGACGTCTGCAAAGTGACCAGACCGGCTGCAGCAACATGAGGCCGTCTGCGGTCACTCTGCATGGGGGAGGCGTCTTTGTGGAGGGCGGGAAATGTGCCACGTGAAACCCAGGTTTTACACCTCGTGGACGCACAGGCCTCTGTCAGGCTCTCAGCACTGACGGTATTCATAAACCAGACTGCCGATAAGCGACGCAGCGTACAAGCGGAGGGCATCAACGGGGACGCCCTGCATCCATGAATGCAGATGGAGAGGGTGGCACCGTGCAGGAACCGTCAAGCCGGAGAACAGCTGCCCGCCCCGGCCAGCCACAGCCTGGACCCGCGCACTCGAGGCCCTGCTCAGGCCCGTCTCCGAGTGGGCTGGCCCTAAATCCCTGATGGAGCCAAGTGGCGGGAAGTGGGTGTCACCTGCGTGCTGGTGTCCCATCTCCCGGCCACCCTCCCAGGAGGCCCAGTTAGCCCCATTTCACAGACGAGTGGACGGAGGCTCAAGGTGGACTGTGGGGCTTGTCCCGTCACAGTGAGGGCAGAGGTGCCCACCCTGCAGGACCCGTGCTTCATGCTGGCTGGTTCCACACAACCTCACTGTCCCTTCTGCCTGCGCCTGGCCTGGACCCTCAGCCTGGGTAGGTGGGGATGTCCTGTGAAGGCGCCCTCAGATGTGCTCTTAGAAAAGAACATTCCGGTAAAAATGTGATCTTTTAAAGCTCAACTTCTTTGAAGACAAGGAAGGGTCAGAGCAAGTTTGGGATTCAGCTTGTGTGACAGCTGTAAAGGTGACATTCATGCAAATGTGACCAAGAGGCAGGCAGATGTGGGGGGGGCATCCCAGGCCCTGGACCACCCTGCTTCCCTTCCTCGCTTTTGGTCCTGCACTGGCCAACTCCCAGGACAGACCAGCAGGGTGACCTGTGACAAGCGCTCTGGGGGTCTCAGGGTCCCCCAGGGTCCACTGGGGCAGTGGCACCTCTCTGGGTTAGAGGAAGAACAGAGGCCACTGGGTTTGGTCACAAGGGAGGGATCCGGTTCTCAGGTAAAAAGCTTAGGATGGATGCAGAGACTGCGGCTCAGGGTTGGGAAGCCAACGGCCAGGGTCAGCGCAGGGACTGGACACGACTAGGAACCTCGGGGCAGGCACCCGAGGACACAGGAACACCTCCACGGCACAGCCTTCCAGACAGGGGTGTCGCCCTTTTCAAAGTCATGAATCGTGATGTGTGATGCGTTGCAACGACCAGCTTGACTGCTGTGAGAAAGCGCCAAGGATGGAAAACCAGCTCTTGCGCCCTCAGTGCCACCCTGCTCCCCGCGGTTCTGTACACCCGGGAGCTTGTGACCCGAAGCTCCTCCAGGAGCTGAGCCTGAAGGCAGCTGGGGTCTAACGAGAGGCTGCGATTTGTTGTGCAGCTGCAGGAGAGAGTGTGTGAGCTGACCCCGTCTCTGGGATCTGAATGGGGCAACAGCAGAAGCGCGTGCCCTGGTCGTGGGTGAAGCCCTGGAGAATTCCGTCTTGGAACAACCTCCCCATGGCCTCTGCCCCACGCTCACCACCAGGACCCCAACTGCCCTGCAGGGTCTGTGCTCGGACAGTGACCCCACCCCCTCCGCCGCAGAGGTCCGGAAAGGACGGAGCGGCCCCCTGCGGGCTGGGTCACCCGGGGACCTCGGACTAGCTCCCTCTGGGCAGCCGCCCACCCCCAGCTCCGAGGGCCTCCTCTGTAGCCGGGCGAGGGTTCCCGGTGGTCTCCCCACCGCCCGCCATGCTCTGAGGCTGACAGCAGTCACCTCCTGTGGCTTCTGCACAGGAGCGTGAGCAACGGGAAGGTTCTGGAGCCCGGCGCGCAAATCTGCTTTACCCCCGAGCTCCTCCGAGGCCAGCTGTGCCCCAGAGGGGACTCCAAGACGCTCCCCTGGGGCGCTGCCCCGCCTTCCTGCCCCCCCCCCCGCCCCCCGTGTGCAGGAAGCCCCGGGGGCTCCGCCTGGCCCGCTGACCAGCACAGCCGCTGCCTTGCAGACACACGCGTGTCTGCGGTGCCTGGATCTTCTGGTTGGGGAACATCTGGGACTTTACCTGCACTCACACAACGTGCCAGGAGCCACACTTCACACAACAAATATGGTTATTTCTCAAAAGGCAAACTGCGAATTTGTAACTTCCTTTAATACGTCACCGCCTGAAATTTTGTTTCCAAGAATCTCGACTCTTAACAAAGTGGGTTGAAGTTCGAGGGTCGCATGGCTCCGCTCACCGTCAAGACGCGTGCGGACCACCTTCTCCCGGGAGCAGGGGCAGGACCAACTAACCTTTGGCCGTAGTGCTGCCAGCAGACATGTCTTCCGGGAGACGGTCAAGGTCGTGGCGGCCTGAGTGGCCACTGCCGAGGCTCCGGCTTCCTATGACTGAGCGGCCCTCCCCGCGGCTCTGCGCCCACGTGGACCCCAAGGACTCGCGACCCCGGGGCTGGCGTCACCCGGCTCCACACGTGTGTTCCTAGCACGGTTCACACCAATGCCTTCTTTCCTTCCTTCCTCCCAAATTCATTTCCTAAGAGTCTCCAAAAAGCATGCAAAAGGCTCTGCACGACTGAAGGACAGGGGCCTCGGGGCTCCCCCAGCCCCGGCTCCAGCCTAGAGCACCCCTGGTAGGACCCTTGAGGGGGCCTCACAGACGCCATGCGAGGCTGCTGCAACCCCCCTTCCTCGGACGCTAGGAAGGGTGGAGCCAAGCCCTGGGGTCCCCGCCCAGTGGTAGGGTGACTGTGGGGGCAGCAGACCCCAGGCCCCACCGCAGCGCTGCACCATGTGTGAGGTTTCTACAGCCGCACTCGCCCCTCTGCCCCCATTGCTGCCCCCTGGCACCCAGCACACACCCGTGCGACAGGGACAAAGGCCGGGCTGGGGGCCCTGCGGAGCTGCTACTGCCCATGGAAAGCCTGGTTCCCCAGGTCTCTCCAGGTCAGTACTGTTCGGATGCTCAGGGCCTGGTGTGGGCAGTGGCTCTCAGGAGCGTGGAGACCCCGGCCCCCTCACCTATTGTGTGCTTTGGTTTTGGCTGCTATCTGCACCTGCCAGAGGCACATCCCGGCTCTGGGTACCCACTGCGCCGCAGCTGCCAGGGGAGTGCACGCAAGGAGGCCCTGGACGCCCCTGCCAGCAGCAGCCAGGCCCAAATGCAGCGGGTGGCAGCCTGCCCTCACCGCCCACGGTGGGGCACGGACCAGGGCGGCAGATTGGGGCTGGCCCTCCAGGCACTGGATTAGGAGCTGCAACACAGGTTGTGTGCGTGCAACTAAGAGACCCTGTGAGAGGCGTGTTGTGTGGGAGTTCTCGGACACAGCTAGTGACACTGTCCCCTTTCGGCATGAAAATACTCTTGGAAGTTAACCTCCTAAAATAGGTTTGCTTCAAATAGGTCCCCCTGTGGCAGAGATTCGTGGTTGCTGCCCAACATCCAAAATTCTCCCTCCATCCTCCCAACACAACTCTGGATTTATTTAGGGCTGCAATGCACCAGCCACAGGACCACCCTTCCAGCCTCTCTTGCCACTAGAGGTGGCCGTGTGACTCAATTCTGGCCAATGAGCCGAAAACAGAGAGTGAAACTGAGTGAAGAGTGTGTGGTGCTTGGTTTTCCATCCTCCTCGCTGGAATGCAGATGCGATGGCTGGTACTCCAGCGTCTTGCTCAGCGGGTGAGGCGGCCTGTAAGACCAAGGCCCTGCACCGTGCAGCGGAGCCCAAGTAGGTCATGTAAGTTCCAGCCTGTTTCCTACCCTTTACTTGAGAAATAAGTAAACTATCTTGTTTAAACCACTGTGGTTTGCATTTTCCAAATGTATGAGGCAAAAATTCCAGGCTAGCTGAAGTCGACAAATTAGTGCAAACAGATTTGTGATGACCTGCAAAGTCAAGTCACAGATCTACCGAGAGTGAGGATTGCACGAGTCAGTGAATGTTTTGGGCAACATCCACCACAAAGGCAATGATAAATAAAGGTTTGGGCCCGTTGGCAATGGAAGAAGAGAATGTCGGCAAGTAGCACAGAATGAGTGCTTCAAGAGAGAACGACCTGACTGCCTACGATGGAGAAAGGCTCCAGAGAACACGGATGAAGCCATCAAACGTCTTCTGCAAGAATATCTTCATTCACGGGAAGAAGAATGTCAACTTGCTAAAAACCATTGTCTTGGAAAAAATATGCCCTGCTCCGCCCTAAAATCTTACTTCAATCTTTCTTCGTTCTAGAAATTTAGTGCCTGATTACACCGACAATCCAAACTTCATGCAGCATGAAATGGATGCACTTGTTTTTATAATTTAGTTTCATCCTCAAGATTGATTTGTACACTCACTGTGTAATCCACTCAGTTTTGAGTGGGTCCCTCTAAGTAGCTCTCACCTTCACAGCACTGGCTGCTCATCCACAACTTTGCTCAGAAATGCCTTTGTTCTCAAGGCCAAAAGCATCGATGCCACTCACCTCAAGCTGAGTGGCTCAGGTGCTCAGGGGCAGGAGAGGAAACAACTGAGCCTCGCTGGGTACTAAGCCTCGCTGGGTACTAAGCCTCACCAGGAACTAAGCCTCACCTGCCGGACCTGCCACTGCCTCGCTGGGAAACGAGATTCACGGAGGTGAACCAGCACAACTTTATTTAAACCCTGGCCGTGCTGTGTTGAGGGATTTCTAAGCACCAGACCCCGGATAAGTTGTCCCCAACCCTCTGTGGTGGCACAGAAAGGACCCAAAGACCTCCAGGCCCTCGTCCCTGGTGGCTGTGAGTGTGGCGGGCTGCAGAGCATGGGGCAGTGAGGTTGCTGATCAGCCGACCGTGGGAGGAGGTGATTCTCCTAGATCATCAGGCAGCGCAGGGGACCCCAGGGTCCTCAAACGTGGAAGAGCAAGGGGCAGGGCCGAGAGAGCCAGAAATGGCAGCATGGACAGAACGGCCCACCTGCCTCTGAGAATGTGGAGGAGGGGCCACAGGCCAGGGATGCAGCGCCTCCAGAACCTGGAAAAGGCAGGCACAGACCCCCTCCCCGAGGCTCCAGAAGGAAGCAGCCTCAGTAGACATTTCGGACTCTGGCCTCCGGAAGGGACGTTTGTGCCGAGGTGTCACAGCAGCAACGAGGAAACAGCCCGTCTCCCCACAGTCGGCTGGACGCTTCTGCCTCCACCGACGCTCAGACGGAGGTGCTAACGCCGCCAACAAAGACGCACCTGCCAGCCCCGAGCTGGGTGCCAGCGGGTAGAGTGCATTCCCCCAGGGGCCAAACTCGAGGGCCCCGGCGGCCGCACCTGCAGCCTCCTGTCAGAGGGCGATGGCCCAGGCCCCGCTGCAGGGACCGTGCGGCCACCCAGGTGCCAGCCCAGCCCAACCCCACCGTGGGATCCACAGAGCACAACATGCTAAGAGCTCTTCGGGGAACGCAGTCTGGACGGCAGCGCTGGGGACAGATGTGGAAAAGAAGCGATTTGATTATCATTTGCACTAACGAGAAGGAAACAGGTGTCACCTACAATTTGAAAAAAAAAAAAAGAAAGAAAGAAAGAAAGAAAAAGGCCCAAGACATTAACAAGTAGGACAGTGACAGACTGCCATCTCCTTAGCTTTTAACCGGCGCGAAGTGCCTTTCTCAGAGGGAAGTGAGAACTTCTCCACCTCCTCCTTAAAAATTACTTTAAAACGTAACGAGCTGCACTCTGTCAGGATCAAAATTTACAAGGCATATGCACCGGTTTGCCATGAAATCACTGGACTAAAATAACCACTGAAGGGCCAGAGTATTCCCAACATCAAATACTAACCCTCAAACCACAACAAAGCCTGCATGACAGAAACAGCTCCCACCTTTGACCTCAGAAATCAGAGCATGAAGAAATCCAGACACCTGCCAGTGGTGCTGGAGTGAAATAACACTGGCCCGGCCACTGGGAGTCTCAAGAAGGGGCCGTGAGCATCAGCTTCTCAAAGGGGGTTTTGTCCCTAAATAATTTAGGCAGACCTTCGGTGTTTTTCAAAATGTCTTTAATTGGTTTTCTACAGACGTTGAGCCCACTGGTGTGGCCCAGGCATCTTTTAGGGGCCTGCCCTGTCACTGCACTGGAGAGCCTTGCTCTGGGTCTGTGCAGAAAGCAAGCACGTCTTAGGCACAGGGGCAGCAAAAGGGGCCGGACACAGCTCCTCCAGCTCAAGGCCCACCCGGGACGGCAGCCCAGGCAGGACCTGCGTGCTGCTCTGGTCTAACCAGCCGTCTGCAGGCCTCCGAGCTGTGCAGGAGCCAACTCCGGAGCGCACACAACCAGTCAGACTGCAATTCCGAGTCCAGCCCCTGCCAGCTTCCTCAGGCCCCAGGGGAGGAAGCCGGAGGGGACAGGGCCCAGCCTGACCGTGGTCAGCGCTGCCCCGGCAGGAAAGGAGCCCGGCTGGGTCCGCGCCGTGAGGGGCTGGTCCGCTCCTCCGTGGACCCCAACGTGGCAGAAAGGAGTGTGGGCAGGTGTGGGTATGCCTCTGAGTGTCTACTGGGGGCCGCGGGGCAGGTGGGCCGAGGCTATCCTAGAGGTTGCTGGGGGTGACGAGGTCCCCTTCTCCCCCTCCTGCTGGGACCTGACTTCCGTCCCCCAGGAGACCCCTTCGGCCCCTCCACAAGGAGAGACCGGAGGAGGGGCTTTCACCTCCCTGGGGAAGCCCCTCCCCACGCCGTCCCCAGGCGGGGTCTCAGGGAGACAGGTGTCCTGAAGCCAGGGCGGCTCAAGACAAGGCTGGCAGCACCATGGGGCACCCAAACCGACTGCACCCCGCAAACCCTCCTGGGTCGAGAACTGTCACCGCCATGGGGCCCCACATCTGAGGACGGGGCGGTCATGGGTAGAGGTGGGGGCATGGGGAGTGGGCCAGCAAGGTCGGAGGTCAGGCTGGGGCGGGGCAGCCACCGAGTTGCTGGGAATACTGCGAAGACTGTTCGGTTTGCATCTCAAATGACCCAAGGGGAGGGGTCGAGGACGAGGACCTGGACCTGGAATTCTTCCCGGTGCGGGGAGCTGGTGGACCGTGGCCGTGCCGCAGGTCGGTCTGGCTAAGTCTCTCGTCCAGAATCCCTTCCGGGAGCCAAGGGTGACTAGGGAGCTCGCCTGCCCTAAAGGACTGAAGAGGAAGGTGAGTCTGCTGGGACGGCGCCCAGGGTACTGAACACACGCCAGCGGCCAGCACTGGGAAAGGCCAGGAAGAGGGCGGAACAATGTGAAAGAAAACAAGATAAGGGGAACCTAATCACTGCTCGGGACGGGAGGGCAGGGCCTCTGCCACGGCCGGGACACTCCCTCGGCAGAAAGAATGTGGAGGAGACCACCTGCCCCAGGAGGGAGGCGGGAGGGACGCCTTGGTCAGGAAGACCCCAGGGCCCTGCTTTCTAGCCCACGTGTGCCATGGCCCCAGGAATCGGGAAGGTGCCCACGGCTACCTGCTCGACGGAGCTCTGAAGGTCAGGGACCTCCGTCCCCACAGGGGAAGCGGTGCAGTTGGAACAATCCACAGGCAGGAAGGCCTGGAGCACATCCAGCACACAGAGCTGTTCCCCAGCACAGCCTCCAAATTCCAGGAAGCGCCTGCAGCCCGGAGAGCCGCTCCAGGCTCCAGGTGCCCCAGCCGCCAGCTCTGCACACCCCAGACCCCGGGGGCGGTGGCAAACGGGAGTGGCCGTGCAGCCTCCTCTGCCAGCAGCAAGGAGTGGGGTCCATGCTCCACCAGGCGTGTGGCTGCAACCAGCCAGACACGGGGGACATGTGGGCCACTCGGGATCTGCCCCAGAGGTGGCTCCAGCCAGGGAGGGCTGGCTTTCCCTACCAGCACCCCCTTGAGCTGTCCAGCGGGTCGTGGCTCAGAGAATGCTGATTCCAAGGCCTCCTCGTCACACACCAGGATGCTGGCGGGAGGTCCTGGGGACTTCCTGAACTAAGGGCAGGGCTCCTCTTACTGGGTCACATGCACAGATGCTCAAAAAAACACTGGAAAGCAAGGAACGAAGGTTTCCAAGGAGAGCCCCACCCTGTGGAGCCCAGAGGGCGGGTGGGCCGTTTCTCAGGACCTACTCATTCAGAAGCGCTGCTTTTCCAAAGGTGTGGCAGCAGGGAGCATCCGGAGGGTCTCCCAGGCCGAAAGTGAGGGAGGGGCACCTGGGGACACCTGGTCAGCCCCCAGATCACCAACCCTGGTCCTAACCCCACCCCGACCACCGCCTCAGCCCAACCGGCTCCTCCCAGCATTCCACTGCCTCTCAAAGAAAAGAAAGACACACCAAGGCCCAAGTCCACACAAAAAAGCAAGTGGTCTACACAGGACGCGAGGCGTGGGTTAAAATGAAGGACGTGCATCCCAGATGCCAGCCAGGGGAGACGCAGAAGCGGCTGGTCTACCTTGGGAAGCTGGCAGATGGAGGAAAAGCTGCGGGTGCGGTGGGGACGGGAGGAGGACAAATCTTGGAAAATTACGGCCCTCTGATGGACCAGCCAACTGTGGGAGGACAGTGCCCCCACCTGGGAAGGGAGGGGTCAGGACACTGCAGGGCCGTGCAAGGTCCCTGCACCGGCAAGGCGGGCGCATTACACACGCAGGCTGTGGGCATGACCTTCTGTTTTTCGTCTTCATTTCATATATTTGTGGTTAAGTTATAATTAAAACATAAAGGACGGCAACACTCGGGGAAGGGTGACACAGCAATTAGTGTGACACAGTGATTAGTGCCCAGTATGTCCAGGCAACAAGGCCTTTCTGCCCTCGACAAGCAGGGTCTGGGGCAGGGCTGGAGTGGGCGGTGGCCTCATTGCCCTCAAGTCTTGTCACCTGCAAGCCCTGTCCCACTCTCTGGACAAGCAGACGCTCGGGGCAGGTAGCCGGGCTGGCAAGCACTGCACCCGTCACACAACCCCCCGAGCTGGGCAGTGACCCCAGGTGGCCAGCCTGCCCCTGGCACCTTTGGAAAGGCTCTGGGGATGAGTTTCTCTGGGCTGCCAGGACTGATCGTTAAAGAAATGGGGCAACAGGCCAGGAGAGACGGGCAGAACCGCTCCTTCCTGCAAGGTTAAGCAAGCAAGCAAGGGCAGTGTCTCCGTAGAGGCACCTATCACAGCTCAGCCAGAGGGAACAGCAGAGCCAGACGCTGCCTATACAGCTTGTTTCAGAAAGGGGACCTTGGGACTGTCCAGCCAACTGCTCAGAAATGCGAGTCCAAGTAAAAACAATGGCATGTGACGTTTATTTCACCCCAGAAGAATTTTCCAAAAAAAAATTCCGGTAGAACCAAACACAGCTATGAAATCCCCCTGAAATCCCGGCCTAAGGTGACACTACCTCCCACCTCTACCCTCCTACCTTCCCAAGTCATTTGCCTGAAACAGATACACCCCCCAGGTCCCACCAGGCACAACCACCACCCACGTTCTAAAGCAACACACCCCTTCCCTAAGGTGGCACAGCTCGCATGCCATGCATGGGTTGCTTTCTGCAGGGGCCTCGGATATCCTCCAAGGACGTTATTCACAGAAATATTCCCGGAGCCAGCACGTGGGGCTCCTGAAGCCACCAGCTGCTTCCAAGAGCCACCTTGCTGCAGGCAATTCCAGCCCTCACATCTTTCCGCCTAAGAGCCCAGCCCCTTCTCGCTAAGGAGGAGGGGAGGGATGGAGCCGTTCTGGCTTTTAAACCATTTCTTTCTTTTACGTTTTAAAACAGACTCTGCTGCGTTCTGGCGGAGCTGTCATATTACTGCACGTTTCCTTTAAGTGGCTGCCTTCGGAGGCTGCGGAGGGAGCCAACTGCAGGGCGTCCGCAGGGCCCCACGCAGACATCTGCCACTCCTCCCCCAGTCAGCCGGGGCTCCCGGCGTCACCAGGGGAACTGGGGCTCCGGAGGAGGCTTGACGGGGGGCCAGGCCCGACACCCCCGGCCCCGGCCCTTTCACGGCGCCTGAACGCCCCCCTCTTTAAGGGCTCGGGGTGTGCCCCGCAGCGGGCGGACGTGAGCAGACTCTGGGAAGGGAAGTCCGCCGTGCGGAGGAACCTCAGGACTCCCCACCAGTGCGCGCACGGACGTGTGTGCCCAGAATTGCGGTGCTGCAGGGACAGCGCTCTGGGGGACCCGGCTGCCCAAACGCTCGGCGGGGCCGTCCCGCCCGCCGCAGAAGCCCGAGCGCCGCGGCGCACCTCACCGCCCCTCGCGCCCCGCCCGGGGCGCTCACCGTCTCGGGGTCGTTCTCGAACACCTCCCGGGCCTCCTCCTGGCTGCACAGCTCCTCGATGCACTCCCTCTCCAGGTGGCCCTGCTTGGCCTCCTCGAAGACCTGGTAGGCGCGGCGCTGCCTGGGCCTCAGGAACTGCGCCGCCTCGCGCGCCCGCAGCATCACGGCTTCCCGGACGCGGGCGGGAGGGCCGAGCGGGGAGAAGCGGGGGAGCGGGGAGAGAGCAGGGACACGCCGTCAACGCGGCCCGCACGCTCGGTCCCCCTGACCGGCTGCGGGCCCCGGGATGCGGCGCTGGCGGGGCCGAGGCGCTCGGGGTCGCATCGCCCCGGCCGGGGTGCGGGCACTCGGGCTCCCTCGCCCCGGGGGTGGCGGAGTGTTGGGGGGGTGGGGGGTCTCCCCGCCCAGCCCGCGCTGCGGACCCGCGCGGTACTCACTGGGCGCGGACTCGGAGGCCAGCAGGATCAGCAGCAGCGCGGTGCCCAGGGCGGCGGCGGGCCCAGGCGGCGGCGGCGGCATGGCGGGGCCGGGGACGAGGACAGGGGACGGGGACTGGGGGCTGAGACGGGGGCCGGGAGCCGGGCGCGAGCGGTCAGAGCGCCCCGGGGGCGGTGGCGAGCCGCGGGCGCCGCGGGGCGGTGGCTCCGGTCATCCTGTGCAGGCGGCTCTGAAGGTCACATCCCGGCGGCAGCACCTCGGCGCTCGCGCGGGCCTGGGCGGGGGCGGCGGGGGCGGGGGCGGGGCGGGGCAGGCGCCGCCGCGGCCGCCGGGCCGAGCCGGTTTTCTCCCGGAAGATCAAAGCGCGGAGGGGAAGCCGGTGGTGGAGACACGGGACTCCACCCGCTGGCTGCCTCGCCCGCGAGTTTCCCCCAGTCGGCCGAAAGGTTCTTCCACCCGGACGGTGTGAAAGCGAAGAGGTAGCAACCGGACAGGTACAGCTGGCCACTTAGCGAATTTAAACCTCTTTCCATCCCGCTGCCCCTCCCAAATTTACCGCATCCTCTTTGGTGTCTTCATTCTAGGACACACTTTCTAAGACTTAACACCCACCGAAGAAAATATAAATTGAAGTCAAACCGAGTCGGGGGTCCAGGGAGCGAGATTAAATTCTTTGCTTTTGTAATCTGTTTTCTAGAATGATGATGCTGAAAAACTTGAGGTTTCCCAGTAGATATTTAAACTGAAAATATTTTGCTTGTTCTCGGAGACCAAGACTTTCTGTCTCTCGTCCCAGAATATTTCGCAAAGTCACAGGCAAAAACCACACAAACAAGCAAAACCAAAGCACAGCAGACCACTCACGGGACCGAAGCAGGCAGCGAGCCCTGCACCGCGGGAAGGGGCCTGCACCCCGCACCCTGGGGAGCCCTGCTCCGGAAGCCCCGCCCCCAACGTGAAGATGAAAGGGACAGCGAGCCCCCCCCCCTCGCCTCCGCCCCAACAGGGGTGGTCATTTTGCTTGGTGGGCTTGGCGCCCAGAGTCCGCACCTGTTTCTCCCCGCCTTCCCTTGTGGGAGAAAGAAAAGGCGCTGCTGGTAGAGTCTTTGGGGTCCTAAGTTTGAAGGTGGAATTAGTGAGCATTAATATGTTAAAATCAGGGAAAGGGACCTTCTCCTACAGAGAGAATTAACATTTTAATGGTAAAGTCCTCCGCACCTCACTCCTGTTGGAACTAGTTACCAGGCACTCCCTGGTCAGCTGGCCACTCAGGTGCCCATAGACTTCAAGGCAGCTGCACACGCCAGGGCGCCTACACCGAGTACTGACCGCACTGATCCTCAGGCTTGTCCTTAAGGAGCAGCACTGGTTTCAGAAATTTGGGTGAGGCAAAAAATTCTTTCGTCAGCATTTACATCAGATCTTTAATTGGCGGCACTTAAGGAGTTCTGGGTTCCAAGTCAGCAGCCCGTGGATACATTTCAAGAAGTGTGTGAACTTCCAGAAACCGTTGCTGCGTAGTTTGTGTGTTTGGAGAAGAGAGTTTGTAGCGTTCATGCAGTTCTCAGAGTTTGATCCCAGCTTTTCTAGGTCCCCCGGGGAGGGTATGCATTGGGTGTGGACTCACTGCTTCAGGTGACTCCCACTGGACAGAGCCTTTCAGGTCCCCTGATCTGTTAGCTTGGACCTCGGTCCCCTTCCCCATAATTCCCACTCACCCCTTCTGCTATTGGCTCCCAGTGGTCACAGCACCTCCCGTTACAAAGAGACTGGGTTTAAAAAAATGCCTTCACACACACCTGCTCATAACTGCAGAAGGCAGAAGGCATTGCTGGGCAGTGGAGGGTGCCTGGCCAAGCCTGGTTACTAAAGCAGAAAATTTACTCTGAGACAGAAACAGAAAACAGGTAAGAAACAATTTGGATAATATTTTCCCAAACTGGGAAGAGCTGTCAGGCACTGCGTTACCGACCCTGCAACGGCAGTGATGAAGGAGGCAGTTCAAATCTACGAAGACCAGGTGGACCCGGGGCAGTGGGCGCCTTAGATGGCAGGTGGCCCCTCTTGTTGGGATAAACCGGGATGGAGTGTGGAGGTGGGGTGGAGTGGGAGGGTGGGACACGAGGTGTGCTGGGAAATGAACTGTGCGTTTTCCCTTCTCTCACCACATCTGTTGGGATGATTTCAAGGTAGACCATTCGTTTTGTATCCACTCAATAGATGGGAGTCAAGTACTTGCTGCTTTCTCAAGAGACACTGCTGGGTATTGGTCAAACCAATCATTTGATTTTGTTGACAGCTTTATTGACGCACGATGGAAATGCCATAAACCGCACAGGTACGTTCTGCTCTATCTGTGGGATACGTACATACCTGGGACGCCACCACCGCGATGGAGTTCGGAACCCACCCAGCGCTCAAACGCATTTCCTCATGCCCTTTGGCAGTTCCTTCCTCCTGAGGAAGGTGCCCGTCCCAACCTCTTCCCTGTCCCTAGGCAAAACCACCGACTGGCTTTCTGTCACGGCAGACTCACTTGCATTTTCTGGAATTTTATGTAAAAAATCATACAGTATGTACACTTTTCCATCTGGCGTCTAACCCTAACCCTAACCCTAACACCAGCAGATTTATTTTCAGACTTATCTTCATTGTTGCAGGTACCAATAGTTCATCCCTTTTTTCTTGCTCAGTAGTATTCTATCATCTAGATACGCCGCTGATCTTTCACCTGTTGGTGGACATTTGGCTTATTTCCAGTGAGTGATGGTTAGCAGCAAGTGGCTTTGAACGTTTGTGTTCAAGTTATTGTATGCATGTAAGCTTTCGTTTCTCTTGGTGAAATATTTAGGAGCAAAATGATTGGGCCACATGACGGGTATGTGTTTAACTTTTTAAGAAATGGACAGTTTTGGAAAGTGATTTACCATTTCCCCTTCCCCCCGGCCATGGAAGAGTGTTCAGTTGTTCTGCACCCTCGCCAACACTTGCTGTGGTTCATCTTTTTAATTTTAGCCATTCTCACAGGTGTACAGTGACTTGAGTGTGCACTTTCCTGATAACTAATGCTGTTGAGAAAATTTTAATGTGTTTATTGCCATTCAAATGTGTGTGTGTGTGTGTGTGTATGTATGTATCCTATTTGCAACACCCGAGGCATATGGAAGTTTCCGGGCCAGGGATTGAATCTGAGCTGCAGCTGTGACCTGTGACCTATACCACAGCTATGGCAACACTGTATTCTGAACCCTCTGCACCACAGCTGGAATTCCCAAATGTATTCTGCAGTGAGGTGTCTGTTTAAACTTTCCTATCTTTTTTTTTTTTTTTACTTGGGGTGTTTGCTTTCCCAATTATTATTTGTTGAATTTTAAGTCTTCTTTAAAAATTCTAGATAGAGGTCCTTTATCAGATGTGTGATTTACTTTCTGTATGTGACTTGTTTTTCTGTTCTATTTAAAAGAATGAAAACTCTGGTCTTTCAAAGACTGCCTTCCAGAAGCTTTATATATTTAAGTTTTATATTTTGGACTGTGATTTAGTTTTGAGTTCATCTCTAAATATTTTACATTTTTCATGTTATTGTAAATGTTTCTAATTTAATTTGTGACTGTTTAAAGCTTTGACTTTTGCGTGTTTATCTTTTATCCTACAATTTTAACTAAATTGTTAGTTTCAGAGCTTTTGTGGTAGATTCAGTAGTTTTTACATAGATGACCATGCTGTTTGGAAGTTTATACATTTTTGCTTTCTCCTTTCAAATCTGGGTGCTTCCTCCTTTTTTTTTGACTTTTTGACTTTTTGACTGTCTAGCAACCTCCGTTACAGGGGTCACCAGTGACGGTGGTAGTGGACGTCCTTGCCTTGTTTCTGACCCGAGGAAGAACTAAGCCGGTCTTGCACCGTTAAGCATCGTGTGTAGGATCTTCACAGATCTTTTTATCAAGACGAAGTTCCTTTCAGTGTCTAATTTTCTGTGAATTTTTTTAAAATTTAAGAGTGGACATTGGATTTTGTCACGTAGTTTTTCTGCATCCTTTGAGACAATCGTATGGTTTTTCTTTTCCATTCATTAATGCGTGAGTTAATTCTCAAGTGTTGAACCAACTTTGCGTCCCTGGAATAAACGCCACCTGGTCATGACATGTTGTCCTTTTAAATCATTGTTGGATTCAGTTTGCATGTGTTTTGCTTCCATGTTTTTGAGAGCGTTTCCTTGTCTTGTATCATCTCCGTCCGGTTTGGTGCCCAGAAATGCTGGCCTCGTGGAATGAGTTGGTGTTTTCTTCTCTTCAGTTTAATGGAAGAGTTTGTTGTATTTGTGCTATTTTTTCCTCAAATGATTGGCAAAACTCATCAGTGATACCATACGGACCTGGAGTGTTCTTTGTGGGTAGGATTTAAGCCATAAATTCCATTTCTTTAATAGATAAAAAGTTATTCAGGCTATCTATTTCTTTGGGAGTGAGCTTTAGAAATTTGTGTCTTTAAAAAGTTTGCCCAGGAGTTCCCATTGTGGTTCAGCCAATTAAATGTCCGACTAGTATCCATGAGGATGCAGGTTTGATCCCTGGCCTCTCTCAGTGGATTAAGGATCTGGCTTTGTCATGAGCTGTGGTGTAGGTTGCAGATGTGGCTGTAGGCTGACAGCTGTCACTCCAATTCGACCCCTCGCCTGGGAACTTCCATATGCTGCAGGTGTAGCCATAAAAAGAGAAAGAAAAAAAAGTGTGTCCATTTCATCTAAGTTGTTGAATATATTGGCATAAGGTTGATCATAATATTCCTCTAATATCTGTAGCTCTGTGGTGAGGACACCTTTCTCATTTTTGGTATTGATAATTTGTGTCTTTTTTGGTCTAGATCGTTCTGGCCAGAGATTCAACTGTATTATTGATCTCAAATAACCAAATTTGGTTATATTAACATTTTTCTTTTATTTTTCTGTTTCCTATTTTCTGTTTTTAAAAAACGATTGTCTTTGTTTCTGTTTATGTTACATTTCATCTTTTCCTCTTTATCTACTTTCTTAAGTATCTTGAGTAGTTGCTCCTTTGTCGTAACGACATGCGCTGTTGTTTGCCTTAAAATCTGTTTGCCTGTTAATATAACCATGCAAGTTTTTTTGATTAATGTGTTTGTGATGTGTCTTTTCCCATTGTTTTGTCTTTACTCTGTTTGACTCTTTATATTTAAAGTTGCTTCCTTATAGATGGCACGTAGTGAGGGCTTCCTTTTTAAAACCCCTTATGACAGTATCTACCTTTTCATTGAGATGCTTAGACCATTTTCATTTAATATGATTATTAATATGATTCAGTCTAAATCCACTGCTTTGTTATTGTTTTCGATTAGTTCCATCCATTTTTTTCCTTCCCCTTTCTTCTTCTGCCTTCTCATGGATTCATTATAAGTTTTTGTGGTTCAGTTTTATGTCCTTTACTGACACATTATCCATCCTGCTTGTTGCAGGCTTCAGGGCCGCCCTGTGACCTAGGGCTCCCTACCACCCGCAGCAGCGATGCTGCCCGTGCCTCCTGGCTTAGGCAGGTTTGCCTGTGCCCAGGGCTCCCTTCCGTTGCTGCTGTTCCCTCACACTTGGCTTCCGCAGATGTTACAAACCTTACAACACAGTGTATTGTTTCTCCTTTAAACTGTTCTTTTGAAAATATCTAAACAATTAGACACTGTCTTTTTGCTGGCCTACCTCTGCCGTTTCCAGGGCTGCGTGTTCCTTTGAACGGAGGCAGCCCCGATCTGGTGTCATTTCCTTCTGCCTCAGTGAAGTCCCGAAACGCTGTCTTGAGTGCAGGTTTGTTGATGAATCCCGTCGATTTTTCCTTGTCCTTTCTGTCTTTATTTCACTTCCCTTTGGGAAGACTCTTTCTCCCCCCTGGGAATAGAATTCCGAGGCGACCATCCTCCACTCCCTTAATGCTTTAAAGAGGCCACGCCCTGTGTTTTAGCACGTTTCCGGCGAGAAACCCCCACGCATCCTTTTCTTTGCTCCTCTGAACACAATACGTCTTTTTCCTTTGGCTGTTTTTATGACGTTCTCTTTTATCACTGCTTTTTTAAAAAACCCTGAGGATGGCCTTTTGTCCTTTCGTGTGTCTTGTGCTTGGCAATCGTGGAGCTTCTTGCATCGAAGAGTATAGTTTTCATCACATTTAAGGAAATTTCGGCCATCATTTTTCCAGCCCCGTCTTACGTCTCAGTCTCTCCTCTTTCTGGGAACCCTGGCAGCGCCCATGTCTCGTTCCCTGACATTTTCCCGGAGCTAAGTCATGCTTTTTTCACTGTTTTCAGTCTTTTTTCTTTCTGTGTTATTTCGGTATTTTCTATTGCTACGCCTTCAAGTCCCCCGATTGTTCCTTTGCGGTGTCGTTAACCCAGCCAGCGCAACCTTCATCTCAGATGTTGAGTTTTGATCTCCCGAGGTTTCCCTGAAACTGGCTTTGGTGGGGCCAGAGCGAGACACACTCAGGGCGGCTTTCCAGAGCAGGGCCCTGGGCCAGCCTCGCCGAGGCGCCAAGAGCGGGACCCGCGCTCTGGCAGAAGAGACTGGAACCTCCGGGCCGTGGCAACTGCGCGGGTCGTCCCGCCAGTGCTTCGGCCAGTTCTTTCCCGGCCTTGGGAGTTTCCTCCCAGGACTGTGATAATTCTGCTAGGAGGTGAGGGACCCTCCGCAGACCTCGAAGCCCCCTCTCTCACCACCCCCTCAATCTGCAGACCCTGCCTGGACCCCCTTCACACAAGGGAGCCTCAGCAGGGGGAGACCCTGGCAGCAAGCTGAGCAGTCCTGGCCTGGCTTTGCCTGTGTCTTGTCCCTCGGGGTCCCTTTCCCCTGTGCCCGATGTGTCTCGAACACTGTCATTTCATGTATTTGTCTGGTGTTTCCATCGTCTCAGACAGGAAGGTAAATCTGGTCCTCGTTACTCTGTTTTTTCCAGAAGCAGAATTCTCCAGGCCTATGATGATGAAGGGCTTTTTTCCTGACCATGTTTTGCTCCCCACTGGTAGGTATTTCGTGTCTTGTTCACTTGCAGTTTTTAATGATGCAGGATAGAGGGTATCAGAGTTTTAGCAGATGTGAGTTCTTATTTCCACTGTGTCTATTTTTGAGGACGCACTGGGTCACTGTGTAAAGTGTATTTATTACTGTGGGTTATGGTCCAAAGGTTTGAAAAACGCTGCATACCGCAGTGAGTCGGACCCCACTGCACCGAAAGTTCTTTTGTGGAAAAATCCTTCAGGGCCTTCCCTGAGGGTGACCGGGGATGTTCCCAGTGTAAAAGCAAAGGTCCTGGGACCCGGGACCCTCAGCCCAGGGCAGGCCGATGGTCGCCCCCTCCCCCACCCCATCGGGGGCCCTGCGCAGCTTGCGACCTACAAGGGTTTTGTGGGCAGTGTCCACGCGTAAGCTGCTCTGTGTTCTGTTGCTGGGGTTGCCATAGAAACGACACCCATCCCCAGACAAGGCTGGCTACCTAGGCTGGTTAACCCTTCCTTATCTGAAACGGAGCACCTCAGCCTAGCCTGAGGCCTGGGTCCCAGTCCTAGGCCTGGCGAGCTGCAGAGCAGGTGGAGGTGGCAGGGGTGGGGGGGCTGCTTTGCGCTGAGATGCCATTGGCCGCCCCCACGTAGCTCGGCCTTTGGTGAACCGGGACTCCTCAGCCTGCACAGAGGAGCCGAGGCTGTGGGTCCCTGGTCCTGTGGCGGCCACTCAGCTTCCATCCCACTCCCAGCTGGTCTTAGCATCTTTGTTGGATGTGGCTGTTGCTGGACTGGCTACTGCTAAGCAGGTATTAGTTCAGTCCAAAAGCACTCCTGTAACGCTGGTCTGGCAGAAGGGCTGCCGTGGCGCATGGCTCAGCAGAGGGGCCTCGTGAGGGCTGAGGGGCATGGACGGACAGTGACTCTCGGATGACAGTGCCCAAGGCGGATCAGGGGCTGAGACAGGGGTGACCGGGCCACAGCATGAGCCCTGGGCCGTCACCCTCAGTAACTGCTAGGATACCTGCTGTTTTCAGCTCTGGCCATCAGACCAGCGTGGCTGCACATGGGAGCCCCCTGGATGGGTAGCTGAGAAGTCTGGGCCAGCAGTGACCTCGGGGCTCCGGCAACACCGGGCCTCAATGGGACTTGTGCCCCTGCAGTCCTCATGTCCTGCAGGAGTGGCCGGGATGGCACAGCTGCCCTGCTCTCACCTCCGAGGACGCTGCGGGGCTCCCGCTGGAGCTGTGGGACGGGGCTGCTCGGCCCAGTGTGGGAGCTGGGGCCTCGTGCCCAGCCTGGCTGGACGGTGTGGTCGGCAGCCCCCGGTCGGAGCCTTTGTGCTGGAGGCTCAGCTGAATGCACTGCGACAGGGACGTTTACCTTTTTAGAATTTCTGGGTCAGTAACTTTCAGAACTTTTTTTCCTTCTGGCTGATAAAAACACTTGTTAGATATGCTTAGACTGTGTTCAGAAGGTCTCGCGACCCCCCCGTGCTGCGCAAGTGCCTTCGCCCTGCTGCGGCCTCCAGTGGCGTCGGCTCAGAGGGAGCGCGGGGGGCGGGGGGCGATGTCTCTGCCCCTGACTCTCCAGGTGGACTTTTAGCGCTGTCGTTGTGAGAGAGGGACAGGTTCTCCGAAGCCTGGTGGCAATGTTCTTTTTATGCCCAGTTAGCCTCCCAAGTAAGTTTCGTCGGCTGAGTAGCTCTGAACGCACTCCAAGTGGATTTTTGGCAAAGTCGCCATCAAGTCCCCGTCAGCCTCGCTCTGGGGGATCAGCGGTGTCCTCTCCAGGGTGTGCAGGCCGGAGGCCGTCTGGCCAGGGAGGGCCCGGCCTTCTGGGAGTGCCAGTGCCGGGCCTCGGCTGGGTGACTGCCTGGGGACACGTGTCAGGGGACAAGGCAGGTCGCTCCCTGGAGTCTGGGGGAGCTGTTGTGCCCCTGGAGTCTGGGGGAGCTGAGCCTGGGGCCGAGTGGGGGCAGGTGGCCGGGGGGGCAGCCCACCGCTCCCCGTCTGGCAGCCCATCACCGGCTCCATGTCTGAGGGAGAGGTTCTGGGAGTCACCTCTCCGCGGTCAGCTGGAGTGGCCGATCTGTCAGCCCTGCGGGGGCATGACCACGATTTGGTCTGGCCATTCCGCGCCATGTGTAATAACTTATCTCTTATTTCACTACATTTTCTGTTTTTCTGTGTCTTCCGTGTATCTTGTTAACTCACTCCCCACACCTGATGGCTTCTGCCTTCATGGCACAGGCTGCCAGCCTCCTCTTGGCATCCCGACTCCATGGAGCCCCTTTCTCCCTGTCTGTTTTCTTATCTTCACAGCAGGATCGGGAATTTTCACCCAGTGCAGCAAAGGCCTGTTTCATCCTGGAACTTGCTGCTCCGTCTAAAGCAGCTGGAGGATCTTTGATGCCAACAAAATTCCATGTGGCCAGACAAGGCCTGTCCTCCACCTGGGGCGGGGTGAGCCTGTGTGGCCAGCACACCTGTTTAAGGACTTACCTGGAGGGAGGGGGTCCTGGCCACAAGCGAGCAGTCAGGCTGCTGACGGCAGGTGGTGGGGGTGGGGGTGGGGCACCCTGGGGGGCACCCTGCTCTCAGTGCCCCAGGTGAGCGGCCAGGAAGATCCGCGTCAACAGGAGGGCGTTCCAGGAGCTTGGCTCGGACGCCCTGCTGAGGGCTCGCGCACCTGTCCCGTGCTGCTTTCCAGGTCAGGAAGCCCCAGGCTGTCACCCATTCCGTCTTCCCAAGACTCCAGGGCAGAGTTTTGCGGACGGGAGCAATAAAACACACCAGTTGGGAGCTCCTGTTGTAGCTCAGTAGGTTAAGAACCTGACTGGTACCCATGAGGATGCGGGTTTGATCCCTGGCCTCCCTTAGTGGGTTAAAGGATACAGCGTTGCTGTGAGCCATTGTGTAGGTTGCGGACGGGGCTTGGGTCCTGCATTGCTGTGGCTGTGGTGTAGGCTGGCAGTTGTAACTGATTCAACCCCTAACCTGGGAACTTCCACATGCCACAGGCAAGGCCCTTAAAAAACAAAACAAAACAACAACAACAAAAACCATCACTTGCTTCAGAGCCCGAGGGGCCCAGCCCAGGGACACAGCCTGTGCGCAACAGGCACCCCTACAAAGGCGGCTCAGCTGTCAAAGCTGTGACCAAGACCCGACTGTTCTGCCTGGATAGAAACAGGAGGGCGCGCCCGCCGGGAACGTGTGCGCCCACTGGCAACGCGTGCGCCTGGCTCAGGGGGCAGCTTAGTGCTGCCGTTTGCTGCCCGCTGCCCTGGCCTTCCTCCCAACCCCACCCCACCTCCAGCTTCTGTATCCCGGCCTCGTCAGGTCAGGCCTCTCCCACCTCCAGCGCCCCCCCCCCCCCAGGCTTCTCTTCTGGTGCTGGAGGTTGGGGCCGCAGACCCTCTTGGACGTGTCTGCAGAGCGGCGGCTGCCGGAGCCCATCTGTGTGCGGGGCCTCGTGGGCCGTCACCTGCCTGGGGCCCACGTGGGCAGTGGTTGCCTGTGCAAGGGGAGGGGACACTCCATTTTTCCTCTATTCATACGTTTCGGCACCTGCCTCACCCTTTCCAGTGAGCGTGTGTTACTGTTATCACGAGTGTGGGAATAGCAGCTGGTGGCGAGGCCCCTGGGGGGCAGCCCTGGTGCAAAGAGGACCTTTCATACTCAGGAAGGGAGGGCTGAGCAGGTGACAGGGGACAGCACTGAGACCAGCCGCTCCACGGGGACCAGGCTTTGTGCATGCGATGAGGTGCCTTCTGGGGCTGCCTCTGCTGGGCGCGTGCAGGTGCGATGGGAGCAGGCGCGTCGGACCAGAGAGGCCTGGTTTCAGAGGTAATTGGGGCTGCTTGTTGGGCTGGATTACTGGATTCCTTTTATTGGCAATGGCTGTCAGGGTCTTTGAAAAGTCACATAACTTAGTTTATTACTTAGGCAACTATGCCGAGGTCCGTCTTAGGCGGCGGACTGTCCCTGAAGACGGAGGCGGCTCATGGAGTTTCACGCGAGGAGCCGGCCACCCGGCCTTCTCTGGGGAAGGCGCTGCGTGAGCACAGAGCCTGACGGGGGCGCTGGAGGTCGTCCTCTCAGGGTCCTGGGAGCGGGGGCCACGCCCTGCCCCCGCCTGGGCCCCAGTTCCCACTTCTGTGCACCATGTACAGACATGCCGTCAAGTGTCGCTGATGGCGCCGGCACAGCTGGAGCCACCTTCCTTTTTGGGGGGGGAGATTTCTTGGCTCCTCACCAGAAAAGGTCTGAAAACTTAGCGCGTGAGTTTGGGGCTTGACTCTGTACCCACAGGACACTTGGCTGAAGTGAAGAAGCTCCCTGATGGGCGTGCGGGAGGTGACAGCGTGACGGGGAGGGACTTGCCACGGGCACGCCGGCCAAATCTCCGAGGTGGGGGCACTTTCCTCAGTGTGGACGGTGATTTCCTCTCTGAAGAGGCCATTGTGGGGTCCGAACGCAGAGGTGTCAGGCAGCGTTTCGCAGGCCTGGTCTCTCCCAGTGAAACTCCACGTCAGCGTGTCTCCTGTGGGGACAGCCCCTTAGTGTGTGGGAGGTGTTGTGTGTGGTGACAGCCCCTTGGGGGGGGGCGGCGTGGAGGGTCCCCCTGGCACCGCTGGGCCTCACAGATGGCCTGCTTGTAGAACAATTCTTTATTTGGTGTTTAACGGAGAACAGTCACATTCCTGTTGAAATGTCTGTTTGGGAGCCAAGAATAGACCCTTAGGCCGTTGCATCTGTAACATGCATTCCAGGTGCCGCAGATGGATTTGGTCACGCTCTTAGACTCCACGGTGGGCGGCCACCCACCTCTGCTGCCTGGTGCACCGGCTCAGGGCGCCGGGACCTCGAGCTGGGCCTCCTGGAGCCGGGCAGGCCGATGTGGGCTGAGAATGGCCCTCACCCATGCGCACACCCAGCCTGGCCCCATACCCTGAGACCCCTCGGGGCAGGAGAGCCTGTGATCCCCCAGGCCGGCCTGTCTCCCCGGAATCCGTCAGGAGAGTCTTGGGCCTTAAATGTGGAGGCAACTTCATGGCACAGGCCGGCGTCGCCCCCTCCATTCTCAGGCAGCCCCGTGTCCCCACACTTCCCTCCGGGGGATGCTCTGGTGTTTCGTCGCTCCCCCACCCGCAGCTTGTAAGGCCCAAGGTCAGACCCCCTCCACCCCTGCAGCTCGGGAAGCCCAAGGTTGCCATCCGCCTGCACGGCCACGTGGAGATTCCTCAGGAGCTGCTGGTCTTCCTCGGGGGGCCCAGCCTCCTGTTAACTGCCCAGGGTGAGTGGGAAGCATGGTCGGACTTTGCCAGGACGGTGCTGGGGGCAGGCAGTGAGGACGGCAGCGCAGGGAGGGCCTGGGCCACTGGGAGTGCCGAGGCCTCTCCTCCTCTGGGCTGTTGGGGGCCGGCAGTGCGCCGTCGTATGTCTCCCGGAAATGGAGCCTCTTCTTCAGCTTTTGGTCGAAAGAGGCGGGTGGGCATTGCCAGATCCCTGCCTTCAGAGGGCCCGGAGCCACGACTTGCTGGCCCCAAAGGCACGGAGGTGGGTCAGTGCGGCCAAGAAGAGGTAACCTCGCTCAAGGATTTAACCAAAGAGGGTTTACAGCCGCTGCCCACGTGCACCCCAGACAGCTGGCCTTGGGGGGTGCAGGATTCCTCTTCCTCCCCCGTCCCCTCTCCCTCCCCTGCTCCTCGTGCTCGCAGAGGAATCCAGCTCCCCTCCGAGGCCTGGAGGGCAGACCCCCTGTTTGCTGCCCCTCATCGAGGACTGGGGAAATGCAACGGATACAGGCACACTTCGTTTCAGGCAGCAGGACCGTGCATGTAAGTCAAGTGCCTCTTTGTAAATCAGGGGACTCCAGATTCAACGAACTGCGCTAATTTTTATGAAACTCAGGCTGAAGACGATGCCTCGTTACTGTCACTGTTGTTCCCATGTAAGGACCCTGGCGGTGCATTTCTGTGTAGATTCAGGAAAAAGGCCCCTTTACAGAGGAGCGGCTTGGAGCACTTGACCAGCCAAGCCTCCTGCAGGTGCTGGAAGCACAAGACCCACCGTGACACTGAGGCAGCAGTGGGGTGGGCTTTTGCGTTTTGAACACTTGTCGTTCTTTTGCTTTTATTTGCATTTTACACACGAGAGGTGTGAGGCTCAGAGAGGGCGAGCACCTTGCCTGGAGTCGGAGTCAGAAGTGGTGGAACTGAGTTTGAATCCAGTTCTGTGGGGGTCCCGGTTTCTCCGGCCTTCTTGCCATCAGGGGGTGGGCTGCTGTCCCCGTTCATGTTGAGGCACGTCCTCGCCGCTGCTGGGAACCGTGTCCTGCCCCAGTCCAGGATGTGGTTGGACGCTGCTGTCCTAGGGGCTGAAGGTCACTCAAGTTCCCTGGACGGGAGTGACAAGAGACCACGCCTCTCGTGTGGCCTTTAGTTAATTCAGAGTGGACAGCCGGCACCCCTGCATTTTCCAGAGTGTTCCATCACTGAATTGAGACCCCCGCCCCCCCTCACCTGGCTATAACCACGCCCCTCCCCCAGCCCCGTCTGGTGGGTTGGCTCCTCCTGGACCTCATAGCACAGGACGCAGGGCACTGTCCTTTGTGACGGGCCTGCTGGCTCGGCTGGCATTTCGGGGTCACCCCACCGCTGCGCCTGCAGAGCTTCTTTCCTCTTGATGGCTGAAGACCGTTCCACGCTCTGTCTTTTCATCTACAGAGGGCGTTTGGCTTGTTTCCACTTTTAGCACCTGTGACGATGCCACTGAACGGAGGTGTCTTCAGTGTGTTTTCCTGTATGTGCCTGTGTTTGTTTTCAGTTAATAGCTAATTTCTTGTCAGAAGTGAATTTTGAAAATATTATCAATGCCTTTGTTTCTATTCCATTAAATCCAATAAAATTAAATTACAATAAATTTTCTTTTTGATAAAAATAAAGTATTTTAATTTTTTTATAAGTTTTAATATACCTGCTTTTCAGTTTTTCACTGTCTTTCTCAAATACATTTTACATTCCAGGAAAACCGTTACAAACACACCTGAGGTCGTGGCTCCAGAGTATACAGTTTCCCTTTTGTCTCAGGCCCGATGTGGCTTGGCCAGCGCTGGTCACTGCCTGGGGCAGGGGCAGTGGGGCAGGCCTGGCTCGTTGTCGCAGTGAATCATCGTCACAGTGTCGGCTGTAACTGCAGAGTCGCCTCCGTCCTGTGTGCCGTGTCCGCAGAGAGCTTTTCTGGGTGTGCTCGCAGCGCCCGCCTGCGCCCCTGGCTTCAAGCTGAGCGTGGGGGGTGGGGGTGGTCCCGGCGGTGCCCCCTTTCTGCGTCCGTTCTCCCCCCGCCCCAGGGGCATGTGCTCAGTGACACCCCCTCCTCCGGCGTCCACCACGCGTGCAGTCCTGGGAAGTGGCGGGCAGTGGGCCCGATCCCTGTCCCCTGACAGCCTCTGTGAATTCGGGCCCCCCCCCCACAGCAGCTTGGCCTTGACCCCAGCCCACAACGTGACAGAGGAGGGACGGGAATCCAGGCATCTGTGACATCAAGGTGCATGCTGTCCAGACACAGCTTGGTGCTCTGGCCGTGGGGACCGGGGCAGCCCCCAGGCTGTTCCCCTGGCCCCGTGGCCTCTGTCCACGCCGACAGCCCTGGTCTGTGTCTGTTCACGTTTGTGGCCCCTCCAGGGCCCTGGCCCGCGCCTGCCAGTTCAGAGGCTCTGTTTGGGAAGCTGCTGTTGGAGTTTGTTTGGGGTCACACCTGTCCTCTGGGGCTGCAGAGGTCGGGTCTCGACCCTACCCAAGTCTCTATTTGATGCCTGAGATTTGGACCAAATGAGACAGAGCAAGTGGGTAAAGGGAGCGTTTGACCTTTGCTGCCACTTCAAGGAGCCGGGGAGAAAAAATGGGGTTTAAAGTGAGGAAAACGGCTTCAAAGTCTCACAGCCTGTGTGGCCCGTGGCCTGGCCCCGGGCCAGCTGTGTTCCCCCAATGGTGACACAGTCACAGGCCGACCGTTCAGCCACTAACACTTCGAGATGGCCCCGGGCTCTCCTAGCCTTGCCAAAAGGAGACCAGGCTCTCGGGCCAAGGGGGAGATGTGAAACGCCTGCGGCCGCGGAGGAAAGGCTTTTGTCCAGCCCGGCTTATCTGATCTCCCAGCTTGTAGTTCTGTGTTGTCAAAACAGGCTGCTTCCTGTTACACAAGCGAGCTGCTGAGCGTGGGGGCTGCCGGCTTGGCGCAAGCCCAGTGCAGCGGGGGTGGTGGCCCTCCGTCCCTGCTGGGTTTGGATCGTGGAGAAGCCCGCGTGAGGGACCCAGGTGAGCTGGGCAAGCAGATCCTTCCACGGCCTGGCCTTGCCCTCTGGCCGTGTGGCCTGCACTGTGTCACTTTGCTCCTAAACTCTCCAGCGGGGGGAGCAGCAGGAAGGCGAGGCTGAGACACAAGTGGGGGAGATGCCGAGCGTGGGCTTCGGTGGGGCCCGGGTTAGACGGGAGCAGAGGCTGCATGTCTGACGGCATGGGGATCCCCACTTCATGTGGGGAAGGTGTGCACCCAGCACGTGGTCACCGTCACCTCCGTGACATGAGAGCGGGAAACGGGAGCCCAGCTGGGCTGTGGGGTCAGCGGGTGAGAGGCTCATGGCCGGCGGGGGGACGCCCTCGGTGGGGATTCAGACACGCGGCAGAGCCGGTGTGCCACCAGCCCAGGACCCATCGCTGAGGCAGGGAGGCAGGCGCGGCTGGCCTTGTTATGTCTACACCCCACCCACTTCCTCATGGGGTTATTTTAAGCCAGTCCCAGACGTCGTATTACTTCATCCATAAATACTTATGAGGGTATTTCTAAAAGTTAGATAAGAACTAAAAAAGCCCCACAAAACCACAGTTCCATCTTTGCAGCTGAAATAATTGGCAGTGCTTCCTCCAAATTGTCAGATATCAGTGTTCCGATTTCCCGGTTGTCTCTTAATATTTAAAGCAGCCAGTTCTGCAGTATTTTTCCTCTCTGGCCCAGGCTCCCGGCTGGGCACGGGGAGGGCGTCAGGGAAGGGGCTCAGGCCGTCGTCCGGAGCGTTTGCAGGAGGTGCACCTGTGGTGGTGGGGCTGGGGACAGGGCCTGGGAGCCCCAGGGCACCCGGAATCTGGTCACCCCCAAAGTGAGCGGTGTGTGACGAAGAGAAGGATGGCCTTCCCCCCGGGGGACCCGCGTGCCCCAGTGCAGCGGCCATGCGGAGACTGCGGGTCTGGAGGGGCTGGGACCCCGCAGGGGGTCTTGGCCGCTCTCCTGGGACTCAGTCTTTATGGGAGGCGTTCTGACATGGAGCCGCTGCCACTTGGAAGCCTCTCTTCCCCGGGGTCTGTGAGCCCTCCTGCCCACCCGCCCCCACCACTGACCTTGCCCCCCGGTCAAACTTGCCCTTAGCCTGGGAACTGAATCCCACGATGGAGAAGCTGGTTTGGGCAGAAAGGAACTTGGCAGGTTCTGACTACCGGTGAACTCCGGGGGGTGTGTCCCCAGCCCTGGCCTGGCATGGAGGCCACGTTTCAGGGGGACGTAGCACAACACAGAAGTCCTGACTACAGCTCTGGAGGCCAGAAGTGCAGAACAAACGTGTCCGGGGCTTCCTTCCTCTCCTCCAGGTAGAACCACTCCTGCCTTTTCCAGCTTCCACAGGCACCTGTGTCCTGAGCTGAGGTGCCTTCCTGTCTGCAAACCAGCGCCTCTGGGTGTCTCTCTGGCTCGGACCCTCCAGCCTCCCTCCTTCCCTACCAGACCCTCGGGGTTCGCCCTTCCTCCCCAAACCCTCTGCTCAATCTCGTCCAGTCTCTTTTGCTGCGAGGTGACAGTCGCCCAGCCTGGGGCCTCGGTGTGGCTGTCTCAGGGAGCTGTCACTCCGCAGCCACAAACACCACACAATGTTGTGTCAAGTGGTCGGAGACACGCCCAAGGTGGACGCGGCTCCTCCGGTGGTGGCTGCGATTCGGTGTACCGTTCAGGTAAACCTTTGTGTCGTCAGCCCAGGAAGGTACGAAAGAAAAGCTGCTAGTTGGGGTAAGTAGCTTTTTAGACACACCTCAGGTGCTGGAGCTGCTCTGCTGCCCGTAGTCCGTCTCCGCCCGAAACAGTGCTTTGCTTCACTTCCAGAGTCTGAGCGGGAATCGCCTGTGCGGGGTGAGGTGGGGGGCGGATCTGGGGGCTCGGGTCACACGATGGCTGCCATCACCTCTCCCGGGCTGGGGGGCAGTTTTGAGAGAGCTGGGAGCTGTCAGCTGTGCCCTGGGGTTCGCTAACCCTAACCCTCCCCCAGGGGGTGGCAGACGCCCTGCTGCTTCCTCTCCAGGGCTGAACTCGCTGGGGCCCGTTCTCAACCCCCGCTCTCTCCCTGGCTTCTCGCATCATTCACTGATTGGATCAGCATTGATATTGTCTTCCGGGAACGGTGGAAGATGAGGAGACAGGCGCAAAAAATACAAATGTGAATGTTGTGCCTTTCTCAAAGAGCTTCCCTTCTCCATTGGGCAGATCTCAGCCAGCGAATTATGCAGGTAAATGCACAGACACACCTGGAACGCAGGCCCGGATGCTGGTGTGAGAAGCTGGAGTCAGGGAGGCGGCCCTCCTCCTGCTTTGTGGGGGGAGAGCCTGGGGAGGAGGGGCCCCAACGGTGAAGGTGGGCGAGGGCATGTGTGATGCCCCCCGTGGCATGACCGACCCCCCCACACACCCCCCGGCTGGAGGGCTGGGGTCCGGGGAGGGTGCCTGGGCCCCACCCTGGGGGCTCTGCAGGCCCTGCCGGGAGACGCGTTCGCTGTCCAGCAGCAGAGGGAGGCGCTGTGTGTGAGTCTGGCAGGAGATGACTCGGGGGGTGGTGGGGGCCGCGGGCGGGCACAGGGCTTCAAGGCTGCCGGGGGATAAAATCGTAGGTGCCGGGAAGAGCCCAAGGGAGTCAAACCGACTGGGCCTGAGGGAGTTGGGAGAGGTTTGGGGGGAGAAGGGGTGGGGTGTGCATCCTGACGGATGCCGTGTTCACCAGTGGTCAAGGAGGGGCCTTTAAACCCCCAGGGAGGTGTCGAGGGGGAGTCTGGCCCAGGGAAATAGAGGTGGGGTCACCGCGTTCCTTCAGCCACCGAGAGCTTAGACCCCAAACAAAGCCTGCTGCTGAGCTGGAGGTAGTGGGTGTCGTGGCCTGAATGAGTGTGACCTGCGACCCCTGTCATATGCTGACACCCTCCGCCTGCCCATGTGATGTGTCTGGGGCTTTGCAAGTGACTAGAGTTAGATGTGGTCACGAGGGCAGGCCCAGGGTGGGGTCAGTGCCCTCAGAGTCTGTTTCTGCTCCTGCAGACACCAGGGGGCGGCTGGCTGGGACCTGGGACCAGGAGGCAGCTGGCTGGGACCCCGGAGGCTCCCCACCGGAACCTGACCTTCCCTGACCTCAGGCTTCCAGCCTCCAGCAGGGGAGCAGCAAAGCCTGTCACTTGTAAGCTGCCTGGTCAGGGCGTTGGGCTGCAGTGGCCCCCACAAAGGCCGTAGTTTGTCTAGTGTTTGTTGAATTTTGTCAGATTTTTTTCTATACATCTGTTAAAATGATCTTAGGAATTAAGCTTTTATCCTGTAATCTTGTAAATGACAAAACGACTTTTTTTTTTTGTCTTTTTATCTTTTCTAGGGCCGCTCCTGCGGCATATGGAGGTTCCCAGGCTAGGGTCCAATCTGAGCTGTAGCCACCAGCCTACACGAGAGCCACAGCAACGCGGGATCTGAGCCGCGTCTGCAACCTACACCACAGCTGCCGGCAATGCTGGATCCTTCACCCACTGAGCAAGGGCAGGGACCGAACCCTCAACCTCATGGTTCCTAGTCGGATTTGTTAACCACTGCACCACGACGGGAACTCCACAACTTGACCTTTGATTGAAGCTTTTGCTTTACACTCAGTTGTAAAAAGTAGCAGAGCGATTCCTGTGCCATTTACCTGGTTTCTGCTCGGCATTCACACTGGAAGAAGGTCCCCTAGGACACCAGCAGCACCAGGATTCAGAACTGCCGGCAACACAAGGATCCTGGCTCTTGCCTGCTTTCAGTCACACTCCTGCACCTTGATGTGGTTTTAAATGTTGTGTCCAGAACTTCCTCTTGTCACCTTTGGAAGGACTGGTCACCGGGCACTGCTGTCACTGCCAGGAACCTGTTCTTTTCTCTGTTCTTTGCATGTTATGAAAATTACCTCCTTGTCAGGTGTATGGAATCCCCCCCCCCAATTTTTCCTTTATTCCTCATGTTTATTTCAAAAGCCTACTTGGGTGAGAGACTGTTCAGTTTGTAGGTACAATACCAAATGCAAGCTGTAAAGGTATCATCTGAAAACAGAGCTTAGAAAGCATAACACTGTTCGTTGTACCAGGCTTTTTCTCAGTCCTCTGCATTTTGTGACCAAAAAGGTGACTAGATTTTCTTTAAAGCAGTATTCTTCATTTTAAGACTGTAAAAAATGTAAAAATAGGCAAGAATAGAAAAACACTGTGTTCATCTATTAATTTTCTTTATTTTTCCTTCTTTCTTTTTTTTCTTTCTTCTGTTAAATGTAAATCTTCGATTCATCTGAAATGTATTTTAATCCATGGGATGAAGAGTCAAGAGTGGGAATTTTGTTCTACCCAAATGGATGGTTGATCGTCCTAGTATCATTTATTGAATAATTTATCACTTAAATATTTTTTTTGAATCCTCAGTGTTAACCATTATTTGTAAGTGTTGCTACAGCTAATAACTCACAGATGAGGCTTCTGAGATCAAGTTACATAAGTTGATCAAGGTCGCAAAGCTTGAACCGTGTAAAGCCAGAGTCAGTCAGGTTTGCAGGCTCCATGCCTCCCACCCCGTTCTGTTCCCAGCTGGGAACCCCTCATCTGACCTTGAAGCTCCCAGGGCCCTTGGGAGCCATGTCTCCTGGGAGGAGCCACACAGAGTCTCTGGATTCAGGGTCCCGGGCGGCCTTGTAGGCGACTCTGTTCGTGTGGGAATGACCTTGTGGCACTAAGACAGCTAAACGCTCGCGATGACCTAAGGCAGCTCCACCTGCACCAAGTAGGGCCTCATGCCACAGTAGGATTCTGCTGTGAACTTCAGAATCACGTTTTGCTGTTTGAGATGCGCCAGTTGGGCTGAGATGGGAGAAGCTGGAAGAAAGTGAAAGATTTCTGCTTCAGAGAGGAGTTTCCTGGTGGCTGGGACAGTCTTTGTCCCATATTTTTGTGGTGGGAAAAGGATGCTTTGCGAGAGGTGAGAAGGGCTAGAAGCACTTGGCTTGGCAGGTGGATCAGGAGAGACCTTCCCAGCTGAGGCCACTGGGGAAGGCGGCTCCCTCAGCTCCGGTCACATCCATGGAGGGGTCAGCAGGGGAGTGTGATGCTATGTCCACGTGTGCAGGCCCCCGACTGACTGTGATTCCCGACCCACGCGCAAGTCACACACTGCTAACTGGAAGATGTGGGTGCAGAACCACTGGGTGTCCAGGGCTCTAGGGGCTTTCCTCACTCCACTTGTCCTTGCAGCCCTCAGACCAGTCCGTGCACTCTCGTATGTGGATGCCCACTGAGTACCGGGGCCTTGACCCCAGGCGTCTGCGTTAGTGGAATGAATGGTGGGTGGGATATATGGTAGGCAAGCTGCGAGAATGGCCTGCTGACAGCCCGACCCCTGCCTGCCACTCCTGGAGGGAACAGCCCCAACCCCTCCCGGGCCCCAGCAGAGTAATGCGGGATGGCAGAGCTGTCCATTCGGTAAAGGACCTGCCAAGACCCCAGGTCTTCGATGTTTGGAAGGTAAGCCTCGCGGCTCGGTGGAGCTGGGCAGGGGCGCTGCGGCCTCAGGGCCGGACCCTATCCCTTGGGTCGGCAGCAGCTGCCACTCAAACACGAACAGATCCCAGCGGGCCAGACACCGGCCTCGAACGGCCTGCAGGGCCTGGCCACCGAGACGTGTTTTTCAAACCAACAATAATCACGGAAGGTTTAGAGATGGATTTGCCTGGAAAAGTTATTTCCGAGGTTACCAGCCGTTTCAATTATTAAAAAGTGGGACAGACTCGAAGGATGTGGAAGAAATTCATGTGGCAGGAAACCGTCCCAAAGGCTAACTGACAGCTTGGAGCTTTAAGCAGAATCTGGTTTTGGATGAGAGGGTCCAGCCCGAGAGGGCACCCAGAGACCTTAGCTGGGTCCTCCAGGTGGCTTGGTTCAGCCCAGTCACGACCCTGCCCCTGGGCCCTCTGTCCTGAGGGCGTGGGCACTGGGGATGAAAGACAGGTGGTTCAGGATGAACGCGGGGACCGAGGTGGACACACAGGGGCCTGAGGCTGGGGGCTCCTCCGCGCGGCCCAAGGCCCGGGTCTGCCTGTAGTGGGTGGTGACCGGCTCAGCATCTGCAGATTCACTGTCACAGGAGGCCTGGTGACTGCTGCTGGGACCTCCCCAAACAGCAGGATGTCCAGATGCTCTGACTGCCTCGAAAGGGATTCTGGTCGCTGAGATGCCGTTTTCCTCACAGCAAAGCTGAGCTGCAGATTCTTAAACTGTCAACAGACTGAAGGCTCTTGGCTCGAGGGGGCCTGGGCTCTTATTTCAAACCTGAAAGGGTCTGGAGGAGGGCACACCATTGCTCACTGGACCTCAGACTCCGACAAGGCTGGAAGGAGCTTTATCACAGCGCCCACAGGCTGGAGGAGGATGGAAGCTGCTCCTCACGGCGCCCCCATGGAGCCAGCCCTGGATCTCAGACCTGGGGGGCCACCACCCATGCTGGGGGCCCCGCCTGCAGCGCCTCCCTTTTCTCCTAGTTGTGGGACCTGTGGGACCTTTCCGGAAAAAAAATAGATCAAGCCGCCCTGGAAGCAATGGAAACCGAAAAGCAGAGCCAGGCTGCCGGGAAGCTCTGAGGTCCTTGCGAGGGCTTTGTTTAACACTCGGCGTGAGCCCTTCCGGCCCCAGGACCCGGGGCTCACAGCTCCCCCTCCCCGCACCCCGCCCAGCCCAGCAGGCCCGAGCCCCTTTCCTCCCTCGGGGACTTCCTCGAGGGGACCTCACCCTCACTGCCCACTCCCGGCCTTCTGCGCACTGTTTCCAGCACAGTACAGTGGCTGCAAACAGTAGATACTCCATAAGTGTCGGAAAAACCGAGACCCTCACAGTGGACTTTGCTTAAACACTAACTGATGCACTGTCCACATTTTTGCGCAGCTCTTCGGAGTAGAATTCCAGACTCTTTCCCCACACGCCAACAAAATGCCTGTGTTTCAGTATTTGAACATGTTTTATTTAATTAAAAGCACCAGTTTGGGGTAAGGTTAGCGGGTGACATACATCAAAAGCCTCAAAGACGCTCGTATTACTTGTTCCAACATTCCACTTCTGGGCATTTATGCAAAGGAAAGAATTCAAGATATGGAAAAACCTTTAGGCCCCAAAATATGCATTCTAGGACAGCACTATTTCTAACAGTGAAATATGTAAGCAGCTCAAGTGTCCAAAAGGGAGGCTGTTCGGTGATCAAGGGTGGATTCTCTTAACGGATGATGGGAAAGCAATGAACGCTGCTGCTTATCCGTAGTTAATGACATCCGCTCATACGCCCGAGAATCATGTCAAGGGTTCTGTGTAATAATAAGGTTAAACACACGATGTGCAAGAACAACTTTTCGCCCCTTGAGCTACAGTATGAAAGTTCTCAAAGCAAATGTGGCAAAAAGGTTCACTGTGGTTTTCTCTGGGTGATGGGACTAAGATTTCATCTTTTCTTTTCTTTGTTTCTTTTTAACTTTCTAAATTCCCGTGACAAGCGTTTTGCAATATCAAACCACCCAGATAATACTGACTTCACATCGTGTGCATTTTCTGCTCGGGAACATGCTGATTTCTGTTGCGCTGGCGCCGTTTCCGTTTCCTGGGCGCCTTCTCCCTGCACGGGCAGTTCCCCGAGCAAGTGCAGATCTCCCGGGTGCCCAGAGTCCAGGGTGCCGCTCGGGGGGCGCCCCACCCGTGTCTACGAAGCTGGCCGGTGGACCCCCTCCACGCAGACGAGGAAACCAACAGAGAAGACAGCCGGTGCCGGCAGGTTGTCCGTCTCACCAAAGCCTTCACTGGGGTTAATGTGTTTGGTCTATTAGCGTCGTTCCTGGAAACGACGTGAATCATTTCCAAACACCTCCATTGTTTCAGTGCATATTTTCCCTGTGAGGTTGCCGGTGGTGGCCAGGCGATCTGCGTGCTGCAGCAAAGTCCTCATAAATCCCCCAAACAGTCCCCGATTGTCTGTCTCCCTGGCAGGAGCGCAGACGTGCCTTCGCCTCACTTTCTTCCACGTATTTGTCCTGACAAAGGCAGAGGACCCACTAGGGACTTTGATTATCAGAGCCTTATTGGGGCAGCCTCTTTTGTAGCATTTAAGGAAGAAGCAGCCTTTCAGGAAAATGGCCAAAAGGGCAGTTTTTCTTGGGTAAACACTCAGACGAAGCCAGGGTAATGATGAAAATGAAGGGCAACTAGCAAAAGTCCCGCACGGGAGTTCTGCCGTGGCTCAGTGATAACAAACGCACCTCGTATCCACGAGGACGTGGGTTCCATCCCTGGCCCTGCTCAGTGGGTTAAGGATCCGGCGTTGCCATGAGTTGCGTAGGTCGCAGATGCGGCTCAGATCTGGGGTTGCTGTGGCTGCGGTGGAGGCTGGTGGCTGCAGCTCCAGTGCGACACCCAGCCCGGGAGCCTCTGTATGCTGCAGGAAGGGCCCTAAAAAGACAAAACGAAAAATACATAAATAAATGAATAAGTGGAATATTTCTTTAAAAAAGTCCAGCACAGGACTCTCCCCGAATAACGAGGAATTTAGAGAAAAGGATCATCCTGGGTCCGATTGCCAGTGACTTGTGGCCGTGGCCTCTGCAGCACAGAACGAATGGGAGGGAGGCCTCCAAACGTCGCTGCTCAAGGACATCTGAACAGACAGACGCTGCTTGGAAAAGAGAGAGCCAGTCATGCCTGCAAGGCTGAGACGGGTCCCTGGATTCAGACTCTACGCTTCTGACCGTACTAGATATTTTGAGCAGTCAAGCAAGGATGCAGTATTGATGACTCTCCAAAAGCACCTTGAAGGGACGGGAAGATGATCGCAGAGGACCTGGTAGCATCAGAAGGTTCCCTCGTAAACCCAGAGGTGACTGCAGCCATGGAGGTCGTGGTGACCGAAGGCTCACGCTGTCTCCCCTGTAGGAAGCTGAGGCCCCCAGGACGGGCTGTCTTGCTCCAGATCAGATAATTACCAGAGGCGGGCCGTGTGGCAGCCCAGATGGGACTTCCAAGCCCTTGCCAGCGCTGGAAATGAATCTGAAGTTAATTCCACCAACCTTCCCGCCCCACCACGAATCTTGGCATTGGTGTCACGGCCAGCCTTGCCCCAGAGCAATTCTAAAAGAAACCATCCCAACCCCGGCACCTCCCTGTCAGGCTTTTACATTTCAAGGAAGAGGATCCCGTAAACACCTGTGAAGCAAAAGGCCGCAGCTGACGGCAGAATTCGTTCGCCTGCTGAAAGGAGTGACCTGGGGAAGAGGCTCGTCTCCGCAGCGGGAGCTTCCCAGGCAGCGCGGCCACGGCTGGCCTCGAGCTTCTCCCCTGCAGACCGCCCCGGGCCCTGCCGGCCACCTGGGACCCAGGGGTCGCCTCAGGCCCAAAGGCCCAGAGCGCCCAGTCTAGTCTCTCCAATCAGGTAATGAAACGTGTCCCAACCTCCAGGAGTTTCCGACTGGATGTCCCAGGAACCACAGGAGTTGCTCCCTCCAGGATGAGGCCAGTGCAACACGTCACCAGGTGGCATTGAGTCAGGTGGGGCCTGAGACTTGTCTAGGCTTGCCCTGGTCACTGAGCCGTGGAGAAACACCGATTTGGATTCTTTAAAGGCCACTTATGTTGTTGAGGTGGGGTTCATTCTATTTCAAAATTGTAATAATTAGAGGAAGGTGATTATAATTGGTTCTGGGAAGGAAAGATGCACTTAATAAATTCTGCAAAACTTCAGGATATCATATTGCAATAACATTGAAACCAACTAAGAAAAATAAAGGATAAAAAGATACAGTAGCAGAGGGAAATTAAGCATCTTCTAAACAAAACAGAAGGGGTGCATGCAGAGAAAGGACACTGAAAAGGTATTTACAAGCAATGAAAACACAGATACAACAAGCCGCCTTTATAACATGAGGCGCAGGGATTATTTCATGCACCAGTGCTTCCCATATTTCAGTCTTTTGCATGTGATTTCAGAGCTTTGCCATATCTGTACATCTGAATTTTTTTATTATTTACTTAATGAATGTTTAATAGATTAAATTTTAAGGTGTAGATCCATCTAGAGCCAACTGAAACAGTATCTGTAAAATCACAGATTTGTTATTCTGGCTGTACTTTTTTCTATAATACACTGAAATAAATTAGTGACTTTAAAAATAAAAAGTATCTATCTATGTACCACCTACAACTCTGTTATGATCCGTCGACACCTGGGACTTGGGGAAATGCATGGTTGCCTACACCTCCCCCTGTGAAAGCTAAGGTAAACGGCCCCTGGAGAGCTAATGCCCCGGATGGCAGTCAAGCCGGAGAAAACCGTGCCAAAGAGGGAAAACCCCTCTCCACCCACCAATGGACCCCTGACACACGAACGGAAACTCTTCTGCAGCCTCACCACATGGATATAAGCCCATGCATGTTGGTAGAGAGAGAGCCTCAATCAAAAACATAGGCTAGGAGTTGCTGTTGTGGCTCAGTGGGTTAAGAACACAACTAGGATCCTCATGGATGTGGGTTTGATCCCTGGCCTCTCTCAGTGGGTTAAGGATCCAGTGTTGCTGTGGCTGTGGTGTAGACCGGCAGCTGCAGGTCCAGTTCTACCTGTAGCCCGGGAACTTCCACTATTGCAGGTGTGGCCCTGAAACATGAAAGGCAAGTGCCACTTGAAACCTTGGGGAGGAAAGCTGGATGCGACAGGTAGGTGGCATTCTAAGATTCCAAGCAGTCGTTTTACCATTAATTTTTTCGGACTATAAAAGTAATTCAGGGAGTTTCCATCGAGGCTCAGTGGTTAGTGAATCCGACTAGGAACCATGAGGTTGCGGGTTTGCTCCCTGGCCTCGCTCAATGGGTTAAGGATCCAGCGATGCTGTGGCTGTGGTGTAGGCCGGCAGCTACAGCTCCGATTAGCCCCTAGCTTGGGAACCTCCATATGCCGTGGGTGTGGCCCTAGAAAAGACAAAAAGTAAAATAAAATAATAAATATTAAAAAATTAAAAATAAGAAAGTAATTCAGGGTTCCCGTCATGGCTCAGCAATGAACTAACCTGACTAGGATCCATGAGGGTGGGGTTCGATCCCTGGCCTTGCTCAGTGGGTTAAGGATCCAGTGTTGCCATGAGCTGTGGTGTGGGTCGCAGACGCGGCTTGGATCCCGTGTTGCTGTGGCTGTGGTGTAGGCCAGGGGCTATAGTTCCGATTCGACCCCTAGCCTGAGAACCTCCATATGCCGCAGGCGTGACCCTAAAAAGCAAAAAAAAAAAAAGAAAGAAAAGTAATTCATGCGTATTGCACACCATTTGAACAACACAAGAAAAACACAAATAAGGAAATAAAATTCATCCAGAGGCCATCGCTGCTAAGACTTTCACACATTCTTGATACCTTTTCACATATGGAAGTGCATAAATACATGTGCTGAGTCAACAGAGTTTTGCAAAGACGTGTTCCTGCTCTGCCCTGGTTCTGTGACACACCTTTTCTACTCAGCCGTCGTGCTATGTAGCACTTTGCAAGTTCACTACAAACCCTTCTGAAATATCATTTCAAAGTTTCCATGGTATTTCCTGGTTGGAAATTAGAGTTTCTCTGCTAGTAGCTGCCCGTGGGACTTTCGGAACTGGCTATACTTTCCACTCCGTGTCCACCAGGCACAGACGCCCTCACTCGTGAGCCATCGGGGACATTCAGTTATAGATCCAAACATTTGAGACGTATCATCGTTGGCATGGTTTTCTGCCTCGCCGCCGTTTTTCACTTATCTGACCAAATATTTCCACGAGTAAAGGTCTCCAGAGAGGCCGCTGCGTTCCTCCAAGGAGTCGCGCTCTTGCTTCTGCCCTTGGTGGGGGTCTGTGTTTCATCTGCTTTGCCCACGTGGGGCTTCGTATTTTCATACGTTGTATGGTCTCTGCACTCTCTGATCAGCCAGGCCTCCCAATTCCGGCTTCCACGTTTAATATTATGTTTACATCTCTCGGTGGCTCTGGTTTTTCCTACAGCCCCTTACAAAACTTGTTGTTGCCTCAATATCAGTTTTGTACACAGTTTTTGACCTAACTCGCCCTGGGGAGTTGGTAGACTGTGCTGCTGTTTTGAACCGGCCCTCTGCCCTCCCCGTTCTCGGCTAGTTGGTATTGCTGAGGTCTGGAAATGCTACTGACTCCGCATATTAACTTTACCATCCGTCACTGTAATTTCCTCTCCCGGTTTTACTAATTTTAAGTCCATTCTTTGGGTGTTTTGAGGAGGTTTTGTGGCTCGAAGCTCCGATTCTGGAAACAACCAGACCTGTATTTCCAGACACCACGCTTGCCGGCTCCAGTCTTGAGCAAGTCTTTATTTTCTCGTTTGAGCCAACTTGGTCAAGGTACAGGTGACAAGTGACATCGTGTAAGGGGAGCTCCACATCCCGAAGGTCGGCTGCACGAGCGCAAACACGGCGACCACCGTGAGCTTGGCTGAGGCGGGTACTGCCCCACAGGCCACCACGGGTGCGTGTGTGTGTGTGCGTGCATGCGTGCGTGCGTGTGTGTGTGTGTGTGTGTGTGTGTGTGTGTGTGTGGTGAAGAAGGGTGAGGTCTACTCTCTTAGTAAATTCCAGGTATGCAATATGTACTGTTAACCGCAGTCACCACGCCAGGTCCTCAGAACTATCTCATCTTGTAACTGCAAGTTTATACCCTTTGACCAACCTCTCCCAGCGCCCCCGGCCCCCAGAAACCAGCCTCCCCTCGGTTTCCATGAGTTGGGCGTTTTAGATTCCACATGCAAGTGGGGTCATGCAGTATTTCTCTCTGACGTGTTTCACTTGGCATAATGCCCTCGTGTTGTGGAAAATGACAGGATTTCCTTCTTTTTTATAGGGGATAATTATCCACTTTATATGTGGGCATAATTATCCAACACGCGTACTGTGTACATAGAAGACAATCGGGATGAATGGGTAAAGAAAAGGCTACGTGTATACCTGTATCTATATACACCCGTAAAGGTGACAGTCACCTGCCAACAGACACTCCAGTTGTCTGCACATCTTGGCTCTTGTGAATAACGCTGCAGCCAACACGAAGGTACGGATACCTCTTTAAGACAGTGATTTAATTTCCTGTGATTATGTGCCCAGTAGCGGGATTGCTGAATCACACGGCGGTTCTATCTTTAACTTCTAAGGCCCGTCTATACTCTTTTCCACAGTGGCTCGTCAGTTTACGTTCCCACCAACAGGGCACGGAGCTCCCTTTCCCCAGGTCCTCACGCTATTCGTTACTTCCTGTCTTTTTCATAACAACCATTCTGACAGGTGTGAGGCGACGTCTCGTGGCGGTTCTGACTTGCGTTTCCCTGGTGATGAGTGAAGCCGAGCGCCTTGTCACGCGTCTGTGGGCCGTCTGCGTGTTGTCTTTGGACCGGCGTCTACGCGGATCTTTGCCCATTTTTAAGTTGGACTATCTGCGTTGCTGTTGAGGTGTGCGAGTCCTCACGGATCGACCCTTACCCGACAGGGGCTTGGCCACCGCTCTGCCAGAGGTCGTCGTTTGCTTTTTCTCCTTGACGACTGTTTCTTCTGCTGTGCAAGAGCTTTTTAATTTGATGTCGTCTCCCCCATTTATTTTTTGCTTTTGCCACTTGCACTGTAGGTATCAAATCCAAAAAAAATCTTTGCCAAGACCAGCATCAAGGAGCTTTCCCCTGTATTTTCTTCTGGGGGTTGTAAAGTTTCAGCTTTCCACTTTTGTCTTCAAGCCAGTTCGAGTTATTTTTTGTGTATCGTGTAAGATGGGGTCCAGTATCCTTCTTTTAGCTTGTGGAGATTTGGTTTTCCCAACACTGCTTATTTTCTGAAAGCCTGGTTCCTCATCTGTAGAATGTCCATGGCGAGACCCGCCTCACGGGACGTGTGTGGCAGTGACAGCGCCAGGGTGTGTCAACAGTGATGGTAGGTACTCTGGGACACAGAGGGTCTTAGAGATGGCACCGGTAAACAGCGACAGTCTCGTTTCTTTTCTTCCACCTTCCCTTCTTCCGAATGCTGTGTTCCCCTTTTCTTTCCCTTTCGGTCGCGCTGCAGTGGGTAGGCGGTCTGGACTGCTGGGTACCGTGGAGAACACCGGGCAGCCGGGTGCTTCGCCCCAGGGCTGCACTGCCCACCTCTGCGTCAGGCTCCTTCTTAGCAGCTCCTCCAGATACGGACCTCACAGCTGCCTCCTCTCCTCCCCTTGGGAGCCTGAGCTGGCTCCACGACGGACGTGGTCTGGGAGCACATCCAGGGCTCAGTGCTGCACGGATCGTGTGTTCAGTGGTGAACCTTGCTCAGCACAGGTCCAGGGGGGGTCTCCAGGACCAGCTGGGCTCCGGGCCCAGACCCCTGCTGGCTCCATCACGGAGCTGCCCCTGCTGGCACTCTCTGGTGGAGGGTCCCCCACCCCAGCAGAAGGACTGGTCCTGGGCAGTTGGCCCAATAATGCAGTAAGTTTCCTTCCCTCCCCTTTTTTCTTTGCTTATCTCTGAGTCTAAAGAGATGTTGAAATGTGTTAGGCGAAAACATCTGGGCAGCTTCCAGGTAGAGGCAGGCGTGTCTTCGTGGAGAGGATTTATGACTTAGATGTGCAGCCAGGAGAGAAGAATAAAAGCTGGCTTGTAGAACAGAGTCCAGAGAGTTTCCCACCAAATTGAAAAAGCAAAATGTGTTTAGGGAACTTCCTTTTATTTCTAGTTGTCAATTTTTTTCATCATATAATGTTGCTAAATTACATCAATGCCTTTGATCATAGGTGAAAAAAGCCAAAGAATATTCCTTTTTTTAAAAAAAAAAAATTTGTTTCCTTAATGGTGTCTTAATGGTGTCTTTCCAAAAGTTTTAAATTTTTACGAAGTCCAATTTATCAAGTTTCTTTTATGCGTTTTGTATCCTAACTAAGAAATATTTTCCTGCTACAAAATTGCACGTTTTCCCCTCCGAAGTTGCACCTTAAAGTTTTTTTTTTTATTCAACATTTAAGGCTATGATACATTTTGAGTTAATTTTTGTGTCTCTTGGGAGTTAAGGATCAGAGTTTTTTTTCCTCGATGTGAATATCTAGCTGTCTTCTCATCATTTGCTGAAAAGATTGTCTTTTCTTCACTGAGTTATCTTGGCACTTTGTTGAAAATGAATTGGCCGTATGTGTAGGTATATTTCTACCGATACGTAAAGGTCATAGACACGGCTCGGATCCCATAATACTGATTTTTTATGTGGCTCTTAAATCATAGGGCACTGCCAAGTTCATGTATCGCCTCTGGTGCTTGTCTTATGCTTGAGTAGCTGTTGGTTTTGTGAAATGTTTTGCGTGCATGTGTGTGTGTGTGTGTTGATTTCCTTCTTTCATTTTTTTCTTTTTAGGGCCGAGCTCGTGGCCTATGGAAGTTGCCAGACTAGGGGTCCAGTTGGAGCCAAGCTGCTGGCCAACGCCACAGCCATAGCCACCGCCACACCAGATCTGAGTCTCATCTGTTGGACTATGCCTCAGCTCACGGCAACACCGGATCCTCAACCCACTGGGTGAGGCCAGGGATTGAACCTGTGTTCTCGTGGATACTAATCTGGTTCGTTACCGCCGAGCTGTAGCAGGAATGCCTAGTTCCATTGATTTCTGTCCTTTCCTTTATCTTTTCTTTCCTTCTGCTTGTTTTGGGCTTAATTGCTCTTCCTCTTCTGATTCCTTGAGGTGGGAGCACAGATGATTGACTCGAGACATTTCTTCTTTGCTAATGTCTATGTTTAGGACCATAAACCTGCCAGCACTGCTTTAGTTTTTAATCTCTCAAATTTTTTTTTTTTGGTCTTTTTGCCTTTTTTAGAGCCACTTCCTGCGGCATATGGAGGTTCCCAGGCTAAGGGTCTAATCGGAGCTGTAGCCATTGGCCTACAACCAGAGCCACAGCAACACGGGATCCGAGCCGTGTCTGTGACCTACACCACAGCTCACAGCAACGCCCGATCCTTAACCCACTGAGCAAGGCCAGGGATCGAACCCGCAACCTCATGGTTCCTAGTCGGATTCGCTAACCACTGCGCCACGACGGGAACTCCTAATCTCTCAAATTTTGACATGGAGTTCCTGCTATGGCTCAGCGGGTTAAGAACCTGACCAGTATTCATGAGGATGTGGGTTCAGTCCCTGGCCTTGCTCAGTGGGTTAAGGATCTGGCATTGCGGTAAACTTCGACCTAGGTTGCAGATGCGGCTCGGATCTGGCGTGGCTGTGGCTGTGGTGTAGGCTGGCTGCTGCAGCTCTGATTCGACCCCTAGCTTGGGAATCTCCATGTGCCAGAGGTGTGGCTCCCCCAATTTTTTTGGACATGCATTTTCATTCAGTTTAATATATTTTTAAAAGTTCTCTTGAGGCCTCTCTGTGATGGAGGAACCATCGAGAAGTTTATTGCCTAGTTTTCAGGTGTTTGGAGGTTTTCCTCTTCTCTTCCTGTTATTGATTTCTAGCTGGATACCACCATGTCGCAAAACACATTCTGTGATTTTAGCTCTTTCACACTTTTTGAGGTTTGTTTTATGTCCTAGGATGAGGCCCATCTTGGTTTATGTTCTGAGCGCCCTTGGAAGAGAGCGTACCGCGGGGTTTTGGGGGGGAAGTTTGACGACTGCGGGTTCGATCCTTTGGGTGGGGATGCGAGTTCTCCTGCGGCCTCGCTGACCTGTCTGGTTGCTGCCAGTGACGGACAGAGGCCTTTCAAGATCTCCAACTAGAATTGTGGGTTTGTCTTTTTCTTCTTTCAGCCCCATCGGTTTTCGCCTCGTGTATTTCACGGCTCTTTCATCTGCATGCACACTCAGGATTCCTGTGTCTGTGGGGGAGTGGCCCCTTTACCGCCTCCCTCGGCTTTCTCTGCTCTGAAGTCTCTCTTATCTGACGTGTGCGGTCACCTCTGCGGTCTTGTGCATGTGCGTGTGATCTAGCCCGTCCCACTCTCTGACTCTCACCCGCTCACACGGTTATGTTTGGAGCGGGTCTCTCGTCACGTTTCTAGCCCACTCGGCCCAGCTCAGGGCCTTCATTGTGCTCCGGCCCTGATGTTGGTGTCACAGCCACATGTCGGGCTCTGGCCGTGGCTGCCATCCTACTTTTGATCTGTTCTCTCTGTTTTCTTTTTCCTGCCTGCCTTCCTGTGGATTACTTTGAGAATTGTTAGAATTCTCTTTTGATGTCTCTATAAAGTTTTTGATCGTACTTCTTGTATAGCTTTTGTGGTGGTTTCTCCAAATGTTACTTTACACATAGCTTATCACCGTTTTACCAGTTCAGGGTGAAGAATAGACCCCTTACCTCTGTTCGTGTCTTTTCCCCTCTTCTGTCTATGGTATAACTGCCCTATTTCCTGCACATCCGACTGTGGTGTAATTTTGCTTTGATTGGCAAACACAATTTAGAAACCTCAGGAGAAGAAAGGCCGATTGAGTTTACAGGCACCTTTGCTCATCATTCCTTTCTCATTCCCGATATCCCAGCACCTCCTGGGTCCGTCCCTGCGGCCATTCTTCCAGGACAGGTGTCCTGGTGGCACATTTTCTTGCTTTTCCTCCCAGTGAGGATGCCTTGGTTTCCCCTTCGATCCTGAAAGCTGCTTTTGCTGAGCACAGGTTTCGAGGCCGACAGTTCTTTCGGCATCTGAAGAATGTTGGGCTACTTCCTCCTGGCTTTCATGCTTTCCAGTGTGAAATCTGCTGCCGTTTGAATAGTTTTTTGAAGTTGTTTGTGATTCTAATGGGAAAACGTTTCATTTTTTCTTTAGTTTTCAGAAGTTTGTGCTGGTTTTTTTTTTTTGTCTTTTTGTCTTTTTGCCTTTTCTAGGGCCACTCCCGCAGCATATGGAGGTTCCCAGGCTAGGGGTCTAATTGGAGCTGTAGCCGCAGCCTACCCCAGAGCCACAGCAACACGGGATCTGAGCCACGTCTGCGACCCACACCACAGCTCATGGCAACACCGGATCCTTAACCCACTGAGCAAGGTCAGGGATTGAACCCGCAACCTCATGGTTCCTAGCCGGATTCGTTAACCACTGCGCCACGATGGGAACTCCTATGCTGTTTTTTAGTGTGGATTTATCCTTCTTGGGAGTTGTTTTCAGCTTCTTAATTTTGTAGGTTTATGCCTTTTGCAAAATTTGGGAAGTTTTCTTCTTTTATTTATTTGTTCATTTGTATTTTTTCAGCCCCACCTTCTCTCTTGCCTCCGGCCAGGACTCTGAGACACGCGTGTTAGACCTTCTGCTACAGCTCCATGGTCCCAACACTAAGAGTGCTCTGTTTTTTGTGTCTTGGGTCTGTTTTCTCTCTGTTGTTCAGATTGGGTGATTTTTACTGTTTTAGCTTTCAGTCCCCTGGTTCTTTATTCTGCCCTGTCTCTTTTCTGTTGAGCCAGAGTCCTTTAAGTTCTGTTGTTTCTGTTCTTCCTTCCAGGAGAGCCTGGCTGGCCTGCAGGGCCTGCTGGGTGTCGTCTGTCTGGGTACAGCCTGCAGCCCCGGAGATGTCTTGAGCAGCCAGAGCAGGTCAAAGGCCCAGGTTCGTGGTTAGGCATCGGGAGGGCCGGCCGGATGGCCAGGTGGGTCCAGCTCCAGAACCGAGTGGGCGTCCAGAGGGAACTGGAGAAATGCTCCAGGCGCTGGACCCTTCTACATTCTGGCCCTTGGTCACCAGTGGTGGCTGCCATGTCCTGCATGGGCCTCAGACACGTCGTGATGCCCTGGGAGCCCCCCCCCCGAACTGCCCCAAGATGCAGTTAGGCCCTGGGGGCAGCATTGGGCGTGGCTGTTGCCCCCCCTGCCCTGCGCCTGTTCAAGGTTTCACAGGGACAGTCTCCCTTCACAGGGTTCCCTCCTCAGACACAGGCTTGTCTGTAACAGTTGTGGCGGTGACGCATCTGGGCACTCTGCTGACACGGTCCCCAGCATCCTGGATGCCCAAGCACCCTCTCCGTGGGTAAGGACAATCATCCATGAGCACATCATGAAACACCGCTTGCGGCGATGGGTGCCCTGCCCGCGGTGACATCCTGGCAAGAGCCTGGCACAGGGTCCTTGGAGCCAGACTAACTCAGGGCCCAGACCTGCTCTGTGCTGACCAGTTGGCAAAGGCCCCGAGGACCCTCGTGCAGAGCCCTGCCCACTGCACCACCCAGTAGAATGGTGCCCGGCCGCCGTGTGTCTGCAGGAAGCTTGTGAGCGAGATGGCGGGCTTAGCTTTTGGACTCTGCACATAAAGGGTTACAGGGTCCACTTTGGGACCCGCAAAGTAAACACAGCATGTTTTCTTAATCCCTCTCACCGTGTCTGTACACAGTTTTGCGTGCTGTGTTTAATGGAAGGGGAGCTCGTGCTTGGCAAGACTGCTCCCCTGTGCTAGGATCAGAGGGCAGGTGCGGATGGAGGGTGGGGTGGCTGCCTGCACGGCCCACCGGTGGGGACGGAGGACTGGCTTCCTGCATCCCGGCGCCCCAGGAGCCACAGCATCTGGAGTGCGTTACACAGATGCACTGAGGGCGTTTACTTCCTGGCTGACTATAAGTCACTTACTTATTATGGCTGCATTTAAAGGGCTGCCCGACTTCCCCCTGGATCAGAGTCCCTGCTCCCTGGAAAACACAGTTGAAAACATCCCTGGCTCAGAGTGGATCCAGCACGTCCGAATCGCATTGTCCCTCGGGATGCTCTTTCCTGTCACTGGAACACCCAATATGCTGATGGCTCAGAGTGACAATAACGAAGTCCCTTACCAGTTTCTGTGTGGACGGCTGCTGATTTTTTGGTCCATGATTGCTTTGGTTGTAGAAGAACTACAAGAGAATTTTAGAAGAGCATCATGTCCTTGGCAAACCAGTTAGATCATCCTGCTGCGTTTCCGTGACTTTCCTCTGCAATTGTGGCTCCAAATCGTAGAGACTGGTTTCCTAGGAAATAAAAACCAAGAGGTGAAGACCACAGGGGCCGTTGGTGGGCTGCTTGGGTGGACAGCCAGCATCTGGAAGGTTCATGGCGTGTCAGCATTCGCGCCAGGGTTGTGAGGCCCCTCTCTGTGCTGCGGTTACTGGAGGGGCTGCGGTGACGAGTGTGCCAACTCTTTCGACATATGCCCTTCACCACACAGAGAAGGTGCTTGGAAAATCTGGACACTTGACAGTCGGGTTACAAAAGCCTTGGTAATACTCAGAAAAGCCTCTGGTGAGCAGAGCCCAGGCTTACAGCAGGATTCAATTACCCGACGGAGGACTTAAGGACAGTTATGCCAGAAGCTGATGAGCTTGGCGAGTTACACAGACAGAGGTTTTGTGTTCCGTCTTTGTTTTTCTCTTCCTCTGGACACGGTAGTTGAAAATGGTCTCAAGCAGCACTTAATGTACACAGTGGCCCGGGGACCATGTCAATTCCGAGATGGGACACACAAGAGGCAGCTCTTCTCCAGCTTGAAGGCTGAGGAGGGAAGTCGTTTGTCTGCTGCCCGTGGACCTGTCATGGAGCAGGGCTGGCTTTCATCCCGTCTCCTCCCCACAGGACCAGGAACCAGACAGCACAGTGGGAGCCTCACACCGCAGGGAAGTCCCCAGAGTCTGAGGAAAAGGAGGAAGAGAAGAAAGCGGGCGGAGGGAGACTCGGTCAAGAGGGAGGCCCCGGGCCCAGGGTTCCTGGTCTGGCCGGCCCTTGTCCTGCCGCCTGGACCCTGAGCAGCTGCACAGGGGCGGTGGTCCCACCCGAGAGGCCACAGGGGCTACACCCCTGCCGGGAGGGTAGCACCCCGGCCCAGTGCAGCAACTGCCAGCTGTCTGGGAGGAACTCACCTTGAAAGGCCCCGGAATTAAATGACCTGGGGGGTCGGGGGCAGCCCTTTCCCACTGTTCAGATTCAGGCACAAAAAGGCTCTGTGAGAGCAGAAGGGCCCTGAAATCACAGCACTAACGAAGCTCTCATCCACAGAGTCCTTGTGGTGACAGAGCGAGAGGAAAGCTTTTTAAGATCCTGCAGCGACAGCAGGCAGCCAGCCCTTAAGAAATGCTGCCTCACCGCCTGCCACCGACCCCGGGAGGCCGCTGCCGAACAAGGGCACCCGCGCTAGGGTTCAAAGGACTTGCTGCACTGCTACTGGGTCACCTTTGTCCTCATAGCCCCTGGCAGAGGGCAGAGAGGACGGTGCCCTGGGACGGGTCACAGAGGACTCAGCTGTGGCTCCCCCACCTCTGCTCTCTCAGCCCAGGTTTCTCCGCGTGAAGCCCCAGTCCACTGCCAAGGCCGGGCGTTGGGATGACGGGTTCGGGAGCTGCAGTCATAAAAACTAGCTTCCAGGAATGGCAGGGTCGAGAGTCATGTCCCGCGTGATAGAAGCTCTGTAGAAAAATCCATTCTGGGAAAAATGTGTGGGCGTGTGGTTCTCGGCACCGGGGCTGGAGGTACCGCTGCCTGCTGGAGCCTCAGCATGTGGCTGGCGCAGGGGTGGCGTCCAGTCTGATCGTCAGTCACCCAGACAGGTGCTTCCCCCGAGGTGTGTGCCCGGGCGCCGGGGTGCCCGCCCGCAGGCTCTTCTCTGGTGGTGGCTGCTCTAGGCTGGGGTGCGTCCTCACTTCAACCTCTCGAGGACGTTTAAGGAGTGACGCCCTGAGTGTCCGACCCCGCGCCTCATCTCATCTCCTCTCTCCTGTGCTGACCCGAGAGTCCTGAGAGGCGGGGGTCCCCAAGGCCACCTTGGTGGGCACCCCACTTTGGCCCGTGTCACTGTCGCTCTGACCAACACTGCTCCCTCCTCCAGCTCTGCTGCGGCTTGGAGGGTGGGCTGGGGAGAGGCCGTGGGCGCGGATCTCATCTTTCCGTGGTCTGAGCAGCCGGGGGACATGGCTTCACGTCCAGAGCGTGGCGGGGTCACTGAGGGCCCGGCGGAGTCGCTTGTGGAACGTGCTGACTCAGTTCCTGGCACGCAGCGAGTGCTTGATAAATTTCAAAGGTCATCCCAAATATTTCTATCACTGTTGGGGCCGAGTGTTTAAAGACGCATCTGGTTCATCTTAGAGCGTGTCTGACGGACCCCGCCCCGGCCCCAGCTTTACTCTCGGGCCCTGGAGCCGACCCCCGAGAGCTCTGCCAGAGGACGAAATGCGCGTCTGCTCGCCACTCCGGTCACAGGTGGAGGCCTCGGGGGTCTTCGGGCAGCCCAGGGGCCCCCAGCCGCCAGTGTCCCGGGCCGGCAGCCCTCAGTGCTGGGTGGGGGCCCAGACTGAAGCCGGGCACTAGCGAGGGCTGCAGCCACGGCCGTCGCTGCCCCCGTCTCCTGTCAGGAAACTCTGGGGCACGCTGTCGCAGCACAGCTCAGGACTCTTTGGCCTTTCCTCACGCCCCTGGTGGCGTTAGGTAAACACGCTGGAGGCTGGTGCTTTTGCTCGAGCAGGGCCTACCCCGAGCTTCCCTTCTGCTCCACCAGACCCTTCTCCAAGCCTCCCCGCCTCGCTGCTCCCCAAGGGCAAAGTGGGGCAGCGAGGCGGCTTAGGAGAGGCTACTTCCAATGAAACTTCCAAACGTGGACAAGAGTGGTTTCCTCCTTTAGTTTTTCCTGCCTTTAAAACAACACGACATTTTCCAAATGCAATGTGCCCCTCCCCCCACAACGTGGCCACCTCCTCCAAGAAGCCCCACTGGCCTGTTCCGGAGGGGCATGGCCCTGCCTCTTCTGCAGCCCTGCTGGGACAGCCTGCCACTTGGGGCCACCTTCTGTTAAGGTCCCTATGTGGCCACTTGCATGTAACCATCACCACTCAGGGCCAGCCGACAGCCAGACTGCAGATGGGGCTCACTGAGAGAGGACCAGTTTGGGGTGGAAAATCCGCTTGAAATTTTTTGTTCCTCCGTTCTTGGGTAGATGTGGAATTTAACCCAACAGATATGGATAACCGACTACGAGATGCTAGGAAGGTGGCGGGTTTACTCCTACGGCAAGGGAGACATGGGGCGATGCAGGCATGGAGCCCTGGGGAGACCGAGGCAGGAACAGGGACCACTGGCTGGTGGCAGGGACCCTTGTCCTCCCCCACCCACCTGCCCACGCTGTCCTTGGGACACGACCCCGCTGCAAAGAGGGGGCAGGGCAGCAGAGGGCCCTGTGGTCAGAAGAGGCTCCATCTGCCAGCCGTGCCCCTCCTAACCTGGAGGGGACAGTTAAAAATCCAGTCTTCGCTGCAGGAGGGGACATTTTGTGACAGTGGTTACAGTGGATGAGGCTCTTTTTTTTTGGTCTTTTTAGGGCCGCACCTGCGGCACACGGAGGTTCCCAGGCTGGGGGTTGATTTGGAGCTGCAGCCTCTGGCCTACGCCACAGCCACAGCAATGCAGGCTCTGAGCCGCATCTGCGGCCTGCACCACAGCTCAGGGCCGGTGGGTGACGCTTTAGTGAGCAGGGACGTAAAGCTGCAGAGGCGGAAGCCCGGCCTGGGGCGAGTCCGGAGGCGGTGGTCCTGGCTGCGCTTGGCGGGCCGGGCAGGCACTGAGCCACAACTCTGATTGCCCATTAATCTGTGGTGTGAGCAACGCTTTTCCTCTTCTGAAGAGCGGGTTCTTAACTAGATGCTGTCAACTGTCCGCTTTGATCCATCAAAAAGACGTTCGCTTTATTATTAAAATATTGAGGACATCATTTTTCTTTGTTGTTGTCGTCGTCGTTGTACCAGACGTACTAACCATACATCCACATGTCCTTACACAACTGCTGCTCATACACCATTTGAAGTTCTGATTTTCTTTAGACAAAGTATTTTGTATCTCTACAAACTTACGTGTCACCAGCTGTCACTGATAATGAGCCGTAAACGGATATGCTTGATTTGCTGAAATGTTTATTGCCAGACACTTTGGCTTGTTTTCTTTTTTGCCTACTTACGGCTTTACTGTCTATCCCTTAAGTCAGTTCCCTATGGGTTTGATGGGTAAAAAGTCACAATTTTTTTTTGTCTTTTTTTGTTGTTGTTGTTGTTATTGTTGCTATTTCTTGGGCCGCTCCTGCGGCATATGGAGGTTCCCAGGCTAGGGGTTGAATCGGAGGTGTAGCCACCGGCCTACGCCAGAGCCATAGCAACTCGGGATCCGAGCCGCGTCTGCAACCTACACCCCAGCTCACGGCAACGCCGGATCATCAACCCACTGAGCAAGGGCAGGGACCGAACCCGCAACCTCATGGTTCCTAGTCGGATTCGTTAACCACTGCGCCACGACGGGAGCTCCCGATTTTTTTTAATACTCCTCTCTACAGCTTGTCAGCTCGCTTCCCGGGGCGGGAATAAGACACACTCTCCTGTCACCTGCTTTATGTTCCAGCTCGGTTCCCGGCCCCGAGTTCCTGCCTTCAGTCATGGAACGGAAGGGGGCGCCTTCTGGTTTCCCTCAGTCACTAGCGATGCTTCGGAGCTTCGCGTGTGTGGCGTTTGTAGGAGCTGCTTTCTGCATGCAGCCACACTGTGTGTTCCACAGTGAATTTCACATAAGGACTTTCAGAGATGTGAATCCTGTAATATAGCTGTGAAACTTTTGTGTCATTTTTTTGTAAAGAGCTGGTCCCGATATGCTGATTTCTGGTTTTATTTCATCTTTTATAATTTAATTATTTTATTACATTTTAATTCAAATAATTGTATGCACATAACATAATCAGAGTGTGAAATAAAACAGGACCCCAAAAGCTTGGCCGGAACTGACCAAGTCTGCCCCTTAACCTTGTCCTCTCTCTTTTTGTGACCCCAACTTCTTTAACTTTCAGATTGCTTCTTCTGGCCATTGCTTTCCTGTCACTAAATCACATGCTTCCATTTTTATTTCTTGATTTGTTACTTTGAGACGAATCTTGTTTTCTGCCGGGATAACGTTTTAGCTTCGTCTCCCCACTCCATATTCCCACTGTAATTTTACCAATGTTTTAAGTCCAGAAATAGCATTTACATTTTCATGGTTATGTCAATATCACTTACTGTCGAGCAGAGAAGCGTTACGAGTAGTTTTCCTTCTGTAAACACTGTCTGCCTGCTTCATCCACCGTGATGGTTTTAACCTTCTTCCTCTGATACATTCTCATGTTTGTTCCTCTTCCTTTAGTGCACCCTTTGTTCTTTTCCATCACGTCAGGTAGCTCCCAGCTCGTCCCCTGGTGCCAGCTGTCTTTCCACTCAGCTGCCATGAGCCTGCTCGGTCCTAGCCTGGGGACAATTCAGAACCACGGGTCATTCTCTGGACCTGAAGCACGGTTGTCATTTTCAAACTTCTCGTCACAGTTTTCTTCTGAGTTGGGGCCACTATTCTGTGGATCCCAAGTCTTTCTCTTTCTTTATTTCATCTTCGTTTTTCGGAAGCACATCCTCAAGTAACTTCCTTTTAAAAAAGTGTTGGGAGTTCCTGTCATGGCTTAGCGGTTAACCAACCCAACTAGTATCCATGAGGACGCAGGTTCCGTCCCTGGCCTTGCTCAGTGGGTTAAGGATCCGGCGTTACTCTGGCTGTGGTGTAGGCCAGCAGCTATAGCTCCGACTGGACCCCTAGCCTGGGAAGCTCCATGTGCCGCGAGTGCAGCCCTAAAAAGACAAATAAAATAAAATAAAAAGTAAAAAAGCATTGGGAGGAGGTCAATATTCTGAGAACTTGAATACCCGGAAAGCGTCTTTGTTCTGTCTTCACAACTTGACTAACAATTTCAAAGTTTGAAGTTCAAAGAACTGATTTCAAAGTTGGAAATCATTTTATTCAGGAGCTAAGAATCACGCCCAGTCTCTACGGCTGGAAAAACAGGGTTCTTTTCCTGGTGTAAAAGCAAGCCCCTTGGAGTTCCTGTCGTGGCGCAGGGGTTAACGAATCCGACTAGGGACCATGAGGTTTCGGGTTCCGTCCCTGCCCTTGCTCAGTGGGTTAAGGACCCGGCGTTGCCATGAGGTGTGGTGTAGGTCGCAGATGTGGCTCGGATCCCGAGTTGCTGTGGCTCTGGCGTAGGCCGGTGGCTACAGCTCTGATTCAACCCCTAGCCTGGGAACCTCCATATGCCGAGGGATAGGCCCAAGAAATTGCAAAAAAAAAAAAAAGACAAAAAGAAAAAGCAAGCCCCTCACCTTTACTGTGAGCAGCATGAGGCTGGAGGTAAACCCTTTGAAAAGTCGTCTCAGCATCACCATCGAAATGTTTCTCTCTCTCTTTTAAGCACACTGCTGCTTTGTCCTAGGAGGGTCTAGTCTCTCCATCTATAACATGGGGACCCCCCTCACCTGTTCTCTTTCTTAGTCTGGCATTTAAAAAAAAATGCTTTTTTTGTTTTTTAGGGCCACACCTGCAGCACATGGAGGTTCCCAGGCTAGGGGCTGAATCGGAGCTACAGCTGCTGGCCTGCACCACAGCCACAGCAAAGCCAGATCTGAGCCGCCTCTGTGACCTACGCCATAGCTCACGACAATGCCAGATCCTTAACCCACTGAGTGAGACCGGGGATCGAACCTGCAACCTCATGGTTCCTAGTCAGATTTGTTTCCACTGCGCAACAATGGGAACCCCTTAGTCTGGCATTTTTGAAAAGCTAGGGAGTGAAATTTGGCTGAAAACTGTCTAATGGGCATTCCATGGAGCAGCCTCCCTGCGCCCAGCAGCATGGCCCTGGCTCTGGCTCTCTCGGTGCCTTTGGCTTAATATGATCCCTTTTGGGGGAGGGAACTGCAGAACCCTCTGAGGGCAGACACAACACACAGTGGCTCGGGGTCAGCTTGGGCTGCGTAAGGGGCACTTGAGCCTGAGGGAGGCTGGGGGCCCAGGATCAAGGTGCTGGCAAACTTGGTACCCCTGAGGCCCCTGGGTCCTGGGAGGGAGAGAGTGGGCTTTGGTCCCTCCTCTCCTTTCAAGGACACTGACCCCATCACGGGGGCTCCGCCCTCACACACACCACGTGTGGGGCAGACTTCGCATGCAAACCTGGAGCCACAGTTCAGCTCATGGCAGTGAACGGTCAAACACGGCTGTGTGTTTTCCTTCGTCCAGTCCCGGATGCGGTTTTGAGTCACTTCCCGCAGCTGGTCCGAGTGCGAGTTCCACCCCACGGCCTACTGGGTTCCCAGCTTGAGGACACATCAGTGAGAGCAGATGCAAATCCCAGGAAGCTGGACCCCCAAGCCCCACAGAGACGCGTCTTGGCTTGTTTGTGACCTGTCACGTGTCACCACCTGGCCTTGGTACGCAGGTGTTAGGGCCAGCAAATTTCCTTCTAAAAGTCTTAAAATGGGCTTAGAGGCTTTTCTTAAGATTTGTCACTAGATAAGCATGTAATTTCAGCCTAGTCTTCAGTCAAGTTCAGAACATCTTATCGAACTTGCTCTGGTGATTGGTAACTGGGTTCTCCAGAGGTGAGTTACTAATCCTTTGGAAACAAATGAATTCTTTCATGGCCCCAGGATGTCCACTCCCATGAGCTGTGAAAGGGCTAATTTCCTAGATGGATGCGGGCAGGATTAACTCACCTAATTCCTTCAGGGACGCCAGGATCTTTGTTAACGGGGTTTCACCTGCTTTCATTAGCCACCCACCCGACTCCAAGTGGCTCTGCATTTAAACCTGCCACTTGTTCAAGAGAGCACCACGCAACTCTGATTGTGAGTCACATGCGGCCAGGACTCGTGACTTGCTGCCCTCCCCCTGCCCTGGGGGGGTGGCGGGCACTAAAAATTGACCGGGCTCTGAAGCAAGGAGATGGGGGAGTCAAGGAGACAGAGCAGCAGTGTGTCCCAGGAAGTGGCAGAAAGGGTCTCACAGTTAGTGGCAAATTCATCCAAGGACCTGCTGCTAGCTGTGCTTCCCTGGGGAGAGGATACTGTCCCAGTGTGACCTATCTGCCACTCATCATGGTCCCCAGCTGCCTTGAGTCCAGAGCAGATGGCTCTGCTCCAGGAGAACCTACTGTCACCAGGAAGCCTGCAGTCATCCTGAAATGTTTCTCGAATTTTCTTTTTCTCTTGTCCTGGGAAAGAGGCTCATTAGCCAAGAGCACATGGGAGCTGTTGAGGGCTTGGAAAAGCTTTCTGTCCTTATCCAGCTTCCCTGCAGCCAGCACACCCCACATGCTGCCTCCTTGGCTCTGGTGCAGGAACTGTCCCCCCAAGTTCCTGTAGGCCTGCCCACCCTCAGCTCTGAGCAGCTGCATCTGCTCCTGACAGAACAAATGATCCTCCTGATGGGTTTGAAAGTTCTTTAAAGTTGCAGTGCTAGTTATCAGCACCTCTCTATAGCCCTTAGGACCTTGTGCCTTGATGTACTGTTAAAGGTAGGCAGGTTTCTCCCACCCTGCTAGCCTGGGCAATCCATTCTTATATTTGCTTCATGATACATTGTGGGCAGAGAGAGACATTGTGATATGTATGAATAATAATTGGTCTCTGAATGTAGCAGTGACTACACATGTTACTCGCTGTGAATTCATTTATTGGGTTGATAAATATTTGAAGAACAAACACTTGTCAAACAGATTAAAAAGAGTATTATCCCCCCACTTTCAGTAACAGAACATCAAAAAAGGATCAAGAAGGAAATAGAGGACTGACCACACTACAGGACAGTTAGACCAAGTAGACGTGCACAGAACACTCAGAAAACAGCTGCAGAACACACATTCTGCTCAAGAGCATGCGAAATAGTCTTCAGGATAGGTCACATGTTAGGTCACAAAACAATTCTCAGTACATTTTAGAAATTTTGAAATATACACACTATCTTCTCTGATCACAATGGAATGAAACTAGAAATCAACAAGAAAAGAGAAGAGGCACCCTCACACCATGCACAAAAATAAACTCAAAATGGCTGAAAGACTTAAATATAAGACAGGACACCGTCAAACTCCTAGAAGAGAACATAGGCAAAACACTCTCTGACATCAACCTCATGAATATTTTCTCAGGTCAGTCTCCCAAAGCAATAGAAATAAGTGCAAAAATAAACCCATGGGACCTAATCAAACTGAAAAGCTTTTGCACAGCAAAGGAAACCAAAAAGAAAACAAAAAGACAACTTACAGAATGGGAGAAAATGGTTTCAAATGATGCAATGGACAGGGGCTTAATCTCTAGAATATATAAGCAACTTATACAACTCAACAGCAAAAAAGGCAATCAACCAATGGAAAAAATGGGCAAAAGACCTGAATAGACTGTTTTCCAAGGGAGATATACAGATGGCCAACAAGCACATGAAAAAATGCCCAACATCACTGATTATAAGAGAAATGCAAATCAAAACTACCATGAGATACCACCTCACACCAGTCAGAATGGCCATCATTAATAAGTCCATAAATAACAAATGTTGGTGGGGTTGTGGAGAAAAGGGAACCCTCCTGCACTGTTGGTGGGAATGTAAACTGGTACAGACACTATGGATAACAGTTTGGAGATACCTTAGAAATCTATACATAGAACTTCCATATGACCCCGCAATCCCACTCTTGGGCATATATCCAGACAAAACTCTACTTAAAAGAGACACATGCACCCGCATGTTCATTGCAGCACTATTCACAATAGCCAGGACATGGAAACAACCCAAATGTCCATCAACAGATGATTGCATTAGGAAGATGTGGTATATATACACAGTGGAATACTACTCAGCCATAAAAAAGAATGACATAATGCCATTTGCAGCAACATGGATGAAACTAGAGACTCTTGTACTGAGTGAAATGAGTCAGAAAGACAAAGATAAATACCATATGATACCACTTATAACTGGAATCTAATATCCAGCACAAATGAACATCTCCACAGAAAAGAAAATCATGGACTTGGAGAATAAACTTGTGGCTGCCCGATGGGAGAGGGAGGGGGTGGGAGGGATCGGGAGCCTGGGGTTATCAGATACAACTTAGAATAGATTTACAAGGAGATCCTGCTGAATAGCATTGAGAACTATGTCTAGATACTCATATTGCAACAGAACAAAGGGTGGGGAAAAAAATGTATACATGTAAGAGTAACTTGATCCCCAGGCTGTACAGCAGGAAAAAAGAAAAAAGAAAAAAAAAAGAAAAGAGAAGAGGAATATTTGCAAATATGTAAAAGTTAAACAAAATAGTCAAACAACCAATGTATCAAAGAAGAAATCACCAGGGAAAATAGAAAATTTCTCTAAGAAAATATTTATAGAAAAACAAAAATGGAAACACGAAATAGCAAAAACTTATGAAACACAACCAAAAATAGTGCTCAGAGGGAAATTTATAGCTCTAAACACCTACACTTAAAAACATAAAACTAATTCAAAAGAACTCCTATGTTCATTACAGCATATTTAAAATAACCAGTATAAGAAAACTAATTGTGTCCATCAATAGAGGAATGGATAAAGAAATGCGGCATATATACATATATGTGTAGATCTTCCTCATCTTATAATGGATTATGTCTGGATAAACCCACGGTGAACTGAAAATCGTGTAAGTCAAAAATGAATTAATACCCTAACCTACATCGTAACTTACATTTTAGCCTAGTCTCCCTTCAATGTACTCAGAACACTTACATTCGCCTGCAGCTAGGCAAAAACATCTAATACAAAGCCTATTTTATAATAAGCTGTTGAAGATTCCATGTATCTTATTGAATACCGCACAGAAAGTCCAAACCAGAATGGTCGTCTGGGCACAGAGTCGGTTGTCTGCCCTCGTGATCCTGTGGCTGATGGGGCTGCAGCTGCCGCCCCTGCTCAGCGTCACAAGAGGATCACGGCTCGTATCACCATCAGGAAAAGGTCAAAATTCAAAAATCCAAGTACCGTTTCTACTGCATGTGCATGGCTTTCACACCACCATAAATTTAAAACATCGTATCACCGAGTCAGGGACCATCTGTACAATGACATACAATTGAGCTACTGAAAAAGAATGAAAACTTAACCATCGCAACAACATAGGCAGACCTTGAGGCATTATGCCAAGTGAAAGAAGTCAGACAGCAAAAGATGAATACCATCCGGTTTCATTTATACGTGGAATCTAAAAAAAAGGATCAAATGAATTTATTTGCAGAACAGACTCACAGACTTCGAAAAACTTATAGTTACCAAAGGGAACAGGTGGGGGTGGGAAGGATGGACAGGGGGTTTGGGTTTGGCACATGCACACTGGAGTCTAAGGAATGACTGGCCCTCGGGGACCAGCTGCAGAGCACAGAGATGTCCACTCGATATTCTGTGATAATCTATGTGGGAGAAGAGTCTGAAGGAGAATGGATGTGTGTATAACTGAATCACTTTGTTGTCCAGCAGAAATTATCACCACATTGTAAATCAACTATTCTTCCATAAAACTTTAAAAAATGAACGGAAAAAATCCAGTCATCTTGATGCAGAAAAGGCATTTGACAAAATTTGACACTTTTACATGATAAAAAAAACTTTCAAGTTAAGAATAGAAGGCATGATAAAGCTTATTTACCCCAAACCCATACATCATACCCAATGGTAAAAGATTGCAAGTTTTCACCCTAAAATCAAGAACAAGGCAAGGATGTTGCTTCCACACAGCTATTCAACCTTGGACTGAAGTTCTAGCCAGAGCAATTCAGCAAGAAAAAGAAACAAAAGGTATAAAGGTTGGAAAGGAAGAATTAAAACTGTTTCTATTTTCAGATGTCATGGTTCTATATAAAGAAAATCCCAAACAATCTACGTACACACACAAAAAAACCCCCTAGAGCTAACAAACAAATTCAGCAAAATTACAGGATCAACACCAATAGATGAATTGTGTCTGTAGACATCATCAATGAATAACCCCCAAAAAAACATGTGCAATAGTATCCAAAAGAGTAAACACCTCAGCATAAATTTAACTAAGGAGTTGAAAGACCTGTGTGTTGAAAATTACAACACATCGCTGCAAGAAACATAAAAGACATTCATGCACGTGGGTTGGAAGACAATGCTGTTAAGACGGAATACTTCCTAGAGTGACTTACAAGTGCAGGGCAGTCGCCATCACACACAAAAATTGCAAAGGTCACAATGGCCTTTTTTGCAGAAATGGAAAAGCCAGTACTTAAGTTGGTATGGAACTATAAGAGAGCTGGAATATCCAAAATAGTGCTGAAAATGAAGAAAGTTGGGTAAGTCACACTTCCCAATATCAAAACTTACTACAAAACTATAGTGATCAAAATAGTGTGTTACCAGCATAAAGACAGACACATAGACCAATGGAATAGAGCTGTGGCACAGAGGTTTAAGAATCCGACTGCAGTGGCCCAGCACAGGGGGTTAAAGGATCCAGTGTTGCCATAGCTGTGGCTTGGATTCAATCCCTGGCCTGAGAACTTCCATATGCTTTGGATGAGGCCATAACAAAAAAATAAAAATTTTTAAAAAAGAACTGTGATTCCAGACAAATATCTAGGACCAACTGATTTACAAGGAAGGTGCTAAGATCATCCAATGGGGGAAAAATAGTCTCTTCAACAACTGGAACGACTGAATAACTGCACACGGAATATGAATTTGGAGGGAGTTCCCACAGTGGCGCAGTGGGTTAAGGATCTGGCGTTGTCTCTGTGGTAGTGCCGGTTTGATATCCTTCATATGCATGGCCGTTTCAAAAAAAAAAAAAAAAAAAGAATGAATTTCTGACCCCACCTCACTCACTGTAAAAAAATTAACTAGGATGGATTGATGACCTCAATATAAGAGTGAAAACTTATAAAAATATTAGAAGGAAACAGGAGTAAAATGTCATGACCTTGGATTTGTCAGTGGGTTCTTGGATTTCACACCAAAAGCACAGATATCAGAAGAAAAAAATGGTCTTCATAAAAAGAAAAAACTCGGAGTTCCTGTCGTTGCTCAGTGGTTAACGAATCTGACTAGGAACCATGACGTGGTGGGTTCGATCCCTGGCCTCGCTCAGTGGGTTAAGGATCCGGCGTTGCCGTGAGCTGTGGTGTAGGCCACAGACACAGCTCGGATCCCGCGTAGCTGTGGCCCTGGCGTAGGCTGGTGGCGACAGCTCCGATTGGACCCCTAGCCTGGGAACCTCCATATGCCGCAGGAGGGGCCCCAGAAAAGGCAAAAAAAAAAAAAAAAGACAATAAAATAAAATAAAATAAAATAAAATACTCATGCATCAAAAGACATTATCAAGAAAGTGAAGAGACAACCTACAGCATAGTGTAAACTATTTGCAAATCACATCTCGAATGAGGGTTTGACATCCAGGATTTCTAAACAAAACTTACAGCTCCACAACACAAACACCTCAGTGTTTTAAATGGGAGGAGAATTGGAATCAAGATTTTCTCCAAAGAAGATATAAAAATGGCCAACAAGCACATGAAAAGATGTTCAATACCATGAGTTATTAAGGGAATGCTTATCAAAACCATAATGAGGGCGTTCCCACTGTGGCTCAGCAGGTTACCAACCCAACTAGTGTCCATGAGGATGTGGGTTTGATCCCTGGCCTCGCTCAGTGGGATAAGGATCCAGTGTCTCCATAAGCTGCGGTGCAGGTTGCAGATGTGGCTCGGAGTCCGCAGGGCTGTGGCTGGGCTGCAGGCCAGCAGCGCAGTTCTGTTGGAGCCCTCACCTGGGAACGTGCATATGCCACAGGTGCAGCCCTAAAAAGCAAAAGCAAAACCAAAACACCAACAAAAACGCGGTGGGATACTACCATATATCCACAAGGATGGTTGTGACTTTTTTTAGAGCAAAAAAAAGGTGAAAATGTAGAGAACTAGGACTCCTCACACATTGCTGGTAGAAAAGTTAAGTGATGCAGCTGCTGTGGGAAACAGTTTGGTGGCTCCTAAAAAAATCACATGTACAATGATCTTGTGACCCAGCACTTCAGCTCCTAGGTGTACATCCAAGGGAAACGAAGCATAAGTCCACACGGAAACTTGCACACGAATGTTCACAGCAGTCAAACGTAGAAACGACGCCAACGTCCCGCAGATGAGCGGATAGACAAAGTACGGTGTGACCCCGCAAGGAGAGCGTGTTCAGCCACAAGGAATGGAGTAGGAGACCTGTGCTACAAACCGTATGACCCCTGAAGACCTCACGCTCAGTGAAAGAAGCTGGACACAGAAGGTCACACGTCGTAGGTGTCCTTCTACATGAAACGCCCGGGGCAGACCAGTCCTCTGGGACAGACTGCTGGCCGGTGGGCCTCTGGGGTTGGGGTGCAGGGAGGGATTAGTAAAGGTTTGGGGCATTTTTCCAGGGTGAGTGTTTTGAAAACGTTTTAAACTAGAGAGGCGCCGTAATTACAGACATGTAAGTGCACGTACACTTTAAATGGTTGTTTGTTATGCAAAGTTTACCTCAATAAATAAAAGTAAAAAGAAAGCCTTAGGTTTATGAGCGAGTCTGTCTCTGCACGGTGATGGCAGCTTATCGCGGTTATTTCAGTGCACAGACCAAACCACCGACACCTGCCTCCCCTTCCTGCCCCTCCTCCGGCTTCGTGGCCCATCAGAGCCGGCAGGGACCAGATTGGCCCTCGAGGCCGAGGTTGTTGAAGATGCTACAATTTGAATCTGCCCCCGGAACTCTTCTGACACCTGGCCATCTCCTGGGGATCGTCTCTGTGCCTTTGACCCCTGAGGCGAGGTCAGAGCTTGGCTCGAGTGTCACACTTACCATCCTGCCGACAAAGAGCCACCCCATCTCCTGTGGGGTCAACGTACCTCCTGCACCTCACTCGACAGGGAGGCCGTCGGTTCCCTGACTGGGGCCACTGCGGGTGGCCTGCTGTCTGGGCCGAGGCGGGGCAGCACTGACCCTTAGCCCGGAGCTGACCCTGAGTCTGGGGGCAGGACCCTGCAGCCTGCACGGCGGTGCTTCCTCAGATCAGCAGTCCCCGCTTGCCCTCCTTCGTCCCCAGTCTGGGACTTTGAATGCCAGGGACTGGTGCTGGGCCTTCTGCCCCACTCCCTCCCCCACCCCCACCCCTGGGTGCTGTCCCGCACCCACAGGTGGCTCTCCTGCCTTCAGGGAGCACACGCGCCAGGCAGCCACTGCTGCTCCAGTGAGACCTACAGTAATTACCGTGATGACTAAGTAGGTTTGGTCATGTGTGTATTTGCCAGAGTTTCCAGCTCCTGAGGCCAGCGTGGCGTCACATACTGACACCAGCCAGCAGCCCGAGGGCTCAGAGCCTTCGACGTCCAAGCTCGCCAGCCACCCGGGGAGTCTCGGGGGCTGTTCACGCAGCCTGGTCCCCGTGGAGGAACGTGTACCCACAAAACTCTGGAGGTTCTTGGAACAGATGTTGCGAAACCTTAGCTCCAGATGTGGCTCAGGCAGTTACAGGGAAATGGGCCGTTTGTTTATCCTGCTAAGCACTGCCTGTGGGTCTCGTGTCCCCGGGCAGAGGATGCGTGGGGCGGGTCCCTGCCAGACCTCAGGGCCTGCGCTGCAGCGCACCCGACTGGGTGGTGGGGGGGGGGGCTTCCAGGGCTTGATGGGGCACCAAGCAGGGTGGAACACTGGCGCAGGTGCAGGTGCAGGTGCAGGGCCCGAGGGTTTCCAGCTGTGCACGAGGAAAGGGGCGAGCAGGGCTGATGAAGGAAACGGAGGCCAGAGCTGGGGGCGACGGCCGGGAGCAGAGACCTGAGAAGGAGCAGCGGCAGGGGGGCCCAGCCCCTCCAAGCGCCGGGCCGACAGCCTCCGAGACGCCTGCTCCTGGGCCTCCCAGCCTCGGTCTCACCTGTGAGCAGACACCAGAGGCTGCCCCACGGGGTCATGACACAGGAAGTGCTTTGGGCTCCTATCACCATGTGCCGGACACCCCTCCCCGCGGGAGCTTAGTGCCAGCTTCCCATGAGGGCTCTTGGCCTTGGTCCACTGCACTCGGCGACCACGGATGCTAACGCTGAATGCCACACTCCCCAGGTCACCGTGCCCCACTGCTCTGGCCAGGACAGGGAACGGCTGCATGCCAAGGAGAGGCTGTGCTTGCTTAGGGAGCAGTCAGGGCCAAGGTCAGAAGGTGCTCAATCCTGGCTTGACTAGCCCGGCTGGAAAGACCCAATCGCCAACCAGACGCTGGGGCTCAGCCAAGCAAGGAGGCGGTCCCGCCCCAGGCCAGCAGCCTCCACTCCCCTTCCCCACCCCCCACTGCAGCCCTGGGAACAGAGCCCGGGGAGGGGGGCTGTGTCCCTGGGGGAAGTTCTACCCACCCCTGCCTGAGGCCCCCTGTGCCCCAGGCTGTGCCCCGCCAGGGAGGTGGGTCTGCCTGAGGGCCCTGGCCAGGTGGGAGCAGCACAGTCGGGAGGGGGGCACTGCTCCTGCCAGGCTGGGGTCCCCCGTCAGCAAAGTGGATTCACAGGACAGACTGTCAAGCCAAAAAGGAATCCTTGGCCATCTGGAGCCTTCACATGGCTGGGATCAAGCTGCATTCTTTCCCCTTGAACATGATGTCTGCGAGACTCACTTCGCAGCATCAGTAGTGAATCTAAGAGAGAAATGGAAAGCCTGAACCTTATAAGCCAGGAGACTGTCTCTGGGAGCCCTGAGACTGTTTCTCCCGTTAGAGGTCAAATCACAGTGAGACGAAGGTCACACATCAAAGCGACAGTTCATATAGTCCAACAGATGAGGAGCGAGCCCCCGACCCCTTATAGGACGGAGAAAAGAGGCGTTTATCCTCACCTTCTGAGGAGTTACCTTGTGGCGCCACGAGGGAACCGCTTTGGGGCTAAGTCGGCGTTCCTGTGTCCTGTGGGGGACCCAGCAGAAGTGTGGCGACACTCACAGAGCACACTGAAGGGGGGTGTGCCCAGGGGCAGAGAACACTTTGTGTCACACTTTTCTTGTCCTGCCTTCCCAGTAACTACTTCCCAGCAGCCACTCTTTTGGGGTAAGAGTTTGTGGGCGGGGTTGTCCAGGTGAGAGTTTGTGGGCGGGGTTGTCCAGGTGAGAGTTTGTGGGCGGGGTTGTCCAGGTGAGGCAGGATGGGGCCTTGTTCAGGGCAGGGCCATAGGATGAGCGAGAAGCTGCTCAGGCGGGAGGCGCATCTCTGGTGGGGTCCCTCACCTGGGGTCGGGATCCTCTCTGCAGGCTGCAGTGCGTTCAGCAGTGAGAGACTGTGGCTCTTCTGTGATTTCTGACCACTTTCCAGAAGTAAGTGAGTGTCACTGGTATGGCCAGTGTCCACCCCCTTCTCCAATCCCACCCGAGCAGGACTCAAGGAGTGAGATGGTGTCACTGTCCCCAGAGACCCATGGCCTTCTGCTGACCTAAGTCCCTCACACCACAGCTGGCTGCCATTCGTCGTGGGTTTCTGTCCACTTTTCAGCTTTTTTGGAGATCTATTTGAAATATAACAGAACGCACGTGTTTAAGACACACGGTTTGGTAAATTTTGACATCCAGACACACCGTAAAACCATCCCCATAGTAAGACGATCACAAACGCACGTCACCGCAGAGTCGCGGCTGCCCTCCTGCCGCTCTCGCCTGGGGACGCTGACCTTTCATCACACAGACTAACTTGCATGTTCTGGATTTTTGTAAGTGGAAAAATATGAATGTATGCTGTTATTGCCGGGCCTTTTTCACGCCGAGCACTCGTTTTCGGATGCACCCAATAAATCGTTCCTTTTTAGTGCTGACCCATTCGGGCGTGTGGATCTCGTAACGTCCGCTCCCGTCAGTGGACCCCGGGTGGCTTCCAGATGTTGGCTATTAAAAGCTGCAGCGGGCTTCCATGTACCAGTCTTCGTGTGGCCATATCTAGAAATGGAAAGTGGTTTAATTTTTTAAGCTCCTGCCAGACTGTTTTCGGAGGAGGCTTCTGTCTTACTCTCCTGCCCACTCTGCGGAGCCCCTGCCCACGTCCCCACCAGCACGTGCCTGTTGGTCTCTTAAACATTCGCCCGCACAGGGGGTTTGTAGCGGCAATTCCTGTGCCTCTCATTTGCGTTTCCCTGAGACTAGGGACGTCCTGCATCTTTTTTGTGCTTCTTGGTCATCTGTATATCTTCTTTGGTGAAGTGTTTGTTCAAATCTTCTGCCCATTTTTAAATTGAATTGTTTCTCTTCTTACTTACTGAGTTGTAGGATGTCTTGATATGTTCTAGATAAAAGCCTCTTGTTGGATGTATGTTTTGCAAATATTCTCTCCTACCTTGTTGCCTGCCTTTTCATTTTCTTTGGTGTCTTTTGAAGGGAAAATTTTAAGATTGATGAAATTTGATTGATTGGTATTTTCCACATAGTTTACACTTTTGCATCATATTTAAGAAATCTTTTCCAAAGGAAACGTCACTATGATTTTAGTGTATATTTCTTCTAGAAGTTTCATTGTTTTAGCTCACATTTCAGCTTAATTTTTGAAATTGTTTAATTTCATGTGATTTCTTGGAGTGAGGCAAGGGTTTTGAGGGTTTTACTTTGCTGCTTTGTTGCCCATGAAGGTCCAAACAGTCCCGTGTCCTTTCTGGAAAGATGATTCTTTCTGCTCGAGTTGCCTCGGCCCCGTTGTCAAAGCCGGCTGAGCTCCTCGAGCAGGTCTGTTTCTGGGATCTATTCTGTCTTATTAGAATGGTGATATCACAGTCTTGATCACTGTTGCTTAACCTAATCTTAGAATCAAGTAATATAAATTCTCCAACTTTATCCTTTTTCATGCTTTCTCTGGCTACTTTAAGTCATGTGCATTCCTATACACATTTTGGAATGAGCTTGATTTTAGGATTTCTACCCAAAACCCTGCTGCAGGTTTTGACTGGGGCTGTTTGGCTCTACAGATCTCTTTGAGGAGACAGCATCGTGACGATTCTAACAGTGTTGAATCGTCCCTTTTCCACAAACTCGGTACCTCCGTCTTCTCAGGTCTTCTTTCGTCCCTCTCAGCAGCGCTTTTCATTCTCAGTGTGTAAGTCTCTCATGTATCTTTGGTCACATTTTTTCCCCTAAGTATTTACATTTCTAGCTTTATCTTTTGAGCTAATTACCCTTCACGAGAGGTTGCAAAATAGTACAGGAAGGTCCCACGTACCACCACTCAGCTTCCTGGGTGGTGGAAACAGACAACAACAGTAAATTAGGGCGAGCAGGAGCTCCCTGTTGGCCCCCCTCATTAACTAGACTACGGCGCTCACTCGATGGAGGTTCGTGTGCGGCTTGGGGTCTGTCTTGTGTTGTGTCAAATTCCACACTCAGGATGCAAAACCATTCAGCCCCACAGGGGACCTGTTGTGCTGTCCTGCCCAACACCTGGTTTCTCCTCTGTCTTGATAATCTGTCTTTTGGGGGCGTCAGGGCGGTGAACTCGGTCCCTCCCGGGACAGACCAGGGCTTGCTCAACCACAGAGGACACTGGGGTTTCCGGGCTTCAGCTTCAGCTCTCACATTTGGGGCTGCTGCGGGCATTTATGTGCAGGATTTGTGCGCATGTAAATTTCTGCTTCTCCAGGATAATTAACCCTCCAGGCAACTGCTGGGTCATGTGGTAGAGGTGCCGCTGATCTTTTAGGAAACTCTGAGACAGACAGAATGGATGGAGCTGAGTCAAATGTGGGACGAGGACAGAGGACCAAACTTGGAAAAAAGAGTTTGCAATTTTCCTTTCAAAAGTACCTTTTTAAAAGAAGAAGTAGATCTACTACACATGGTCAATCAGGTTTTGGCACCGTTGAAATGATGGAAATGATGACGGGTTCTGGGCTCAAACTCACCCCTAAACCGATCTAACGACACATTTCACATACATGCTGTTTACTGCACTTTAATTTTAATGCGATAAAGTTACACCCAAGAAAAAATTTGAAAAACATGACCAGATGGTCCGGGGTCAGACCCTCCCGCCCACCTGGTCTGTGAGGTTCACCAGGAAGGCCAGTGTCCCCTGGAGTGGTCAGTGCTGGGCGTCCCTGAAGGGCTCCATGCCGCCGACGTGCCCCCCCAGCTTGGGGAAGAGTTCCTCCTGCTTGCCCGGCATTCAAGGCTCTTGGAACCCGGCACCTCAGCCCCACCGCCTGCTCCCTGGTGGCCCCAGCACGTGCAGCACGACCCCCTGGCTGTGGTGTCCGAAGGCTGGATCCCACCTCCCTTCCCAGCCCCTGGGCTCTGGAGAGACCCTGGGCAGAGCACCCCTGCCTCGGATGACACGGTCCTCTCTCAGGTCCTGACGGTTGCACGTGAACTACTAACCAACCCGTGTCTTGGTGCCCTGGGGACAGGCTCCTGAAACCACCCGAGGGGCCGTGCGAGCAAAGGACCTACTTCCTAAAGTGGGACATGGACCACCCAGCCCCCAGAGGGCGGACAGCGGACCAGGTGGGGGGAAGCCAGCTGGCTCCCAGCTCGCCCTTCCCACCTGCTCGGGGAGCCAGTGGTCTCTCCCTCTCCTTCCCAGCTCTCAAGCCCTCAGCCTCGCCGGAGACCCTGGCCGTGAGAGGGCCTGTCCTCCTCACCTTCCTGGGCCTCACTCCTGGGTCAGGACCTGGTCTCACAGGCTTGAGCCCCATGAAGCCTCCACCCCAGGACCTCCAGCTGCTTGGAGGAAAAGTGGAAAACAGTTCCAGAAAGCCTTCTTTGGCCCCGGGCCACTGTTTTTTGTTTTAGCAAACTTGGCCCTCAGTGCTATTTAACCAATAAAAGTTTGGCTGCTGTCCCCGAGCTGTGAAGTGGGGCTCTGGCTGAGGCCAGAACAAACAGAGCCTGGGGGCACAGGGTGCGGGTGGGGGTGCTGGCCCTCCTCCAAGCTGCCTCCTCACCCACCAGCCTTGCTTTTGTTGGATTTCAAGCTGTTCTCTCAAATACCGTTCAGGACATCCAGTTTCTCCCTCTTCAGTGAGGACAAGGATTGGTAGACTGGGTCCCTGACAGCCGCCTCTCAACAGCCGGACTGGGACCATTGGCCTCAGGGCCTCTTGCTTTCCGTTCCTGTGGCAACCACTGTTTGGGGTAAATTGCATCCTTGAGCTCCAGGGCTGCTGGTGAGGCTGCGAGCTGCTGGACACTGGCGCTGTGCCCTTATTTTCACATCTTCTCTTTGCTCCTGGCCCCCCAGCCCCTGGAGGAGTGCCTGGCACAGCGGGGGCTGCACCCGCGCTTCGTAGAATGGGAAAGAGCCGTGCGCCTCGCCACACCGGGCTCAGCGCCGAATGTCCACTAAGAACCAGCATCTCCGCAACCCGTGATCACAGTCAGAAGACTCTCTGCTGCATGAAACACACACACACGAATAGCGTCTTGGAATCCAGAAGGGCTGCCTCGTACTGAGCTGGCGAAAGAGGCAGGACGGGTGGTTCCTTAGTGCTGGCAGAAAGGCTGTTCACACACAAGAGGTTTTCACCAAGTTCGAAGGACTTTTTAGGAGCCCAGAGTTAGAAAAGACAGACATAACTTAAGAGCCCACAAGGGCAGGTCCATCAGGAACCGTGGCTCCCAGGATGCAAGGGTCAGCCCTCCTCCACGCCGTGCGCCTGGGCAGGGCAGCCCAGGGCCCAGTGGTGGGTGAACTGTGCCTTCCTGGCTTGCTCCCTCCCCATGCTTCGGGGCCGTCAGCACAACCGCTCCTCCCACCCTCTCCAGGAGCCCACATCAAGCCTTGGGACCCAAGGGGGGACCGACAGAAACATCCTACTTTGGGGGCATCCCACTTCTCTGAAGCCCGGTCCCAAGTGCATGCAGATGGAGGGGGGCCCGGGGCCGGGGGGCATCTAGCCAGACCTAATTAGGGTTCCTGCCACCCAGCCCACATAACTGTCTTGTTGACTTAAATGCTGGGGTCCTCCCTGGTCAGGACATGGGGTGGGGGGCACGGGGACATAGGGGGTGTGCCTGGGGACACATGGGGGACATGGGGACACTGGAGGACACTGGGCACTGGGGCCTCAGGGTGTTGCAGTCTGAGTGAGCTTTGCATTTGTCTGTGCGAAGGGTGTCAGGGCAGCACCGAAGCATCTGTCTGGGGGTGGGTTTCCACGAGCCCAGCACTGTCCACCCTCCAGGACGCTCGGGACTCTGACAGAGGCACAGGGAGGTCTGTCTGTCTATCCTGCTGACCTCAGGGGGTCATGGTGTGGGGAGGGCGAGCAGGCGGGACACTTGACCTCCCAGCTTCATGTAAGCTATGAGCCCTGGACTGGAGGGGCCACGGTGGCTGGGCACACAGGGCCTGGGTCAAGCAAGCCCCCCTCCCCCGCGACCGATGGCCGCCATCAACTCGCGTTCTGGCTCCTTTAGTGAGTAGACAATCACTAAAATGAACCACCTCTATCGCGCCATCGCCTCCTGGTGAAAAACAGCGGCGGTGAGGGCGCCGGCCCGCCACCAGGGGGCGCGCTGGGCAAGCGCGGTCGCGGCGCCAGGCGGCTGGGGGAGGGCGGGCTGCCGCGGGGGACCTGGTTTCACATCCATTTCCTGGGAGCAGCAGGAAACGGCTTGACATTCGTAGCTGTCGCAGCATCAGCACATGTCAGTTGGCGCTCTGGCACGGCGGTCACTGAGGGCAGGAGCCAGTGCGGGTGTCCGGGTCACGGACGCTAGTGAGTGACCAGCGTCCCCCAGAGCACCTCCCGCCCCTCCCCCGCACAACCCCCGCGTTCCTGCGGCAACACGGGGAAGCCGGTAGGGCCCACCTTGCAGAATTAGTGAAGGAAAACGTGCAAAACGGCTCAGGACAGTTCCTCCGCCCTTGAGGTGTCTGCCACTGTGGGTCCGTCTCCTCCACGCCTTCCCCGCCGGGGTCCACCGTCATTCCACGGCCGGGGCCAATCTGCGCGCTTGAGCAGGTGTGCCTCGCCCCGGCATCCCTTTCCAGAGGGAAGCAGCTCATTTTGGGGGGCTACTGCAGATAAATCAGGGTGCGCCCCGTGTCCACGCTGTCCCCCGCCCCCAGGGAACGGAGGCCAGGCTTTGCTCAACCATCCCCATGTCCCCAGCACCTGGACAATGCCCCGCTCGCTGGTGGTAGGACTTCAGCAAACATTTATGGACCATCCTGGGGAAAGGGCTTAAGACATTAAAAACAAAACAAAACAATCAAACCGGGGCAATGCGGTGTGAATTTTGCAAAAGAGCTCTATTTACCTATCTCTATGTAGGTCTCTCGTATATATTATATACGGAGAGACTGAGGCGACACTTGAGAGAAATTGGTGAAAATTCTGACTGTGGAAATCTGAGGGTAAGGCGATGACGAGTTAAATGCGCTTTACTAGTTCCCACATTACTCCCGAGGAGAATGCATGTTGGGTCTGGGGACAGGTTGGAGGCACTGCCTGTTTGCAGGGCAGGAGGTGCCGAGGCTCTGGCTGGGGGCTGTCTGCTCCCCACTGCTGTGTCGGAGTAGGTCTGGGGTCAGCAGGGAGGAGGAGGCTGCGGCAAACCTGGAGCCTGCGACTGTGCCCTTGCCGGCTGAGTATGGACCCTGAGGTCGGTGCCTCTGAGCAAGGGCGGGGGAGGGCACAGCGGCCTGGGCTGGGTGCTCTGGCTTCCCTCCTGCTCTGAGGTGGGCGTATCAGCTGCAGCAGTGAGCTACCGGTCCTCCCTGCTCTCGAATAAACAGATTTCCTCAAGGTGGTCTGCTCCTTTTCAACCCGCAAGGCCCGCGTCGTGTCCTCCGCATGCTTGGGACTGGTTGAGCCCCGCGGCCGCGCTGCGCGGGTAGGGCCCTTGCAAAGGCGCTTCCGCCGCAGACCTCACAGGCCTAGGGGGCCAGAATGGGGTTTCAGGGCCACCCCCACCTGCCCCTCCAGGTTTCCACAGGGCTGCCAGGACTGGCTCCCCACAGACACCCCAGAAGAAACAGGAGGTTCATCTCATTTCAGAGGGTTTACACGTTAGTGGAAGGTCACTACCACGCCAGCCAGGTTGAATGCACGTGGGTGCCTTCCTGCTCTGGGCCCTCTGTGGCCAGACGGGCCGCTCTGAAAGGGGCCAGCTGCATGTGGTGGCAGGGTACTGCCCAGGGCCAGTCACCCCTGGCCTGTGGCGGAGGGCCCGGTGCAGCAGAGCCAGAACGACTCAGGCCCAGACGGCCTCCTCCGGCTGCTTCTCTTGGTGCCTTTCTCGGTGGCCAGGTGCCAAAGCTGAGGGCTGGGACGGGGCAATGGTGAAACTGACAGCACCAATGGCCTGAACCCAGATCGGGGCTCAAACGCATCCTCAAGCCAGATTGGGACTTGAACGCACGGTTTTAAATTACACTCACTCCCCTGGTGTCTGGACTCACTGAAGTTCAGGTTCTTTATGCCTCCGTGCAGAAGGAACTCAGCGAGAGACAAAGGGATAGGCAAGAAATAGATTTATTAAGATAGGACGCTGGTGAGAGATGCAAGCAGGCAGGCAAGGAGGCTCTACCCGAGCATTAGGTGGGCTACAGTTTTATCCTCCAAGGGGAGTGGGAGTGGGGAAAGCCTGCCTCTTCCTTTCTCTTCTGAACCTGAATGCAGACCTCACCCCATCCCGCACCCAAAGACCTGAGGCAATTCTCGAACTTCCACCAGTCAAGCAGCCTGCCTTGTTCTGATGGCTTTCTTGAGCAATTATTAACTTACAGTGATCTCCCAGCCTCCCCTGGGTTTCCCTCTCACCTGTGGTCCCTTATGGGGACTTCGACAGCTACCTGTGTCTACTCCATCCCTGTCACTAGCGTGATGCTTCCGTCTCCAGGGGACAAGCAGCAGCCCCAGATTCTAGGGGGCCATGGGGTCAGTCCTGTGCCCAGCACACCACGAGTGGTCAGCTGAGTTGCCTCGTCTATGCTCGGTTCCGACAGCTGGGCAGCACCCCGCCCCCGGCCAGCTTCTTGGGCCGGTTCTCCTGTTGGGCAGTGGTGGCCGCGGGGGAGAACTGAGCTGACGCCCATGGTGGCCTTCGAGGGTTTCACCTGTGTCCTCTGACCTCCGGTCTCAGAGATGCTGCTTGGCCCCTGCCCATGTCCTCCTGCACGCTCCTGTGTGGCCGTGCATGGGCATGTGGACCGCGCGTCACGTGTGCTATGTGTGCACGTGCACACAGGCCGGTCCTGAGCCGCCTCCCTTCCCTAATTTACATTTTGTGGGATGAGAGGTATGAAAAGAAGGGACAGCCCTCGGCCTCGAGAGGGAGCACATCCTCCATCCCTCTTTATTGGGTCTTTTTAAGAGATGGCGTCATCGCTTCCGAGCCGTGGGGGTCACGTGTGGTGGTCACAGAGCCTCTGAAACAGTGCCTGGGGCAGAAAGTCAGCTGCCAGGCTATGTCTGGTGTAGCCAAATCCATCCCCACATGGGGTGGGGAGAGAGGTTCGTGCGGTGTCTCTCTGGGCCCCTCTCGGGTCTGGCCGACCCCAGGAGACTGAAGTGGAGACCCCGTACCTGGGCAGAGGGGTGGGTGTCGGGTGGACCCGGGCCGGCGGGGGGGCCCCCCACCCCCTACCCGTGTGAATTACCTTCTCTCGCAGCTACGCGCTCTCCTTGGCCTTCTTTCTGGTGGAGTAGGGGATGCAGCACACCCAGCCGGTCCTGGAGGCCAAGGGGCAGGCGGTGAGAGGGCCCGCCAGCAGGGGGCCAGGGAAGCACCCCCACCCCACCCGCGAGTCCAGGGCAGCCCGTTTCCCAGCCCGCCCCCACCTCTTTTTTTTCCTGCTCCGGGGGGAACCCCTTGAACACAAGGGACCTTAAGGCCAGCGGAGCAGAGCCACACAGCTCCCTCCCCCACAGCCTGCTGGGCAGAGGTGCTGCAGGCTGACGGTGGGGCCCCAGGGGAGCCAGCATTTCCAGAGCATCGCCACCATGCCTGCTCAACAAGGGGTGGGCTCTGGGGTTTCCATGTGCCACCAATGTTGCTTCTGGGATGAGGTGGTGGCCCCTTCCCTCCCAAGGGGCCACTAGAGCTCAGTGCCAAAGTGCCCCTGCGGGCAGCTAGAGGGCTGCAAGTGTGCGATGCCTGAGGGGGACACAGCTGAACAGACGAGGCTCAGCTCTGAGGGAAACTGAAGCTGCAGGTCTGGGACCCCACCTGGCAAGTGTCCAGGCCGGGGCCCCGTGGAGGGACCCTGTCCTGCTGGCCAAGCAGCTATGGCAGCTGAGGATAGTTCTTGGGCCCTGGCCTGCCCACGGGGTCTCTGGGGCACCTGAGTGTTGGGGGTGGGGAGCCAAGCCCAAGAAGCCAAGAGGGTGGGCCAGGGGCGGAAAGCCAACGGCCAGGCCGCATCCAGTGTGGCCAAATCGGTCACCAGGCCCACGAAGCAGTGGTGAGAACGTCATCTGCTTAGGACAGACTGTCCTGCATCAAGTGCAGGTTTGGGAGCATGCCGGGCAAGACTGACGTCTCAGTAAAGCCCGCGTGCCAGCTGCGTGAGCTGAGGTCAGGTTCTGGGATGGCACCTCCGCACCCCTCTCCCCTAACACCCAAACCTAGGGAAGTAGTAACAACAGCTGCCAGTGAGCAACGCAGTAATGCTGTGAACGCTCACAGCTGATGACCCAGGAAAAGTCTGGGTTGGCCTCTGTGCCCGGCAGCCCTTCAGGGCCAGGCAAAGTTCCCAGGGCTTCCAAGAGGTGGCACTTGGGTGTCTAAAACTTTCCCTCTGTGTTGTCCTGTTTTACATTTGTTTTGTAATTTATTTATATTTGCTTTTTAGGGCCATATCCACGGCATATGGAGGTTCCCGGGCTAGGGGTCAAATCAGAGCTGCAGCTGCCAGCCTACACCACAGCTACAGTGAGTGAGGCCAGGGATGGAACCCGTGTCCTCAAGGCTACTAGTCAGATCCGTTTCCAGGGAGCCACAATGGGAATTCCCTCTTTCATTTATTTTAAATGACAGTGTATCAGTTTTACAAAGGAAATAGAGAAATATTTCTTTCAAAAATCATGCGAGCAAATGAGTCAAGATATGAATACGGTTCTTGATTCAGAGTGGTGGAGAGTGGATAAATGGCTATTTCCTGCTGTGTGTTTCTCTGGAGCGTTTGAAATACCGTAGATCCATGTCCTTAGGTGAGCATCTTGCTGCTCACAGCGCACTTCCCAGACTCCCAGTCTCTATGCCTTGGGGCTAGGTAGTCGCAACACACTGCCCCTGCCCTGATGGTCCCAGCCAGGCCCACTCTGCTTCGCTGGGCAGCAGGAACCCCAGCCTCACCCTCTTCCTCCCATCTTTCCTTCCCTCCTGCCTTGGCTTCCTCTTGACTGATGGGACAGAAGAGGGCTGGCAGTGGGGCGGGTTAGGGCGGGGCTCCAGCCCTCCAGCTTCGCAGATGCTTAGGTCCCTGCTGTGCCCAGAGGAGGGAGAAGGCACGTGGACTCGCTCTGCCCCCAGGAAACCGTGGGAAAAGGCCGCACTTCCCCAGGTGTGCACCCATCACTCACTCGTCCTCTGACAGATCCCCCATGTCCAGCTGGGACGGCTTCTCTTCTTTCATGGCACATGTGATCACCTATGGGAGGTGGTGGGAGCAGATCAGGGGACAGGGGAGGGGGCAAACCTGCGGGACCTGCGCAGGGATGATGGGGGCGTGGAGGCTGCACTGGCCCTGGGCACCCTCCCACAAGATGGGGCTCTGTCGGGTGGACATTTCTACTTAAGGGACCCAGAGCAAGGAACCATGACCTGGCTGTGAGCCACCATGACCTCTGGGGTATAGGTCAAAAGACCTGGGCCCTTAGTCACAACTCTGCCCTGGCGGACCCTTCTGGAGTCCTTGAAACCTCTGGTGCCACCATGGTAGCCTTGAGAGGGTCAATAACCAGCTCTCTTCACCACAGAGCATGTTCTGAGGGCAAAGAGAAAGTGCAATCTGAAAAAGAACAGCCCTTGATAGGAGCTTGCATTTGCCAAGAGGGGACTGCTCACTAGAGCAAAGAAGTGGAGAAAGACATTTGAGAATCTATGGATTAGAATGGCCCTATCAGGCCCCGTGTCAACCACTTCCTTTTACAGAAAAGGAGGGATTACGACAATGATTATGGGACAATGGTGACGGTGGTGACGTGAGGAGGATGGTGGTGAGAGCGGTGGTGGTGAGGGGGTGGAGAAGATGCGGAGGTGATGGTGATGATGCAGTAATGGTGATGGCGGTGACGGCGGTGACGTGATGAAGACGGTGGTGTGGGCGGTGGTCGTCATGGTGCTGGTGATGGTGGGGGGTGATGGTGAATCGTGGTGGTGGCGGTGGTCATGGGGTGGTGGTGGTGGTGGTGCAGGTGGTGATGGGGATGCCTATTACGGGAGCTTTCTGGGCACTGGGCACTGTTCTGAGGGCTTCACTGAACAACGCTGGGGTGTGGGTACTGCTAAGATCCCCACATTGCAGGTGAGAAAATTGCAGCTCGGGGAGGTATGGTGACTTGTTTGAGTGTTTTCTGGAGCTGGACATGGAGGCCAGTTCTCCCAACTCCCAAGCTCGTGCCTTTTTACCACCCCAGCATGATCCCACAAGGGGTTCTTGGGGCCCCTGGGCACCTTGAAGGTGGCCCCAGGCCCTAGAGTCTCTGGTCGTGCAGGAACGGGTGCAGGTTGGAGTGGGGGGGAGTGAGGACGAGGGGAAGCGTCCTCTGGGCCCCTGGCCGGTCCTCCACCTGGAGGCCCCGTCTCTGCCTCAGCCTCTAGCCCACGCGTGTGCTGGGCCAGTTCCTGGAAACCCTCATGGCCCTGAGCAAGGCGCCCCCCAGGACGCAGTTTGGCCTTGTGGTCTGAGCATCTTACCTCCTCGGCGTGGTCTCCCAGGTCAATCTCCACAAACACAGACGGTTTCTGTGGATGGAAGCCAGAGGCGCGGCTGATGGGTTTGGGCGAGCTGGGGAGGAGTGCAGGTTCCGGGCCGCGAGTTGGGCTCTGTCCTGTGGCTGCCTGGGTCCGGGACCACCAGACACAGCCAGGCTTGGCAGGGGCCGTCCGTGGCAGCTCGTCCGTGAGGGAGTTGGAGGGGTGGCCTCCCACCCTCCCTGCTCACCTCCCCTCAGGTCCCTGAGGACCAGGGCCTCTGGGTACCAGGGCGATGCCTGGTGGGCCCCTTCTCTGCCCACTACAGACCTGCTCACCTGGGCAGCACCTGAGCTCTGCCTCTACAAACCCACCTGCCCTCTGCCTGAACTTAGAGACCTGCTGAGATGTGTAAGGCCTGGGGGGCTCGAGTGGGGCTGCCCCAGGCCTCAACCAGGCGCCTTGGTGCCATGGAAGTGGAAGCCCTTCAGTCAACAGCTGGAGAAGCACTTGGGGAGTGGAGGCCTCCCCCCGAGCCCTGGACACGGGTCGAGGACCAGCTGCTGTCAACCTGGTGGGACCCGCCCAGCTCCCCTCTTTCCCTATGCTTGGATCAGGACAGAAAACTGTTCCCTGGCAGGGTCTTCGGGGAGGGCTACCTCTCAGCGTGGGGCCGCAGGCCGCCACCCCGCAGGGCCCTGAGCACAGTTACTAACTGTGCTGCTTGGCAAGCTGGGCCTGGGGCGCCCAGCACCAGCCGAGAGCACAGAGCTGGATGCCAAAGGCTCGGCTCAGTGTGGCGGGGGGTGGGGTGGGGGGGGGTGGGGCTTGGTCCAGCCTGCAGCCCATGTGACTCAAGGACAGTGCCTCCACAGCAGGACTGTGTCTGACTTGTCACCAAAGTGAAAAGCTCTTGCCTCTTTTTCCAGCAGGTCAGCCAGTTTTACGGACTCTGGCTCCTGCTCCTGTAAAAAGACACCAAACAGGTAAGAAAGGCAGGACTCAGGGCTGAGGGGCCGGCAGTGCCTTGGCATCAAAGACCCTTGGCCTGACCTTAGCCTCCGGGGTGCACTTGTCCACGCTCTGCCCTCCGTCCTGCTCCTCCTGGACGCTGGCCTCGGGGGTGTTCACAGCCTCAGGCTCCGCCCTGTCGCCCTCACGGTCCTCCTTCCCCAGGGCATCCTGGTGCTGTTCCTGCTTGTCCTCCTCCAGGTTAGGCTGGCTGCAGGGGTGGGGGCGGGGGGCGGGAGCCCGGTGGTGACCCAGCGCCCGCGGAGGGGACGAAGCAAGGGCAGAGGATGGGCAGTGGGCAAGGCCCACCTGGGGCAGAGGAACGTGTGGGGTGACAGATGCAGCAGGGCTGGTGCTTCTCTCTGCAGAGCTGTCCCCCTAACCTGCCTAAGAGGCCACTTCCTGCAGCCCCACCCCTCAGGTGAGACGCCTCCTTCCTGGACATCTGAGGGGATGTTTGCAGAGCCAGCTCCCGCTCCCAGACAGGTGGGGAGGTGTGGGGCTTTGGGGAGGGGCCTGCAGCCCTGAGAGCCCCATGGTCACCTGCCTCGAGCCCCCACCCCAATGTCCTCTTCTAAACTCTGGGCAGCCCCCCGCTGCACGAAGGCCACTCACCAGCTGGCATCTTCTGCATCACTTTTGAGGTCCTTCCCCTGGTCTTCAGACTCTGCAGAGGAAGCGGCTGGCTTGCAGTCAGCCTGTGATGATGCAGGCGGGCCGCCCGTGGGCCAGGGGTGCGGCCTCCACCCTTATGACCAGAGGGTTTTTATCCTGACCTGTTCTGCCGAATCCCCAGCCCCGGAAGCCGCCTGCTTGACTCCTGACCTCAGCACTTAGCAAGCCTCGTGCCAGAGCCTCCAAAGCTCACAGCCCAGCCAAACCCCCGCACCCCCAGCCCCCAGTCCCCAGGGGCCCTCTGCCCTCTCAGGGCACAGGCTGAGGCACTTGGCCAGGAGCAGTCCTCCTGGTCGTCTGGACTTGGAGCAGCAGAAGCAGAGGTGGGATCTGTGCCACACTCAGCCCCTTCAGGATGTGCCTCCTGGCCCCTGAGGGGCACTGCCAGGGTGGGGGCACCTGGCCAGGAAGGGGAGCTGGGCACATGGTCATGGGAGCAGCCCGACCGGAGGGAACAGCTGGGACCTCACGCAGAGCTGTGGTCGGTGAAGGACTGAGGGAAGCTGCATGTCGGTGACCTCACCGGGCAGCGTGAGCCTCGTAAGTGTGAGCTCCGAGCAGGAGACCATGGTTTCCTGGTAAAACGCAGGCTTCTCGCCACCGGGAGCTGGCAGACCCCGAGGGGTCTCCTACCCCCATTAGGGTCTAAGAGGAAGCCTCCGATAGGTCTTCGGGTCAGCGACAGTCAGGGCCCGTTTCTGTGCAGTCACACCTGAGCCTGAGCTGGCGGAGATGAAGGGGTCTGCAGCTGCTCCAGACTCTCCCCAGCAGCGGGATCCCACGCCCCAGGCACACGCCCACTGGGGGAGTCCAAGCGTCTGATAACATTTCCATGGGAGACCAGGCAGGGTGCCTGCGAGCAGCTGCCTCCCCGGAGTTTCCTACAGAATCTGGTGGGCGGATTGGTTGCTCTGTCCTTTCAGCTCACAGACCATAGGGCTGAGGGCACCTGATGGACAGAGGAGGTGGTAGCCTGGCTCCTGGCAGATGCCCTGCCTTCTGCTCCTATTTCTTGGCGGAAGCAGTTCCATACAGACCAGGGTGCTTGGGGCACACATACCTGCTCCAACCCCTCTTGGAAGGGTTAGAAATACGCTGGCATGGGTAACACCCCGACATAAGGTATAACGTACACACTTTACATTTACAAGCCACACACATCAGCGCCCAGTGTGCCAGGAGGCACCTAGCCCCTCAGTTCACAGCTGTCCGGGCCCTGGAGTGGGCTGGGGACTGGCCCCAGGCCCATCACAGTCCCTCGCGTGCAGTTGTCTTCTCCTCGCGCCGATGCCTTCACAGGTCAGTGGTCCTGGTCTCGGTCTGTCCTCCTCACCCCCCACCCGCTGGCCCTGCTGCCTGCAGCCCTCAGTGCCCAATCCTGCCCCCCTTGGCCTCTGGGTTTTTTTTTTTTTTTGTCTTTTTGCTATTTCTTCGGGCCGCTCCCGCGGCATATGGAGGTTCCCAGGCTAGGGGTTGAATCGGAGCTGTAGCCGCCGGCCTACGCCAGAGCCACAGCAATGTGGGATCCGAGCCGCGTCTGCAACCTCCACCACAGCTCACGGCAACGCCGGATCGTTAACCCACTGAGCAAGGGCAGGGACCGAACCCGCAACCTCATGGTTCCTAGTCGGATTCGTTAACCACTGCGCCACGACGGGAACTCCGGCCTCTGGGGTTTTAGGCAGGGGCAGTGGAAGCCAGGAGGTGGCCCAACCCCCGACCCTGGCCCCAGGAGAGCCGCGTGCCGCCGGCCCCCACCTAGCTCCTTGCACAGCCTCTTGATGCAGCTGGGAGGGTCCCCCTTCTGGTGCAGGCCACCCACACTCCTGCTTCTCTGCAAGTCAGTCATCTCGCTGGCTGCCTTGAAGTGCCCGGGGCCCACAGCCAAGGGAGGGGCGCCGGGACCCAGCCGGTGCCTCCTGTGTGCGGCTGAGGGGTCCTTCTCCATCGTCCCGCCTTCAGGTCGTGGGAAAGAAGGATGCTGGCTCTCACACAGCCTTAGATGGAGAGCATGTCTTCTAGGCTCTGCACGAGGAACAGCCCGAGGTGCCAGGGCCCGTTGCTAGGTGGCCCCTGTGACATCACTGCAATGTCAGAGGCCAGAGGCCAGCTAGCCGCCCTTCGTGCAGGCCGTGGCTGGAGTGGTGCTCCTTCTGGGCCCCTGGCCCCTCAGCAGAGACGGGGCCGGGCGGCCGGGCCTCACGTGGCTCCGAGGGCACTGCTGGTGCTGGGTCTGCTGAGCCTTTGGATGATCCCACGTTGACTTTCAGGGGCGAAGTCTCAGAGGTGGCGCTGGTGACTCCACTTGGCAGCCTGGGCCTTGGTGCCCTCCTGTGTCGACCCTCTGCCACACGGGGGGCAGCCCCGTGCAAACTCAGCTTCAGGGAGGGGTCTCAGGACAGGCGTGCGCGACCTTCACCGGCAGAGCCCGGTCTGCATTTTCAGTCCGAGCAGGTTTGCTGGCGTTGCCGTGGGGAAGGGCTCAGACCTGGACTCTGGGAGCTGGTGTCGGGTGGGCTCTGTGTCCTCTCTCCTCGGAGGGTGCACGGCTGTCTCTGCCCATGCCCACACCCCACATGCCCCTGTGTGTGATCAGCTCTGACGAGGACACAGTCAGACGGTCCGGAGCCACCCTGTGACCTCGCATGACCTCACTCACCTCCGAAGGCCAGTCTGCAGTGCAGCCGCTCTCTTGAGTCCTGGGGTTAGGACGTCACACATCAGTTTAGGGACACAGTTTAGCCCATAACACAGCCTGAGAGAAGGTTTCTGATAACAGCACTTGGCCGTAGATCTTCAGAACGAAGCCAAAGTGTCCGCTTCTGTTTTCCCACATGCATTCGCATCCCCCACATGAAACCACAGGAGGCCGCGGGGCAGCCAGGCAGCCAGGGTGGGTGGCACCATGGACGCCACCCTGAGGCTCTGCTCTGGAGGTGGCCAGAGGTGGCCAGATGATAGGACGGCAGGAGGCCGAGACGGCTCTTCCCTGCAGGTAACAGGTTTTCTGGAGAGAGCCAGTGGATACAGATTGGGGTCCCAAAAGCCCACTGTGACCTGTCATGGGGTCCTGGAAGAGCAGCTCCTGGCTCCCCACTCCCTGGTTCTGTCTTCTCAGCACCCCCGCCCCTGTCCCTCCACAGGGCAGAGCTTCTTGGGCCTTGGTCCCTCCTCTGTGAGCATCTCACACCAGTAGACTCCAGCTAGAAATAAAAAGAGAGCCGGATGGAAGCCAAATGGAGGAAACACTGGAAAAAGGAGATGAGAAGATGCGTTTTTGCCCCGGGGGGTGTGCTCCCCCTCCCCTGTCCAGAGGGCCCTCGAGCCCACTGCTTTGTTCTGGGAAAAGGAGCTTGTGATGGAACTGCCTTTCCCATCCTCCTCCAGGTGGATACCCATCTCTGCCCACACTGGTGCCCACGGCTCTTCCAGCGCCTGGCTTCACATCTTCCCACCCAGAGAGCATCGTGGTTTCCAGCTCGACCCAAAGCCCTACAACTGGACCTCACCTGTCATCAGGGGGACCTCACTAGTGATCAGAAGGGCCTCACCTGGCATCAGAGGAGCCTTACCTGTCGTCAGGGGGGCCTCATTTGTCATCAGGGAGGCCTCACCTGTTGTCCTGGGACCCTCACCTGTCACGTGAGGGACCTCGTCTGCTGTCAGGGGGCCTCACCTGTCATCACAGATATGTCACCCAGTGTCCCACCTCCCTCACTCCACCACACACCCCCATCTGCATTTTCAATGGGCGCTCCTGTGAAACTAAGCCAGTCTCAGAAAGAATAAAACATCCATTTTAATCGGCCAGTAAAATACATCGCAAATCATTAGTATCTTACAAACAGAAACACTGAGTTACAAATCCGTGTTGAAAATTGCAGTTCGGGGCAGCCTCATAGCCGTGTGCTCTGAGTTTCCTTTTGGCAACATTTCTTCCACCATTTTTGTGACAACAGGTAATGTTACCCTCTGCCACTTGGGTTAGGAGTCTGAACAATGACAGGCGCAGAGCACCTGGTCCTACGGGGCCTTTCCGAAGTCGGGCTGCAGCCAAGGACTGTTAGGGAGTCAGCAATGGCTCATGAGGATCCCCAGCCCCAGGAGCAAACTGGGCAGACAGCCCCCAGCGGCTTCAGACGGTGAACATGGCTCCTGGCCCCAGTGTCCCCGGCATCGGCAGGCCCAGGAGTCCCCTCCCCCCTTTTCCCTGGAGGCCCTTTACTCGGCTGCGTGAGACACACGCATTCCCATTCTGTCCTGTGGTAGCACCTCCCCGGAGTGGTACAGGTTTGGATGTTCTGAGTTACTTTATATCAAAGAGCTAATTAAAAACAGTCCTTTAAAAACATTAAGAAAAACAGCTTGAAAATAACGCTATTTTATTTTTCTATTTTAGTCTTCCCCAAACTGCCACAACGGTGGCAAGTGTGGATTCTACTATTAAGCCCCACTGACAGCAAACAACACAACTTTGCCTGATGTGGGGGCCAGGAGGATGCCTAGCTCAGCCTGTCGCCGGCTCACGCAGCAGCCACAGGCCGTGGATGCACCTCAGCAGCAGGCCAGGGGCTCCCAGCTCAGGAATGAAGCCCAGGGCCCCCAGAAACTCGCTGCAAAGGGACCCGTACCCCTAAGTACCGAGAGCGTCCTCAACTGGCATCTCCGTGCAGTTCTGACCCTCCAGCCAGGAACTACGACAACATCAAGCTGAACCAGGAGGCTGTGTGCCCAGAGGAAAAGAACAAGGCTCACAGTTCCCCAAGTGGCAGCTGGCGGGTGGAGAGGGCAGGAGTCATGGACCAGCAGGGCAAACGTGCACACGACACAGGAGCGCATGCTCTGCGAGGATGCGGCGTCACCGGCACCCAGTTCTGGCAAGGCCAGCTTAGGTCCCCTGCCACTGGCACGAATCAGGTGCACGGCCGCTCTGGAAATGGCCCAGGTGTCTCAGAGGTTCACGAGCTCCATGCCTGTCATGCTGCGAGCACCTAGCTGGCTCTTCCTTCCCAAACACGGGCTTTCCCGGTGCAGCTCTGGCCCATCTGGGACAGGGTCCGTGGGTGTCACATGGAATGGGCGGGGGTCTCGGACTGCTGCCTGATGTAGCTCTGGAAGCTCTTGTCTCCAATGGGGTGTTCCCTGTGGGGGCAGTGGGGAGAGAGTGAGGCAGAGGCCCCTCTGTTGCTCGCGCTCTTCTCAATGTCAGCCGTCCTTCGCTGCCTATAATTGTGACGCACATTCATCACAATAAACGTGGAAAATACAAACAAGCAAAGGAAGAACTCAGCCTAAAACTGCTGTGGAAGCTCCCACCGTGACCCTGGTCTCCACGTGTGGCTCATGCGTGCACACGTGTGCAGACCGCGCCCTCTGTTCTATTAGCTGACAGACGCTGGCACGGCTGCCGCCACAGGAAGCAGGGCCACGAGTGACCAGCTGTTTCCAATGCGGTGGCTTTGTCACCTTCAAGAAAGGCAGCATTTTTAGATGGTCGGAATCCCTGGAGGCGCCGGGCAGCCTGGACAGAGCTGGGGTCTCTCCCAGAGCCAGCCCTCTTTCCCAGACCAAACCCACAGGCTCCCGAAGCGGGGAAGCAGGAGGAAGGCCAGCTCCACGCAGCCCCCATCCCAGACAAGGGGAGTGGGCTCTCCCACATGGTCCAGGTGTTCTGACAGCTCACGGGCTGTCGCCCCGTCCTTGGAGCAGAAGGGGTGCAGCCTGGTTGGCCTGCCTATAGCCACAGCTGCAGCGCACCCCTCCCTCCCAGGATGCAGGGTGGGTCCAGAGCCAGCTTGGGACGGGGTGTGGGACTTCCTAGGGACGGGGGGTGGGGGGTGGGGCCCTGGCCCATGAGAGCCTGATTCCAGAAGCAAATGGGTCAGAGGCAGGTGTGGAGGGAGGTGTCACACAGGGACACTGTCCAGAGGGCCCCAGGCCCCCGCACCGCTGAGACGCCGCACTCACTGGCTTCCGTACTTGGTCTTCTTGAACTTGTCCCTTCTGTACTGGGCGTGCTCCTGCTCCAAGGCCCCTACCCCCGCGATGACCTGCTTCAGCGTCTTATAGGTCTCCTGGGGGTCGTCGATGAGGAAGGTGGAGTACTCCTCCTGCTCCGGCCCATCATACACGGATCTGCTCCCACAGGCCTCTGCAGCATTGGGGAGTCAGCAAGGGGGCCGGGATGGCCGTGGGGGAGGGGGTGTCTCCGAGGGGGCCCGAGATGGCCGTGGGGGTGGTGGTGGGTCAGTGCATGGGGGCCTGGGATGGCCACTGGGGGGGTGAGCACAGGGGCCCTGAGATGGCTGGGGGGCCCTGAGATGGCTGGGGGGGGGGTGGTGGGTCAGTGCATGGGAGCCTGGGATGGCCACTGGGGGGGTGAGCACAGGGGCCCTGAGATGGCTGGGGGGCCCTGAGATGGCCGTGGGGGTGGTGGTGGGTCAGTGCATGGGAGCCTGGGATGGCCACTGGGGGGGTGAGCACAGGGGGCCCTGAGATGGCTGGGGGGGGTGAGGGGGACCTGGGATGGCATGGGGGGGCCTGAGATGGCTGGGGGGGGGTGAGGGGGACCTGGGATGGCATGGGGGGGCCTGAGATGGCTGTGGGGGGGGGGGTGAGGGGGACCTGGGATGGCATGGGGGGGCCTGAGATGGCTGGGGGGGGGGTGAGGGGGACCTGGGATGGCATGGGGGGGACCTGGGATGGCATGGGGGGGCCTGAGATGGCTGGGGGGGGTGAGGGGGACCTGGGATGGTGTGGGGGGATGTCAGCACATGGGAGCCCAGGACAGCCTGGGGGCAGTCAGTGAGTGGAGCCCAGGATGGCCATGGTGGGGGGAGGCCAGCGAGGGGAGCCCAGGCTGGCTGCCCCCTGAGATGGAGAGAAAGGCTGACGGCTCTGGTGAATGCACATGAAACCAGCCCTGAACCCTGAGCCCTGAACCTGGAGAAGCCTGTGGGGCCGGGAACCTACCTCCTAAAGCACTGGCTTCACTGTCACAGAAAGTCAGGGGGACACTGAGTGGGTGTCCCTGCCGTGGGGGGGCGGAGTGCAGACCCTCCGCTCATAGGCAACTGCGACACGCTGCCTCCAAGCACAGCAGGGCTGCTGGGGCCCAAGGAGACTTGGAGGTCATAAGCCCAGGGCAGTTCGGCTCCCACAAAGTGGGGTTTCAAGGCGACAAAGCCTCTGAGAGTGACCATCAGGCAGAGCCCTGAAGGCGGTTCAAGTGCCGCAGCGCTTTGGCACCGACACGAAGGGAGATGTTAGGTCTCCAGTGCTGCTGGCACTGCTGTCAAGGTCACTGCCAACTAGGGGGAGGCTGGGTCTTCAAGACTGCTCCCCATCAGGCACATCTGAGACGACTGCCATCACACTGACAGAGACACGCACAGGCTGTCGGGATGGGTGACAGTGTGAGCTCCTGGGGAGACCCCCAGGACACAGGTGTCAACCAGACTACGGGCGCCTCAGGGGCCGGGGCACAGGGCAGCCCTGTGCCTGGCACCGCTGGGAGCACAGGGAGGTGATGGGTCTGGACAGGAGCTGGCTTAGCGCACAGGTGGGCAGGTGTCTGCTCACCAAAGCACAATGCAAAGGACTAAAGTACCTCCAGGTCTCTGGTGCCTCCAGGAGAATGAAGCGCAAAGGCCCAATAGGTTCCTGGGCGGGACCCAAGGGCTCCCCACAGAGTTCCTAGTGGCAGCTCTGAGAAGAGCAGCACCAGCCCCGGTGCAGCCAAGGGCGCACTCCCCGCCCCCTGGGGGGGCTCCTGCCACTTCTGCCTCTCCCGAGGTAGCTCCCAGTGACAGCGGTATCATCTGACTTGTCCCACCCAGACTGGATAACTCCGTAGTGTGTGGAAAGCAGTGAAATGCCCAGGAAAATGAAGCTGCATAAACGTCACGCCCGGAGCAGCTGGGCGGCCACACACTCACACGTGTCCACCTCTCTCTAGAAAACACACAAGATCCCACCCTCTGCCTGGGGGCGTGGGAAGTTACTAAGACACTAAGGGTCTTCTCAAGAATTTGGCAGTTCAGAAATCGCAAGCTACATTCCACCTTAACATTATCCACAGAACCTGTTATCAAGGTAGCTCCCCCTAGGGAGCCTCTTAACCTGCTGAAAAGTCTCCCGTGGTCTGGGCTATAAACACGCAGGCAGGTCCCGGCGCTGGGAGGGCTCGGGCCTCCCACGCGTCACCCCTGCAGAAGCGCCCGTGCCCGCCGCGGCCGCCCGCCCTCACCCTGCATCTGCTCCAGCTTGCGCATGTACGAGCTGAACAGGGTGTAGATGCGCTCTGTCTCTCGGTCCCCATCGATGTCCAGCTGGATGTTTGCGGGGAGGCCGCTGCCCAGAGCAGATGGAGAGAAGGAGGGGTCAATGGCGACAGTGACTGTTGAAGGTCCCGGGGGACGTGAGGAGGGCGCCGTGCTCGCCCCCGACCCGCCGGCTGGGCACTCGCAGGGACCTACCCGGTGCAGGGGGAGCAGCCGGCGGCCGTGTCCGAGGAGGCCCTGCAGCACAGCCAGTGGCCGTTCAGGTAGGCGGAGGGGTGGTAGACGGTGAGCCGCTTCTGGTTGCACTGGCTCACCTTGGTGAGGATGTCGGTCCAGGCCTTGGCCTCCACGCAGTTGTTGGCCTGGATGTACAGCGCCCGCTCGGGCTGGATGACCTGGAACATCTGGGGGAAAGGGCGGGCTCAGGAGCCGCTCGGCCGGGCTCCCGCCCCAACCACCAGGGCCACCCTCGCGACGCCGAGGACCAGCCAGAGGGCAGCAGGGAAAGTCCCTGGCGTGCCCCAGGGGCGGAAGGATCCAGGAGGGGCCGCGAGGCTCCCCGCGCCCTCTCTCCCCACCGCTCGGGTTGCTGGGCCTGGAACCACCTGTGGGAGGGCTGTTCCCACCACCATCGCCCTCAGGGAGACCCGCCAGCGGGCCTTCTCTGGTCCCCTCCAGGCCTCAGGACGACGGGGAGGAGCCAGAGAAAAGAGAGGCGACAGACCCGTCTGGGGCCACTGAGGGGCGGGGTCGGCGGGTGGAGGGAGGCACAGGGAGGCTTGGCCCACAGAGGCCGGGCCGCGGACCTCCCGCCACCCTTCACCCTGGCCCTGATCACAGGCTGGGGTCTCTTTAAAGCTGGAAGATTAGGCAGTCATTTGCAGAATTCTAAGTTTTAACTATTATTCATTATTCATAGTCCCACCTTGCTTCGAAAAATATTTCTATGACTTAAAATACATCTAATGAAACTGAAAAATATAAAAAATATCTAGAAAATTAGGAACAAAGAAACAGAAATGGGAATAGACTTGGGAGAAGCAGGACCTAAGTGTGCAGATTTCCCAATGAAAGCAGACAACTCAGAGAGGCCCCTGGATCAGGCAGGCTTCAGCTCATGGCCATGGGAAGTGGGACCTGTTACTGAACCAACTCAAGGGCTAGGCTGCAGGGACACTGCTCTGGAGACACCCCCTGTGGGAGTGGGGTCCTCCCGGCACCCCGTGTTCCCTTGCAGAGCCTCTGGGGGGGGGGCAGATGCAGTGGCCACAGTGGGAGGGGTGGGGCAGGGTTGTGTCCTCCAGAGAGTTTGGAGGTGCCTGGTGACCAGAAAACACAGACATCACACCACAGGGGTCCGGGAAGCAAACTCAAGGCTGTTGGTCAGGATCGGGACGACTGGCAGAGGCGCGTCTGACCGGCCCATGGCCTCCATCTAAAGTCTGACTTTGTAGCGACCAAAACCATGGGCAGCCACCCACCTGCCACCAGGTCAGGCCACGGGTGGGACGTGGGCCAGGCACCCCAATGGGCACGACTGAGTGGGTGGCATGTGCCATTCTCAAGGGCCCCTTGCACGCCAGGCAGGGCTCACAGCAACAAACACACAGATAAACCTCCACGGGGACAGAAAGCTCCTGGCAAAAAGCAGCAGAGGGGGTGGAGGCGGGAAACGTGCAGCTGGGCAAAGGGTGTGCGGACCCAGCACGTCCGGTGTCCCCACGAGCCCCTGACATGGGACTCCAGCCGTTGTGCCTCCTCCGTGTATCACCGAACCTGCCATGCCGGCCACCTGGCACCCAAACTGATGGCGGTCCCCAGACCCTGGCCCGTCTGCCTCTGACACGCCATGGCCACAGAACAGAAAATCGGAGGAGAGCGCCAGGTTAAGGAGATGGCAGAGAACTGAGGATCTCAAAGCCGTTACGGGACGGTGGGATGCTGGGTCACTAGCACTGCAGCGGCCGTGGCGGGGCCCTGCCTCCGTGGCCGAGTGGGGCTGCCTAAAAGAACGTCCCAGTTTCTAGGAGACACGCGCAAGCATCAAAGGTCAGAAAAACATGCATGTCCCACACGGAGAGCTGAGGGGGGACTGGGACGCAGCTCCAGAGGTGGGCAAATGCGAAGGACCAGTCCCTCAGGTGCGCGCTGTGCTCTGCTCTTGCAGCTTTGCGCACAGATTCAGACTTGACCATGCGGGTTCCGGGAGCAGACGCAGGACGAGGGCGCGAGCCGGGGGTGGAGGGACACTCACATTCTTCATCTTGAAGGACTCCTCCTCCAGTGGCTCCACAGCCAGGATGTTCTCGATGGGGATGCTGTAGAGAGGCGGGTCTCCTGCGGCAGAGCGCGCCCTGAGCAACAGCGGCCTCGCGCACCCGCCCCTCAGGACCCGCGGCCTGCCTCCAGACGCCGGGTCCCCACTTCTCCACAGCGAGAGGTGCCAGGATGGCAGCATCTGCCCTGGGCCCTGCCCCCCACCCCCAGCCCCCTCACGGTGCCCCCACCTTTCCCACGAAGGGACCGGCTCACCTTGCCGGGGGCTGAGACAAGGCTCTGGTCCCTCAGAGTAAAATATGTGAAAACCAGCAAAAAGCAAGCTTTTCTTGTTACCTTTGCTTTTCTGGTAGGTAAATTCATGGTTTGTCAGGCGGAACCATCTTTTCTTAAAATTCTTCATCCCAAAGCGTTTCCGCCCTTGCGCTCTTTTAATCATGAACCTGTTGAGAAAGGCCAGCTGGTGGGGAGCATCCTCTGGCTGAAGGCACGTTCCCCTGCCCTCCCCAGCACCCCAAAGTCACAGGTGCAAAGCCAAAAACAACTCGCCACTTTCGAACCTGTGACAGTGCAGACTGTGGGTTTCAATAGCATATCACTCTATTTCCAAGTGACATGATTTAAAAACCAGATGCCTCTACTTTTGAAAATTCTAGGCCCTGTGCTGGTGTTGACTTCAAGTTTGTAATGACAGGGGTCTATCCAATGCAGTGCCTCCACCTCCCACCCTGGAAACATGGACTGTGGGCCCCCAGCCCCAGCAGCTGTTCTGGAAGCAAGGCCAGGGACGAGAAGCAGCTGCTCTCTGCTGAGTCCTTGCTCCGTGTCCGATGGCAGCCCTTCAGAGGCGGGAGGTTGCCCATGCAGAAGCGCCTGCCTATTTGAGGGCATTCAGGCTCCCCTTCTTTGCTCCCAGACAGGCATTTCTCCACTTGCAGTGCCAGCAGAAAACAGGCCCAGAGAAGTGAAGGCACCACGTCTCTGATGCCCTGGCACAGCCTTGGTGTGGCTCCAGCCTGGGCCCGCCCCGCCTCTCCCACTGGCCTTACCCTTCCTTAAGCAGGATGGGCTGCTGTACACTCTTGGGGTCTCTTCTCCCCGAGGATGAGATCAAATCTAAGAACTGAAGTGGGAAGGAAACCAGATGGTTGCCAGGGGAACTGGCTCCTCCGAAAACCCATTCTTTGTGGGGACAGTGACCTGTACGTCCTAACCCAGGGTGGGGATCCCTCTGAGGGGACCATGGGGTCCTGCCCTCATCTCCCCTGTGGCTGAGAAGCTTCCAGCCCCACCTGAAACCAACCCCACACCCCGTCCCATTGGGAGGGTCTCGATGCACCTGCAGTTGTTACCACACCTGAGAGGCTACCATGTTTCAGTCAGCACCTGGGTGCAGATGACCCAAGGATGCACCTCCCATGGCATCTGAAGCCGTCCAGGCTCCCTGGGCTTTGCAAGGGTGGGGGCCCTGGCTCAGCTCTGCCTCCCGCAAGCCCTCTGGAACCCTTCCATCACTCAGCTGCCTCCACTTCCCCGCTTCCCTCTGGGTCCGTTTTTTTATGATTTCTGAGAAACACATGTGTGCAACTGCCTCTCAGCAGGAGAGAAAGCAGCTTTAGGACCCAGAAGAGTTTCTCTGCAAGCACCGTGTTCTCACTCTGGGTCTGGGGTCCCGGAGCATTCAGGCCGGGGCTCCAGGGTGGGATGGACACCTCCTGGGGACAAAGGGGCGCTTAGGGAGCAAGGACTTGAACACAAGGCAGGGATGGGGCCCTGAGAGCCGGACCCGGAGAGGCATTTATGGCAGCCTCGGGACGGACTACAGGCTCTGAACTGTGTGAAAGCGCTGATGGTCAACTTTGTGTTACGTGGGTTTTAACTCAACTTTTAAAAAAGCAGCTGTCTCTGGGCAACAGCGTACAATACAGGCAGCAAGTCTGTTGACGGACTGCAGGGCTGTTACTCACGTTTTTCACTGCATCAGCATATTTCTGCTCATTGAAGAATTCATAAAATGCAGCCATGTAGGATTCCTTAAAACTGGCCTAAAACGAAACAGGCCACTTAGTGAAGGCCCACACCTGAAAAATCCAGAGGAGCAGGTCATGACCAGCTGGGCTGCAGAGCTGAGGAGCAGGACAAGGTCCCCCAGCCTTGGCCACGGCGACAGGCCCTCGGGAGGAATATTACTGCGAGGGGTCCCCGGTGGGGTCTCGGTCACAAAGGCGCAACACCCTTCACTGGTGTGCAGCTCCCAGATGCAGTCGCTGGCATGAAGTTGAGGGGAGCCCTGAAAGCCAGACCCTGTGTTCGGAATCAGACAACAGCGGAAACCCCAAAGGATGGGAGTCAGACTCTCTGGCCTGGCAGCAGCGTCAGTCTTGAATGAGGCAGTGAAGCAGAGACGCAGAGTTGTCACCACAAGAGGTGGAAGGAGTCAGGCCCAGGGACAAAGGGGCTGCCACTGCATGTGGACAAGCCTGTGGCCACCAGGCAGAGGCCACCGGGCAGCACCCAGACCCCTCAGGTGCTCAGGCCGAGGATGCCGGGCTCGTGTGGTAGCCACGTGCTGGAGACATGCAGTCCGTGAGTCCACACGTGGCAGTGGAAGTGCCACCACCCACAGGGGACGGCCACTACTACGTGCTGCCATCTTTTCCTCGCAAAGAGCAGGTTCACAGACCCACAAGAAAGACGCCTAAGGCTCCCCTGACCCTGTCCCTCCACCTCCTTCGCGCTGAAAAGAGAACTAAAGTCAGCAACTCACAGACTTGGACTTGGACAGGCTGCCGAGAGTCTGAATGGTCTTGGAGACAAGTGTCAGCGTCCTGGACGTCTGGGGGTCCTGCCAGTGACAGGAGAGGGGATGGATGTTGAGACAGAGCCAGAACCACAGCTGACGAAGTGAACAACAAACACTCCCTAGAGCTGCCCCAGCCAAACCTAGGAGTCCCTCTGGGTCCCCACCCAGGAGCTGCTCAAAGTGTAGGCTCTGGGCCCACAGACCCCAGACCCCGGGTGGCTGCCCCGGGAGCACCCCGTCAGTCTCCCGGAGACCCTGCCCGGGTACCACTCTCACCCTCCACATGTGCGCAAGCTTAATTTGATCCCAGCAAAACCAGGAGCAGGCCCCTTACCCCGGAACCCCTCACACTGGCTTTCTGCCCAGCGCTGGGGCCACTTGGCCCCCTGTGCCAGAGCTTGGAGCCTGGCTCACGTGGGAGCTCAGTGAGCATCTGCTGATCACCAAGTGTGCAGAAGGTCTAAATGTTCCCCTTGTTCAGAGCTGGACGGCTCTGACGGGACAGGGCTGGACGGCCCGGGAAGGCTGACGGGTCGGGGCTGGACAGCCCGGGAGGGCTGACGGGTCGGGGCTGGATGGCCCGGGAGGCCCAGTTCACTGGCTGACAGGACTGCCGCGCACTTACTGTGTGGTGAGGCGTGAGCTGGAAGAGGTTGGGAGACAGGATGGCTGGAGCGAAGAACCTCAGGAAGATGAAGCTGCTCACAGCCGTGTACCTCACGTCCAGGTCGTCTGTGGCCAGGACACAACAGCGGGGCCTTGGGCGGGACTACCTCACCCAGGCCCCTGCTACCCCAAGGCCCCCCCGCCACCATCCATCTGTCTGTCTCTGTCTCTGACTAAAAGATCAGGTCTGGCTGGAGCTAGGCTGTGAGAGCCGAAGCTAGAGAGATGCTCGTGGTTGGTGTTTATGTGCAGCGGGGCTGGGAGGCTTCAGTTCGGGAATTTATTTGCTTCTGTCTCATCCCAAGGAGGGTGAGGTTGGGCGAGCTTGTAACCACCCCCCACCTCCACAGGCGAGGTCTTCAGGTGTGGGCAGAGCCTGGCCCTCTGGAAGCAGAGGGGCTGGGATACCGCAGGGACAGGTCTGGGACCCTGGGCTCTCAGACAACACTCCTGGGCTGATCCCTGGACTCCCCAAGGCAGGAGTGAGCGGGGTCGGGATGGGGCCTGCTGGACGGGCGGGAGCTGGAGCCACGCGGCCTGGTCCTCGGCCCTCTAGACCCGGCCTGCACCGGGGCCCAAGTCCAGGTCCTCAGTCAACCTGACACCTGCGTCCAGGGCGGGACACCTCTGCTTGGCCCTTGCGGAGGTCTGCGCAGGGTGGCTGCTGGCACCTCCCTGAGGAACTAGAGTGAATGAAAGGAGGGGTTCTGCCCTGACCCCTCTGGGCCCAGTCACCCAAAGGGCTTATCCTGCTTTCTTTCTAGAAAATGCAGCCGAGCAGAGCTACTGCTTGCTGTGGCCGGCCGCTGGGGGAACCCAAGAGCCAGGAGGGGTGGCCTCTCTGACGGGACAGGTCCAAATGAGCCCCGGGGACAAAGCTGGGCTGTGACCTCCTATGTGGGGCTGGGTCTGTCTCCCAGGCTCTCACGGGGTGGGGGGGCAGGGCGAGTGCAGACAGGAGCAGGACACAGGGCAGAGGGGTGCCCGCACGGCGTCGGAGCCCGGCCCAGCCGCCATGGTCAGAACCCCCTTTACGGGACCCTGAATGTCCCCTCCCCACTTGGAGGCATCCATCTGGGGAGGGGTGCAGGTGTCCCTGCACCTGCGTGCCAGGGCCTCACCTTGGAAGCGCTTGGCAGCCGCCTCTCGCAGGGAGAAGAAGATGTCACACATGACAGTGGGGCAGCTCACCCCCGACGCGGTGATGACGCTGAAGACGCGGTCCACGTACTGCCGCAGGTTCTCCTGCAAAGGGGGTGCAGGGCTGTCTGCACCCCACCCCCTCCCAGGGCTGCCGCGCCCCCGGGGAGTGGCGAGGGCAGGGGCCAGGGCGCTGGGCGCAGCACGGACAGGCTATGCGCCTGGAGAAGGACCAGCCTGCTCTGTCACAGTGGTTCATGCAGACACCCAGAGAGCTGGGGGAGCAGCAGCGTGGCCTCTGCACCCTGCCCCTCATCCCGAGCGCCTGGAGGCAGCACCCACAGGGGTGCCACTTCCTGCAGGCAGGATTTGGTCTCTGCTCTTTAGAAGCAAAGCCTCAGTACGATCCGTGTGAAGAAACCACACGGAAAGACGACCACAGGGACTTGGCTGTTTTACAAGACAGGCGGCGCTGAGGGAGCGGTCAGAAGCGGCCCTGCTTTGGACCCGTGTGTGCAGATGAGGGGGGCCGGTCAGGCTGGGGAGGCTGCCCCCTCCCCAGAGGCTCCTGGTTCCTGGGGGAGGGCGGGGCACAGAGGAGGTGGCACCTAGCCTGGTGCCTCGGCGCTGCCGGCATCCCGCCCACCCCAGTACTGGGGAGGCACGTCCCCACCGGCTCACCATGTTACTCTCCAGACTCTCACCGTCCTTCAGCCTCACAGGGTCAATTTCACAGGACTTGTGGCCCTGGCAGATCTGCAAAGAGCGTTTAGGACACGGAGAGCGTGAGCAGCCGCCGGAGCACAGAACCGGGCGCGGTGGGCAGTGGGCCTGGTCCAGAACCAGACGAGGGGGCAGCAGCGTGGCCCAGGCCCGGGAGGCACGCTCACGTGGGACAAGGCTTCATGGTTTAGCAAGGCTTTTACTTAAGTGCTGCTGGGGTTTGGCCTGTGGATCAAACCAGAGCACTTTTCTCAATTTTTTTCCATTGCAAAGGACCTGTTTCTTGTGAAACTGCTCTGGGGAAAGCGCCGCCCACGAGGTGTCCCCGCACGGTCAGGTAAGGAAGGGGAGCTGTCTTTCCAGGGCGTCTGACCTGAGGACCAGCAGCAAGGCTGTCTGACCACCTGCCAGGGGGAAGGGGGCCCTGGGAAGATGCCCTTTCCCTCTTGCCTGTCCCTCTGTCACAGTGGAATGATGGCCTTTCGGCACATGTGTTTGAGAAGACGAGGACGGAGGAGCTCTGGGAGGCTGAAGTTCCCTGGGAGGCTCGGGCTCCGCCTCCTGCCCCCCACCCCGGGCCTCCCTCGCTCCCCCGGGGGTGCCCCGCACCTCCTCTATGGTGGGCTTCAGGGTGACATGCAGGTAGTGCATGCCCGCCAGCTTCATGGTCTCATCGATGCACTTGGACGTAAGCGAGTTTCCTCGGAAAATGGTGTTGGGGTCCCTGGAAAACAGCGGTGGGTGGCGAGGCGTCCAGGGAGCAGTGAGGCCACCCTGACCGGAGTCCCGGCCCCGCCTGTGTAACAAACCACCCCCACCACACCCAAGGGCAACCGGCCACGGTCACCACGGGTTCCGAGTGGCTCATCTGCTCCTGAGGGCCTGGGGTCAGCACAGGGGGCCAGGCCACCCCTGAGGCCCCTCCAGCAGGGCACGTCGATCTTTCTGAGCCGACGGCACCAGGGGGCCACTCTCAGCAGAACCACACTCCCAGGATGGCCTCAGGCCCCAGGGCAGCGACCTGGCCTCTGGAGTGGGCTTAGAACTGACTCGCAGCCCCGACCGCGGGACCTGAGCTGCCTAGAGGCGACCGGTGCCCCCTCACCCCTTCCCGCCAGTGCCTGGGGTTTCCAGGAAAGAGGTGCATTTTTCAAACACTGTGTCTCCAGGGAACTCTGACTGTGCAGCTTCTTCCAGGCACCTGCCCCCAACCCCTCCCCAGGTGCAGGACTCACTGAGTCCTCCGGACCTCGGCGCTGGCGATGGCGCTGATGAAGGGCACCACGCGGCCGTAGTGCAGGAGGAGCCTCACCAGCGGGACGGCCGCCTCCTGCTTCTCCCTGCAGACCTCGCCCAGGATGTGGGCCGCGGACGCCGACACGGGCTGAGGAGGACAGGCGTGAAGGAGGAGCGCCCCGGCACCCTCCCACCACAACAGACGTGGCTCTTGTCCAGGCGGGAAAACCTGGGCCTGGGCGGTGGGGGCGGGGGGGGGGTTCTGTGCCTTCCCCACCCCGACATCCAGCACCTGGGCGGGTGAGCGGAGGGCCCATGACCTCGGGGTCACAGCAAACCAACTGCAGGTCGTGGGCCCTGCCGCGTCTCCTTGCAGGGGTGTCTGGGGGGCCCTCACCCCAGCGAAGGGTCCTGAGCGCAAACAGGCCTGAAGGGACTGGGCCGCAGGTGGGCAGGGCCGCGTGAGCGAGCGGACACACGGGTACCTCCACGTCCGCCGACTTGAGCAGCAGGTCCCGCAGAGGGCTGTAGTAGTCAGAGCTGAAGACGTGGTCCTCCGTGTAAACCACGTTCAGCCGCAGAGACCCCAGGTCCCCCGGTTTCAGGCTCTTGCTGCCGTTGTCTCGGGGCTGAAGGAAGTACCTGATGCGGACACACGGACAAGGCGGCGTGAGGCAGCAGCACCCTGCAGGAGGCCGGCTCCTCCAGCACCTGCCCAGGTCCCTGCACCTGGGCATGCCCACCTGACACTCCCAGGGGGTCTGCGCAGGGGCGCCCCTCACATAGAACCACAGACTTAGCTGAGGCGGGAGAGTGGGGAGCAATCAGCAGGGTGGGGGCAGGGCGACCTCTGCGGTGGACAAACGCTCCCCGAGGACCGGCCTGGACAAGGGCCGGCCTGGCGCAGAGCCAAGGCAGTCACGTGTGCAGTGGGGCTTGGGGGGACGGCATGCTGGCACTGCCGGGTGGGGCAGACCCCAGGCACGGCCATGATCGGTGTTCCTGGCTGGACACCCTTTCTCTTCTGTCCTATCCAGGGGGGCCCTGCAGGGACCAAACACTCTGAGCTCAAGGGCCAGGCGCCTGGGATGCAACGGGGTCAGAGCTGAATCTGGCTGAGGTGGGGCCTCCGGGGGACCTGGGGCAGGAATTCCCAGTTTCCTGGTGTCGGGACACCCCCGGAGGCACAACCTAAATTCACCCTCCCGGAGCCAAGGGTGCAAGGCTCTGGTGTCTGGCAAGGTGTGTGGTGGGGCCTGCCCCTTCCCCCTGCCCATGTCCGTTAGAGAGGACATGGGAGTGACACCCCCGTCAGTGGCCTGAGTGTCCGAGGCTGCTCTCTGCTCCCTGTGGTGTGATGTGACCTGTGGACTCTGCTGAAAGGGAGATGGGGAGCAAGGCCCTGGTCTCCCGGACTCGGAGGAGGCAGCGCGAGGCCCGGCAGGTGGCCGTGAGCAGCTCTGCTGAAGCCCGCAGGTCCGCAAACCGCCCCAGGGCCCCTCCGGGCAGCTGAAGCCATCCTTAGGGCGGGCTACTGTGGATCCACCCCGTGGCCCAGCCACGCATGCCCTTACCAGGCCTCGTAGGGGCTGGACTGCCGCAGCACCTTCAGCGGGACCCTCAGCTCTCCCAGAAACTCGTCCCCGAACTTCAAGTTGCTGGCGTTCCAGAGGTCCACCCTGGAAATGGTGTCGATGGGGCTCTTATGGAATGGCCAGGAGGCCAGTGTCCCTCTCCCCAGAGAACGTGGAGGCCCCACTGGGCCTTCGGTCCACACCAAGCAGTGGGCGGTCCAGGAGGTCAGGCTCTTTCCTGGAAGAAGCTACCCCTGGCCTTGTGCTGGCGGCCAGGGGCTGGAGGGCCACGACACACAGAGTCCAGTTGGCAGCCATGCCCCCACCCCTGGGGGGCCTGGGGGGGAGCAGGACTGTGGCCCCCGGAGGCGGGGTGCCCTCAGTGTGCAAGGCCCAAGGTAGAGGAGCGAGGGGACAGGCCTCCTCACCTGCACCAGGTCCCTGCCACCTGCCAGTGTGGTCCCAGCCTGTAGGCCCCAGGGGCAGCCACAGCAGTCACCGCCATGGGCCATAGCAGCACCCATGCCTCTCATCACCCTTTCCTTCGGATGGGACTCACTATTCTCTCTGATTTGGGGACTGTACTGTGGGACAGAGGGCCGGCGCCCCCCCCTTGTGAACCAGCAACCATCACCACAGCCCCAGTCAGGACCATGCTGGGGGCCGGGGCCCAGTCCTGGCGGAGGCAGCAGCCTCCTTTCCCTGAAGGTCAGGGCTGCCCTGCAGAAATCGCACGCGTGGGCGGGGAGGGAAGCACGCAGGCAGAGCATTTTGAAATCAAAGATTTTAACTAACTGGAAACATTCAAAACTGGGCTCAAACCGAGTCTGTGCGTGGATGCCACCGTCCCTTAGGGAGGGTCCCACAAGGGGAGGAAACAGCCCTGCCCCCATGGCCGGTCACTGCTCAGAGGCCAGGTCGAGGGAGGAACCCAGAGCTGCCCCCGAATGAACCTGGAACCTCAGTCACGCGGGAAACCCTGATCCACAGAAAAACTGCTTTTAAATGACATCAAATCCGGAGAACCTGTGAGTGGGGCCGGTCACACCTAACTGCCCACCCCAGCCCCGGGCTTATGATTTGTGTCCCCAACACCAGGCGGCACTGCGGCTGGGGGCTCCTACCCAGGAGCCGGTGGAGGAGGGTGACGGGGCTGGGTGGTGGCCAGCGTCACACCGAGGGGCTTGCAGCCTCTGCCCTTCTCCCCAGAAGACACTGCAGTCTGACCTTTCAGCCCCACCGCCACTTCCAACATCCTTGTGTTAGAGGAACCAAGCAAAGCAACGTTCCTTTTTCTATCTGTTCCCGATTTGCAAACACAAAGAGCAAGCAGGAGAGGGAGGGGAGGCTGCAGCCGCCGGCAGAAATCTGGACCACACGCTGACGGCCGCTCACCGGATCTCAAGCTTGTCCACGTCCTCCTCCTCAAAGTCGAAGTGGGACTTGCGGCTGTAGCTGCAGGGCCTGGTCACCTGGGGGACAGAGGGAGAGGGTAAGGCCTCCACCGCCCTGCCTGCCCGCTCATTTCCTGGGGGCCCAGCTGGAGGCCCCGAGGGCAGAGTGGCCACACAGGCTTCCCCGTCTTGAGTCTCTTAAAGACCATCTCCCCCCGACAGTGGCGAGGATGTCCTGCGGCAGAGACGGCTCTTCATCCAGGGCCTCCCTCCGGAAGCGGGGGTTCAGCTTCCAACCCTTCCCACAGCTGCCCAGCAAGGCTCTGGACTGGCCCGCTCCTCCCAGCCTCCCTGCACGTCCACGCAGGCTCCTGCCGCTGCCGCTCCATGCGTGCCAGGCCCCCATTCCCCAGACGCCACCACCAGGCAGCCCTGCCTGAGGCCTGGCGGAAGGCGGCCTGTGCGCTCTCTGCTCTAGGAGCGCGGTGTCACGGTCACCACAGCCAGGGCACCTGGCTCCTGCTCCCTGCGCTGGGCAGCCGCCCATGGAGACGAGGGGAGGCCTCCCGTGCTCATCCACGCTGGCCCTGGGTGCCAGGGAGCCTTGTGGTGGGCATGCCAGCCTCAGCGTCACCGAGAAGCCCCAAACCAGCTGCTTGCTGTTCTGCTCTGGTCTCGGCTTAGGTGCTGTCCTCCAGTTCGCATCCTGAGAGGCAGTCAGAAGGCACGTCCTCTCTGCCCCAAATCCTATCTCCAGTGAAACACGCCTCCCTCCACTGCCTAGGGGAGCCTGGGCATAGCAGGCAAAACGCAAAAGCCCAAACCAGGCAAACCAACCCCCCCTCCCCCAAAGTCTTGATAATTTGAAAGTATTAATTTGTCAGCATTCAACTCAAAACTGGATCGTGCTGAAAATGCAGCAAATGGCCTTTCTTCCCAAGGAAGGAAGGGAAGTTCCTGGGAAATTGGGCTCCGGGGTGGGAGGGGTTCTGTGTGTGGAGAGGTCCCCCGGGAATCGTGAGAGCACGTGACTGGGACTTCGGTCCCAGATTTTGCCAAAGACACAACCGCGTTCATGTCACGTAAACACCAACCTCGAAGTAAAACACTTCGTCGAACTGGGGGTTGTTGGTCTTCTTTTTCACCTTTGTTTTCTTTGCTTCTGACCTGTAATCAGGGAGGAGGGAGCAGGATAGAAAAGGGCACCGCTGATGCCGAATCTCTCGGCCTAGGACAGGCCTCCTGCTCACGAGAAACACACGGCTGCTAGCAGTGCTGCTGTCTCCAAGCCCAGACGGCATGCAAACTGGGGACCTTTACCGAGCCCCAAATGCCCAGTGCGAAGGCTTTGTAAAAAGGGCTTTCTTTTTCCAAAGCAGCTGGAGGCGATACAGGGAACAAAGGGACGTGAGGCCGCACCCCCGCTTCCAGAGGAATCCCACCACCTTCCAGGCTGCAGCCAGACTTGCCTGCATGGTCCTGCCAATGTCACCGTGGCATAGGGGTCACACTGCCCATTCACGATGGGGAGGCCCTGGCACTCCAGGATGCTAAGGAGAGAAGCAGAGGGCCAGAAAGGGACATGAAGCCCAGGGTGTCTCTCCAGGCCACCCTGGGGTCCAAGAGGGCAGCTGCGTCAACAGCTCAGGGCCAAGAGCCTCGAGTCCCCGCAAAGGGCTGATCACCAACTGCCCGGGGGCTCTGCAGTGGCCAGCAGTCAGCAAACACCCGGGGGCAAAGGCAAGCGTGCCTGCCTTCAGGAGAAAGGAAAAGCAGCCTCGGTTGAGGAGGACATGTTTCTGGTGTCAGCTGAAAAAAACGCACAACCTAAAGTGGGAGAATTATGCTTTATTAGCTGGACACTCTGAGGACTGCTCTGAAGAGAAGGAGGAGGAACAGGACATGCAGGGATTTTTACAACCCAAACCCTGTACTTGGAACCTCAGAACGATTCCTATTAACCAGGACGACCAGCATCCTCGAGCGGATGACACAAGCACTCTTCTGCGTATGTGCAGATGCAAGAGACCGGGCTTCCTGAAGCCATTCCGTCAGTGTGACGCCTCGCTGTCAGGGCCAGCATCCTGCTTTCTCCTCCTGAGTCTGCTCAGGGCTCCCTGTCGGGCAGCTCAGGGACTGAGGGCTTGATGGCTGCTACGTCCTTTGTTGACAGAATTTTTGTCCACTCTGGTGATGCTTCTTCACTTCCTAGGAGCTCCGGAGAGATTTGCCAGCCTGTGGTTTACCTCCTGTAGCCCTGCCAGGGGGCAACTGCGGTTACTCACCGGCTGGCGGGAGCGCTCAGAGCCGCAGCCTCTGCACGGGCTTCAAAACTCCTCTTGGTGCGAGATGCACTCAGGCTTCACACCGACCCCGCTTGTAGGCCCAGGGCCACCAACTGGCTCCTGGCTCCCTGGGCTCTGGGACACCAGCTCTTAGTCCACCCTTGTCACTACTCCATCACCCATCACATTGGTTACTATCCCTGGACTGTCCTTTCTCCTGCTTCTGGCCGGTGTCAACAGATGCTGGTCACTGTGCACTTCACGTTGTTGGGGAACAGACTCTGGGCTCCTCTGCAAAGGACAGAACCGCTGGGCCTTGTGCTCTCAGTGGTCTGGGGTCTTCTGTTTGAGGAGCAATTCTTCTTTGCAAAGTCAGGGAGGCCAGCGGCCCTGTCTGGGGACAGTTTGGCCTGGAGTCTATGCAGAGTCCAAGGGCAGGCAGGCTCTCCCCTGGGACCCCCAGCTCTGTGGCTCCTTCACCCCACAGCCCCTCGCTCTCCTGGCCATGAGGGGCTCCACCCTGCAGGTTCGTGCAGGTCCGGGGAGCTCCATGAAACCCTCTCCCCGCCAGAGCGCTCCCAGCTCCAATCTCTGGGTCTCCAGGCTCTCCTGGGGCACCTGCTGGAGGAAGGCTGGCACCTGGGGTGCATCGTCTGCTCCCCCACATGGGATCCAAGGGCCCTCGGCCCCCACGACTTAGTCCTTGTGTAGCGGGGGAGGGAATCTGGTCCCACTGGCCCGCCCTGGCCAGGAGCACAGCCCCAACCTCATGCTCTGATTTGGGGGATCTGAGGGCGCCACTTTTCTCACCATCGGAGGTTGGGAGACCACGGCTCCGCTCGCTCCTGTGCACACTGGGCGGCCCAGCCAGTGCTGACCCTGTGACGCCTGTCTCGCCATATGCTCCTCCACGGAGGGGCGGCCCTGGTCCTCTCCTCCCTCCACCTCTGCTGCCTTGTCTGTCGCCCCATCAGACAAGGCCGGGCCCGCTGTCGACTTCAGCTGGCGTCTTCAACTCCTGACTGCACTCTTCCTGGAGTGTTGCTGTGTCTCTCCCTGCTCCCAGCCTGGTCTTAGGTCATCTTCCTTGGTGAACTGACGCATCCCTGACTAGTGCCTGCCGAGCTCTCACGTCGCAGGCACTTTTCCGGGGGCAGGCCAGGAGCCCAGAGCCAGATGGGAGCTGGTGTGCAGGGTTCACATCCAAGAAGCTCCGGGCGGCTGGGGCCCAGCAGCCCGTGGGGTAACACACAGGAGGAGCACACTAGGTGTGACCAGAGAGTACACGGTGACCCCCAGGTGAATGGGGGTGCTGGGGGGGCTGCAGGGCAAGCCCTCCCTCAGGCGTCAGGGCGGTGAGGGCCTCAGAGGCAGCGGCCCGAGGCTGGGACAAAGGCTGGGTGCCAGGCAAATGCACTTCCATCCCTTCGGGATGCCAGCGGTCTGGATGAGATAACGGTTTTCTCGGCAGTGGCTTGGACGGTGCCGGTAGAGCTGCTGAGTCTCAGAGAAGTGCGGCAGCTGCCCATCCAACGTCACTTTCCGTCCTTGCAGGGCAACGTGGGGGGCGGTACCCTAACTGAAAACGAAACCTAGCACCAGCCGCAGACACGCAAAGGTGTCTCGGAGGACGATGGGTGCAAAGGGCCCAGTGGGAAGGCAGGCGGTGTGGCCCATCCCTGCCCCCCCCCCCCAACTGCGAGTGTCGCTTCACCAGCCCCACAGCTCTGGGGATCAGAGGGCAGCTGCACCAGCAGGGAGCTCCCGGGCGGCCTGGGACACATCCAGTCCTGGAAAAGGTACGTCCGCACACAGTGCACTTGTCCGAGCTGAGCTTCTGCAACTCGCAGGGATGTTACAGGGGAAGGGAGGACACTCTGAAACATACTAAGTGGCTAAAGCAGTTGGCTGACCTGAAATCCAACTGCTGGACCTACGATGCCTGCGTGCCCTCTAATGCGTGCAGGTTCCGCTCCGCCTGACGCCTAAATCCTGGTCTTGTGGCACGCTGCAGGGACTCCCGCCCCCACGCCTCCCTCCTCCCCTGATGCGGCACATGCCAGCCCCCCCGCCCCGGTAACCAGGTGCCGCTAAGGTTACAAACTGGCCCGACACGGAGGATGGATGGACGTGGAAGGGAGCCGCCCCCAGTGACAAGGGTGCCAGGATTCGCTGTCAGAAACTGGCTCTTCCTGAGCCGAGGGTCCAAGGAGGTGCAGGATCCCCACCAGCCCATGAGGTGGGAGCCCTGATGCCCACTGGTCGTGGGAGGGGCATTTGGAAGGTCCACTCAGCGTTCCAGGCCATGAACAGGTAGGCACGGGTGCTCACGGCCTGCTGTCAAGGACTGGTCCTATCCATGCAGAGAAGGGACCCAGGTCAGAGGGAAAAGGCAGGCACCTGTCCGGCCAGGATGCCTGACTCATGCTCAGGTGAGGGTCCCACACATCCTGCCCTGGACCTGGCAGAGGACGGTGGGGACAGTGGGGACGGAGGGGATGGTGGGATGTAGGGAAGGTGGGGATGGCAGGGATGGGAGGGGTTGGAGGGGACAGTGGGGACGGTGGGGCAGGTGGCTGTGACATTGCTGGAAGGTTCTGCCCTGATAACCCAGCCTCCATTTCAGAGTGCTGCCCTATGGTCACCCAGGCAGGACTACTATTGCCCCAACAAGCAGGGCACACCCCCCTCCATCACACAGAGGCGGGGCTGGACGGCAGCTCTCAGGATGGGGCCCTGGCCCACAGCTCCTGTGTTCACCCCTGCTCTTCCCTCTGCCCAGCCTGGTCCATGTCTCCCCACCAATGCCTGCTTTCTTGCCTAGAAGGGTCATGTTAAACAGCCATAAGTCTCTTTTTAAACAAGGGATAAACCTGTAAGAAAGAAAACAGGGGACCGTCCCCTCACTGCTGTAGGGTCTGAGAGCACAGCTGCTGTCTTAAAAGAAAGGGCCCAGCAAAGGCGCAGAGGACAAGCTCGCGGAGCTCATCGCCCCCAGTTGCAGAAGAGGAAACCACACCCTTTGGAGGCCACGCCCCTCACGTGTCCCACGCGTGCCCTGCATGTTCTATGGCGACCTCCCTGCAGCCTGAACTCACCCGGCTCTGCAGTCAGCCAGTGGGCGACGAGTGGGGTGGGCTGAGCTGTGGGCACCCGGGGCCCCTGAGACAGTGGATGGGGGACCCTCCTCCCCTCCTCCCCAGGCCTCCTGTGAGCGCAAGCTGGGGTCTCTTGGGCCCCCACCTCCAGCAGGCAGACCCCTCCTGCCCCTCACCGGGCAGGAACCACGGACTCTCCAAACACCTGTGGGCCCTGGGGTGCAGGGCCACTGTCTGCCCACTGCCCGCGGGTCTCGCTGCAGGGCAGCCGCCTGGTGGACCCTGATCACACGCGTGAGGTCTCTGTGTCTGGAACCTCGGTGTCCAGCTCCCTCCCGATCCCCTGAGGGTCGAGAGCCCTGCTATGAGGTACGGAGATGCTCACACACACACTTTCACACCTGCATTCACACACACACAGACACACCTGCACACACAGGCACACTGCATACAGACACGTGCACACACGCGTGTACACACAGGCACACACATGAACACCCAGGTGCAGTGACACGTACACACACACGTACACACAGACACATTTACACTGCACACACATGTATACACAGGCACAGACACGTGCACACACGTGTATACACATGCACACACAGGCTCACGTGCATGCTGACATGTGCACAACTCACATGCACACAATGCAAGCTCACAGTGCACACACGCACACAGACATGTGCACACTCACCAAGCATTACAGGGTAGAAGGAGCTCTGGATTCGGGGTCAGAGACCTGAGGTCAGACCCAGCTCTGCCCCGGCCTGGGGCACCCCCTCACTGTTTTCCTGTGAGTGACGCCGGGGGTGTCCCCAGTGCCTCTGCCTAAGCACTGCACTGAATGACCTCGGCTCTCTGCAAAGGCAGACACATCCCCTCAGGGTGAGATCTGTGTTACTGGCGAGGCCACGTCATCTGGGGGAACCTCCAAGTCTGGAATTCTGAGTCATTGCTTTCAAAACACAAGCCGCCCTGCTCCCTGGGGGTCAGACGCACACTCTCGGGCAGACGGGCTGTAGGGACACCCCATGTCTTACCGCGCGGCCAGCTTGTGGCAGACGACGCCCGAGTCGGTGATGACCTCACTCAGCCTTAGCTCCAGGTGGACTTTGCCCTGAAAGGCACAAGCAGAGGGTCAGGGTGGCCACGCACAGGGGGGCTCACAGTCTAACGTCGCCTGGCCCTGAGCGGCGGCCGCTGTGTCCCTCCACCTCCCTTAGATGCCAGGGGCTTAAAGGTCCCGCTCTGCTGACGGCAGGTGCTGCTTCAGAAGAAAGAAGGCAAACGGCACAAGGAAAAGGGCTCGAGGAGCAGTGACCCAAGGTGTCTGATGTCCACTTTGGGCCTCGGGCGGGCGTGGGCAGCTCTGCCCCAACATTTTGGTGCTTCTGTGTCTGTGCTGAGTCTGGACTGGAGGCCACTTTCCTCTTCAGGAGGAAAGTGATGCTCGCAGGCACTCCAGGGAGGGAGCGGCAGAGCAGTGTGTTTGTGTGTGTGTGTGTGTCGGCGGGGGCGGGGGGGGGGTGCCCAGGTCACTGTCATGGACACAAAGAGAAGGAGAGGGAAGTAGAGCTCCCCAAAAGTCTGAGGAGGCGGCGTGGTGCACATGTCTCTGGAAATTAAACTTTCATTCGAAACGGAGCCCAAACTAGAAGCTGGGCTTCCTCTCCTGGGGCGGCGTTTTCTTGCAGAGGCAGCAGGTGGCGGCTGACCCGTGAGTTAAACTGGGGCCACCTGGGAAGACAGTACAGGACACACGACAAACACAGGTGGCAGAGAGGGCGCCTCCACAACAGCCCGGGGCCTGCGGCTTGGCTCAGGGCTCCTCATCTCACATGTGGGCGGCCTCACCTCCCACACAAACAACCTTGCCACATACACCAACGCTCAGGGGACCGAGGGCCACACCCTGTGCCCGGGGCAGGCAGGAAGTGGTTTCTTGGCTCAGCCTCTGCACGATTACTCGGCCTTGGGGGAGCTCCACCCCTCGGCCACAGACACAGCTGCTCCTTTGGCCCCAACAGGACCCCCTCCAGGGAGAGAGTCATAGGCCCACTCCAGCTCAGGCAGGGTCGCCTGCCTCCCACAGGGCCTGGAACCTGTGCCCACAGAGGGTCGAGCTGCATCTTGCATGTGAACCACCAGCCCAGGCAAGACGTACTAGGACTTAGACAAGAGCCCTCGCATTTACGTTGGTCTATGAGATAAAACCTTAGGATAGAGCACTGAAAATGCTGATTTTATCATCTTCCCCAGTCTTAACTAGAGAATGAAGTTTAAAAAAGCAACTGGACTGAACAGTATCACTAGCCCACACGGAACATCCATGGGCCCTAAACACACAATAGCAAGTCTAGGAAAACAAAAATCATGTCACAGTGCCTCTCAGACCACAGGGGAAACTAAAGGAGAAATCAGTGACAGAAAGAGCTAGAAAGTCCCCAAATACACCGAACTTAAACAACACACTTTCAAATAATAAACAAGCCAAAGAAGAAGTCTCAGGAGAAACGGAAAAACACTTTGAATTCATTTGTTTTCATAAGTGAAAATAAAACATCCAAATTTGTGGGATGCAGCAAAAGAATGCCTAGAGGGAAATTTAAAGCAGTGAATGCATGTATTGGAAAAGAAGGCCTAAAACCCAATAATCTAAGCTTCCACCTTAGGACTCTAGAAGAAGAAGGGCAAACTAAATTCAAAGTAAGCAGAAGAAAAGAAATAAAAATAAGAGCAGAAATCAATGAAACTGAATATAGGAAATCAATAGAGAAAACAAACCAACCAAATCTGTTATTTTGAAAAGATCAATAAAATTGATAAATTCGTAGTCACCCTAGGAACAAAGAGAAGACGCAAATTGCTAAAAACGGAAATGAAAGCAGAGCCATCACTCCTGAGCTCATGAAACCACCTGTGGGTCTGATGGTGGAGGCAGGTCACTGCCCACCTGTCAGACCAGCAGGATCCACCGCACAGGGCCACCCCCACGTAAGCCGCGGGCGTCAGGGAATAATAAGGTGCCAATGGCAGTAAATGCACCTTGAGAGGCCAACCTTGCGGGCGGGAGCACATGGGTTCTTGGTACTTTCCATTCAACTCTTCTGCATAGAACTGCTCGACGAGAAGTTTATTAATTAAGAGAGAAGACAGCACCAGTGGCTCCTGTGCATTTTCACAGGAAGGGGTTGGTGCCTGGCCTGCAGAGGGGCTGCACGTGGCCAGAGGCGTGCTTGCGGCAGTAGAACGAGCCCTCGCTGTCTTGTGCTCCTTCTGCGAGAGGTCAGCGCAGAGCAAACCCGGAGCCCAGGAGACCGAGCACTGGCCCTGTGCGTGCGCACACAGACACACAGACACACAGACACACCCCCCACCCCAGCAGGAGCTGAGACCATTGAGAGGGCAGACAGCCTGAAGGCAGCCAAGAGAAGCACAGGGTCCCTGGAGGGTACGGGGAGGCCACAGATCTCCTCTCCTCCCGGAACTCCCATGCCTTAGGAAGACCAGGGCCTTGGAAGTGGATGGCTGTGGACACAGAGGACACACCCAGGGCATCGGCTGTGAGGCTGGAGTTCCCGTCCCGCCAGAGGTGTGAATGGGCTGCACTTCGCTGTGGCAGCTCGACTGTCTTCACCCCTTTTGGAACTTGTGTTGCAACAGCACAAAGCAAGGCTCGAGGCTGAAGCGACCTCGGGGGAGTCGGAGGGCTGGGAGGCTCAGGGAGGGGCCCTTGGGGATGTGAGCGTGCATTTTGGCCACCGCTGCCCAGCAGGGACTGTGGTCCTGGAGGGGCCCAGCCTGGGCCCGGGAAGGAAGAGAGCATCTGGTCCTTTTCAACAACGTGATGAGCAGACCTTCCAAACCTCAGCTCCAGAGGGGCTTCCATCTTCCTCTTCCCCCGGTTCAGTAACTCACTGGTCTCCTTGGCCCTGGTTTTGCGATGCTTCCTTGGCCTGCTAAGCGACGGCTGGGGAAGCCATGCGCATCCACTGTCCTTCTGTAACCGAGACACGACCTCTCGGAATGACACGTGGCTGCAGGGACAACACCCACCTGCCCCTTTAAAGGCCGCTGCTGCGTGGCAGCCTGACAACTCGGTGCGGAAACTGAGCAGCTGTCGACCACACAGTCACCCTCCATCTGAAGCAGCGACGGCACCACTGTGTGTAAATCGGGGGTCAGTACCCACGTCACAGGGACAGACCATGAACCACCCGAAATGCACAGCCTGCACAGTGAACACGTGTCTGTGTTGACAAGGCTGTGATGACCCAGTGGCTCCAGATCTGGATAGTGGTGGCTACACAGCCACACGCGTGAGACACGGCACAGCACGTGCACACATGACTGGTGAGGCCTGAATGGGGTCGGTGACCTGAGGTCCCCAAAAGGGATGTCACCATGGGGTCAGCAAAGGGACACAGCCTTGCTCCCCACTTTCCCCAAAACAGATGTCACCGTGGGGGCCCAGTGAGGGGACATGACCTTGCTCCCCATTTTTAGTCTTCGAGGGTAACCAAGAGCACACATCACTCCCTGAGCAGAATTTCCATGACTTCCAGTGAATCTGGAACCATTTCAAAATCAAAAGTTAATTTTTTTTTTAAAGGCAAGAAAAAGGAAAAGCTACACCTGCCAACAAAACCAAACTTCCATCTGGGGACTAAACAGCAGGCAGACATGTGGAGATACCGTTCATTGTGGCCACGGGCAGCTCTCTGCTGGACAACAGTGGTGGGGCAGCTGGTGTGACCCAGTTACAAAGCACGTCTCTCAGCACAGGCAGCGGAAACGTCTGCCTAAAGGGGAGCTTTGCAGGTCCCTATTTCCCCCGATGTCACCAGCCGTCACTGTCGGGACACTGCTCTTGCACTTGGGGGTCTGCTCTCAGTTCTGAGTAATTACAGCCGCACGCGTGGCCCCGATGGAGTTAACTCAGCGTGAAGCACGCTCACTGTGTGCCAGCCACTCAGCGCCTCAATGAGACCCTCTGGCTGTCTCTTCGCCGAAGTTTGGGGGTCGACCCCGGTGGCCACCAGCAGCCTCAGCAGCAGAAACCCTGAGCCTCTGTCGGCAGGTTCTGAGCTCGGCCCAAGGCCGAGGGTCCACGAGGAGCCCAGTGGATACATGGCCCAGCCAGGCTTCCAGACACAGGGCCGGGAGGCCAGGAGGCTTCAGGAGGGGGCCATTCGGGATTCTGTCTGTGACGCCACCCTACTGTTTGCAAGACCTCGCCTTACAGAGGGCCAGGGCCACAAACTGGCTGAGCTCGGAGCAGGCCTGGCCTGGCCTGAAATTCTGGACGTGGGCACGGGCTCAGGACAGGCCTGACTAGAAACACAAGCCAGGGTCAGTAGGGAAGAGCAGATGCGGGCGGCCCTCCCGAGGCCTCTCCTAGACCCTGGTCCTGGGAGTGCCTTCCCCTGGCCAAGGGGTCACTCCCCCAACACACGGTCGGGAGCTCGGATGGTGCTCCGTCACTCTGGACACCGCCTTCTGCCCCAGCCGCGCTGCTGAGGCCACAGCCTCGTCTTTTCCCCCTCGTTCGCCCATTACCTCAAACTGTGTTATATTCTTCATCGTACGTTTTTCAAGCTGCAGGACAAAGTCTGACAAAAACCAACGGGACAAACAAAGCTAACAAGCTCGGGAGGTCACGCAGGAGGGCAGCTGCCGATCCCCGTCAGGACCAGAACACCGCGCCTGTTTCTTTGGGCACCACCAGCTCTCCCCCCCGCTGAGGCCTCACCTGCACCTCGGAGTCTGCGTCCACGTGCTGCAGCTGGAACCACGTGTCCCTGTTGTGGTACTTCTGCAGGTCCTCCTTCTGAATGGCCACCTTGCCTAGAATGTCAACGCAGAGGAGACACGGTCACGAGGGGCCAAGCCTCCAACCCAGCGAGTCTGCGAGCAGAGTTGCTCCGCCGTCGCCCCAGTCATTTCAGACGGGAAAACGCGGAACAGATGATCAGGTAAACTGACCGGTCACTTCCCAGGCGTCCACAGCCTCCTCCCTCATTGCCCAGGCCACTCAGGCCCTGGGGAGCGTGGGGGGTGGGGAGGGGGCTGAGCAGGTGCCCAAGACCCTGACGGCCGTGCCGCAGAGCTGGACAGGTGAGTCTGCTGCGAGGGCTTCGCCACAGATTCCATGGAAACACGTGTGCTTGTGTGAGCTGCAGCTTTGGGTTCATGTGTGCGCACACCCAGCTTGCAGGGAGTGTGCGCACGTGTGCATGTGTGCGTGGAGGCAGCTTACACGTGTGTGGGGGGGGGGGCGTGCACGTGAGGGCAGCTTACACGGTGTGTGTGTGGGGGCAGCCTGCATGATGTGTGTGTGCGCGTGCATGCGCGTGTTTGTGCGTGCGCAGGCAGCTTACACAGTGTGTGGTATGTGTGCACACGTGTTCCCCTCGAGCTGCCTGTGGGTGCAGCTGGAATGGGTGATTAGCCCTGTCTGGGTCTGTGAATCAGTGTCTCTCAAGGAGTGAGCACAGGCCATAGAAACGCTGGAGAGTTTTCTAAATTCAGGTTCCCGCCCACCCCCCACCCCAGATGAGAAGACAAGCTTCGTTTTCACTAGAGAACTTCTGTGAGTCCCAGAGTTTGAGGACACCCTCTCTAGACAGTTCTGCATTCCTGACACAGGCTTGGAACTTGGGAACCAGAAGTTCAGTGAAAATACACATGTAAATGTACATTAGCTGGTGTAGACTTAGAGTATTTAAACACACATACACAACCGTCATGCACTGTTACTCGCTCACCGTATTTATTCCAAACAGGGACTTGGGCAGTTAGCAAGCGCACGCCCATGGCTTGGGAAGACTGGACTTCCTGGACCCACAGCCCAGCGGCCTCGAGCACAGGGACCACACTGTCACGTGCCCGGCCACGTAAGCACCCGGGGTTTACACGCATGTGCACGTGATATACACACACAGACACGTAACGTCTTACATACATTACAAATCACATACAGAAAAGGAGTGATAGGGACAACATGGAAGTAAGATTCTCTAAGTTTGAATGCTTTCTTTCTGCGCCCGGGACACACACAGCCTCATCGAGGCCCTTGGTCCAACTGCCCAAGGCGAAGCTTTGAGTCCCTGAGGCCCGTTTCTCCCCAGCGTCATCTGCTGCTTGGGACGCCTCGCCAGGCCCTGTCTCCATTCTGCGGAGCCCCGAGCTGGCCAGCCGGCCCTGCTGGCCCGCGCCAGAGTTCTCTTCTCAAGAGAAGGCATCTATTTCAGTTTCCGTGCAAGCCTGTGCCTGTGCGTCAGCTGGACGGGAGGCTCCGGCAGCCCCACAGGAGGCCCGACCCTCTCCCAGCGGGTGCATGATCTCCCGCCAGCCCCTCACCCCCATCCTGTCCTGCGCCGTCCTGGGGGGCAGGCCACAGATGCCCCCCATCCCCCCATGGTTCCAGGCTGCTCGCCTCCCCGCTGCGGCTCTGCCTCCCTGCCTCTCTCCCATGGCTGCTTCTTCCCCAAACGCCCAGTCCTCCGAGGTCCTCCTGCAAAGCCACTTTCTCTTAGCTGTCCCCAGGGGCCTGCAGGGCCCAGACTTTTGCTCCCAAAGCCTCACTTCTGCTCCCAAGCCTCTGCAGTGGCCCAGCCCAGCTCCATCCGTTCATCAGCGAGAGATTTAAGGAAAAGGACGCTTGCTCTCTGGGCCTAAGGGAGCTCAGTATATGCTCCTCCCCCCACGCGGCGGGCGTCTGCGCTGCAGGCAAGTGAGAAGTGACAGGTGAGAGAAGGACAGATGTGCCCCCAGGGCTGCCTCCAGAGAGGCCAGGTGGGCTGGGCCGTGAGGAAGCCCAAGACCCCCTCGCCGTTACTCTCCTACTGTCGCTGCCTCAGGGACAGAAAGCCCTCTCCTTGTCCTGTCCTTCCTGAGAACGTGCCATCCCCCTGCTAAGGCCCTGTGGGCCCACCTGTCACCAGTCCTGAGTTACTAGTCGCTGAGGCTTCTCTCTGCCAAGTGGGCTGCAGGGTTCAAAGTGTGCTTCTCTTTTGTTAATCTGCCTGCTGTCTAACTCCGCAGCCCCTGCACTGCCCAGAGCACCCAGCCGACCGGGAACCAGACTCCCTCCTTCACACCTTGGACTCCGGACTGCAGGCGATGCTGTCCCCGATGCTGGGGCCGAAGGCGGCTCCGCTCAGCCGCTGTCGCCTGCCTTCACCCTCCACCTCCCCGCCCGCTGCCACCCAGCGTCCCAGCACATCCACCTCGGCCCCCACGCTCACCCCCAGCCTGTCACACCGCCTTGGCAGAGGCCCGCTGGTGGTTCAAGGCCAGCCTTCCGTCCACAGCACTCAGGGCACTCACAGGTCAAAGCATCGCCCGCCCAACCTCGTTGGCTCGGCTCTGGCCACGCAGAACCATCTGGGGCCAAATCCTGCCTGGCCACAGGCCTCCTGGGGCATTTAGGCCATGGCCCTCAGGCAGCGGGTGGAGCGTGAGCAAGGGGGCAGCAGAGGGCAGAAAAACACGGGCGCACAGGCCCCGGAAAGCGGGTGTGCCACAGAAACTCAGAGAACCGGAGTGCAAGCCACGTGGAATTTCCTCCAACCAGCATCGAGTTACGAGGACAGGACACCCCCCCGCCCCCCGCGACTCCCCCCAACTTCTGGTCTTGGGGGCATCAGCCCGAGGCCCTGACAGGGTCCCCCCCCCTCCGACCACGCCCAGCGCGCCGTCACCGGGCAGCCCCAGGGATGAGCCCCTCCTGTGCGCGTGGCTCCTGCACAACCGCATTCTTTCCCCAGATGGGAACAGGATTTTGAGCCTTGCGGGAATAAAGCCACAAGAAATAGAAACTTCTCAGAACTGAATTGGGCAACATACTTCACTGAAAAGGGATCGAGAAATCTTCAGACTCTGTGATTAGCTCAGCTGGATAGAAGGATTACATTCGTAGCCTGAAATTTTAAGGAACTCCAATGTTTTTATGAGCTTTTATTGGAATAGGGAGGAGTCATATACTTTATGCTCAGATGACTCCTAGGCCTTACTCATCATTACTACTTTTTATTTTTGGAAGTACTTAAAATAATTTTAAGTAGGTAATACAGGAACATAGAACAGAATTCAAAACATTCCAAGGGTATAAAATACAGCCAAGAGTAAGCTTCTCTCTTCCCTGCTATAGGTTCCCACTTCAGGGTCACTCTGTCACCAGCTTCCAGTCTGACCTTCTGGAGATGGACCACACTCAAGAACACACGAGTGTGCACACTGCAAACATGATGGCAATGTTTCTACAGGCTGTCCTGGAGAGCACCTGGTCTTAACCACAAGGTCCCCTTAAGTGCGTCTGATGTGTCACACCGCACAGTTGCCCACTCGATCCCGGTGACATCAGGTTACTACGTCCCTCTGGGCCTCAGGTTCCACGTGGACAGAGGGGGCGCTGCTTGCTGTCCCCCACTAAAACCCTGTGCATCCCTTCCTCTGACGGGGACTGCAGCTGTCAGGGTCTGTCAGAAGACAGAAGCATGTCAGGTGGCTTGGTGGGGACATGTGCCAGGGCGACCAGGTACGGTAGTGTCAGAGGAGGCAGGAAAGGTAGGCAGCCAGGGTGAGACCTGCAGGATTGCAACTACGGTTGGACCGAAGGAGAGAGAGCCATGTGCCTCCCTGAGACAGGTAACAGAGAACAGGTCCCATCACTCCTGTTTAACCTGGAGTCCTAGCAGGTGTGGAGGCAAGAGAGAGAACAAGGGCCGTAGACTGGAAAGGAAAAAACCTAAGTCTTTACTCACAGAATCTACAGAAGGATCTACAAGAAAAGCTAGCAGGACAGGTGTGTTTAGCGAGACCACAGACTACAAAGTCAATACACAAAAATCAACTGTATTTGTACATATAAGTAATGACAATGAAAACTGAAATTGAAGATAACAAGAGCACATTCACAAAATGATGCTTTTTGAGCCACTGGTGTACAAACCTTAGAAATCTTTGTCTAAGCCATCAAAAATATAAAATGCAGGGATGATTTGTTAAAAAATATATAAATATAAACACACACACATATATCGCGTTGCAGGATGTGTATTATGAAAATGCATTACAAAACACTGACAGGAGAAGAGAAATTAAAGACCCAAGTACGTGGAGAGACACGTCAGGTTGAAGGCTTGATTTTGTGAAGGTGTTAGTTCTCACATTAAACCACAGATCAATACAGTTACAGTCATTTTGGAAATTGAGAAGCTGATTGAACAAGTAAATGACAGTTCACAGGACCTAGAACAGCAAAACGAGCTTGGAAAAGAACAAAGTCGGTGAGCTCATGGAACTGATTTAAGACCTGCCATGACGATGCAAGAATTGAGACAGGGTGGTACGGGAAAGAAACACAGGTCAGCGAACAGAACAGAGAAGCCAGAAAGAGACGCACACATGGCAAGTCGGCTGATTTTCAAAAGGAGCTAAGGTAATTCAACTAGACATTTGTAAGGAGAAAAACGAACCCTGACTCTTTTTACCTGTCATATGTAAAATTCGCTTGAAATAGGTCTAAACCCAAGAGCTAAAACCAAAAGCTCTCTAGAAGAAAAGACAGAAGAAAAATTTCACAACATAGGGTAGGCAAAGATTTCTTAGATATGACTCCAAAAATAGAAATCCTAAAAAAAAAATTTGATAACTTGGACTTTATCAAAATTTAAAACTTGGGCTCTTCAAAAGACAGTGGTAAGAAAATGAAAAGACAGCCACAAACTAGACGACAATACTTACAAATACAGACCTGATAACGGAACTACACCCAAAATACATGTTTTAAAAGCTTAAAAAACTCAAAAACCACAAGACAACCTAATCAAAAGGGCAGAAGATTTGGACAATTTGCCAAAGAGATACAGATGGGGAGCAAACTCATGAAAGGTGCCCACCATTACTCTTCACCATGAAAATGCATTATTCCCCACAGAACCTGCAATAAGACACCAGACACACATCAGAGTGGCAAAAATAAATTAACAATAAGAGCTGGCGAAAAAGTGCTGGAGGGAATTCAGAACAGGGCACTCAGGGAAACAGGCTGGCAGTTTGGAGGAGAAACGTTCTCCACCTACGCGTTTGGGCTCCCTGCATCCAGAACGAGAGGCGAGCAGAGTTTGTGACCACGCCTCTCTCAGACAGACGAGGCAGCCAGGACAGCAGCATCTTGACCTGAAGCAACGGCACCGATTTTCAGAGAGGTGACAACGCAAGGCCGACGAGCCCTGAGGGTCGAGGCAGGTGCCGCACTCGGGACGTGATGCCCCAGAGGCTGCAGTGAGCTTCGCTCCATGGGCTCCCCAGGGTCGCCTCCGAGCTGACGCGTGTCTGGGCTCCCGGGCTGTCACCTGCTTCTGTGGCAGAGAGATTTTCTTGTGTCTGTTTCCTCTCAACTGCCTTCAGCTCAAACAAATCTTCATGCCAAAGGGGCCTAGCTGGGGATGGTGAATTCTGCTGTCCTTTAAAACTCGCGGCACCCGCCAGCAATCCCTCTCTCAGGCCTCCTCTGTAAGAACGTTGCCAACACAAAGACCAAGACAAGAATGCCTATGACAGCTTTTTGTTCAAATCACTAAAACTGGACACAACTCTGTACCCATCGAGGGCATTTCCCGCAACGGACACCATATGTAAACGATACCGCAATAAACCTGTCTCAGAAACAAAAGATACAAGGTCTCACTTCACCCAGCCCCCTTTAACGGAGAAACTGCAGAAGCCCCTGCCAGCCCCCAGGCTGGAGGGACAAAGGGGGGATGGTGGGGCGATCCAGACCCCCAAGAAAGCCGGAAGTGGGACAGAGGGGTGCCCGGGTGTCCTGCTCCCCGAGCCCCAGCAGCCCACTCCATCTGGAGAGGTGGCCCTGACCCAGCACAGCCTCAGCCACACTCCACGTGTGCGTCTCCATGGGCCCCTGGGAGCTCCCCCGCCTGCCCCCGCTGCAGCGGGGCCCACGTGCATCTGCGCCAGGAGAACCCGTGAGATGCCAACAGATCACACGCGCCGTGAGAAGCTGGTGACACTGTGCTTATTTCTGTGACACAAATTTATACCCTGGAACTTGGTTTCTCATCCTAGTAACAACATAATTACTAGTCATAACTTTAAATTATCTCTAGAGATCCAGACACCCTCTTATTTTTATGGCTGTGAGAACGACAGTGAAAACATTTAAATCTGGTTGCACGCCGACACATCCCAATTTTGAAGCCACCAGGAATTGCTAAACCATGGTTTTGCAGGTTGTCTTCAAAAATAGCAGGTGCCTTAAACAGAACCATTAACAAACATCTTATTTGATTGAGGGATATAACCCCAGAACCAACCTGACAAGGCGCTCTACTTAAAATGTCCAAAGATATTTTAAAACTTCTTTTTCCTTAGGACTATCACTCAAAAAAGCTCCCATGGGCCCCCAAGAATTAGCCAAATCCCTCTCATCCTGGTTTAACCTGCGCCAGCTACCCTGACTGGGGCACATCATCCTCCGACCCACGATGTGCTCCCCTCCTTTCCTCCTTGAACAGACCTTGGCCCCAGGTCACAGGATGTTTGCCCAGCAGACACGAAAGAAACGCTCCCACAGGTGAAGGTGAGAACACGCGGAAACCCACTCACCAGCCTCCACAGACCACGCGAGAGGCACCATGGCTCCTGGGAGCCGACTCAGGATAAGCCACACGTGACCAAAGGAGCCCGGGTGATGGGGAGGGGAAGGCAGAGGGGGTCAGGACAGGAGCGAGTTCTGGGTGAGGGGCAGAGGGGCCACGAGAAGGTCTTTAGGGAGGGAAGTGGCCTCCGAGATGACCGAAGCCAGTGTGGACACTCCTCTCTCCTCCCACAGCTCTGCCAACTCTTCTCACATCTCCACCAAGGTGGCAAATGTTTGCTGTGCACCTTCATCTAAGTGTCTTACCCTCTCTGAGCCTCAATTTCTGCTTCACACAGCAAGTAGAGGTGATACCTAGTTTCTGGGGTGAGTAAAAGGTTCAATGCTTTCATGCCCGTGAAAACACAGGGCCTGCCATATGGAGGCATCAGCATCTGCATTTCCTTCTAATGATCAGAATCACCAGAGGAACCCCAACACCTCCAAGAGCACCCCAACACCTCCAAGAGCACCCCAACACCATCACAGCCCCCCATGGTCAAGTGCCAGGGCCAAAGACAGGCAAGGCTAGTATGATGGTCGAAGGGGCCCACAGGAGTCACTGTGGCAGATGCGGGGACCCCACTCTCGCCTTGAAGGACAGCTCTGAAGCCTTTGCAGACATGTCCCAGTGTCCCCACGTGAGGCTGTGGGGTGTCATGCTGATGGGGTAGGGCCCAGGACGGCCAGCAAGAGCAGGTGGAAATGCTAGTGTGACTCGCTGGCTCAGACGGGTGCCCGAGAGAGACGCTCGATTCCATCAGAACAACACCCGTTCGGAAGAGGCGGAGAAGTGAAAATACACAAGTAAACGTCCGTTGCCTGGTGTAGACGTTCAGTATTTAAATGCACATATGCCACCGCCATGAGGAAACGAGGAGTGCAGCCGGGGAGCCTACCTATGATGGAGTCCCTCCGGAAGACGTCTCTGTCAAAGACGTAGAAGGACAGGTGACGGAAACTCCGCGGAATCTCGCAGTAGAAGTCTTCTCCGTAGAAGGGGCTGCAGAGACAGGGCTGCGTTAGATCCAGCCGGGCGAAGGGCTGCCTCATGACTCAGCAGTGCCACTCTTAGTGGCACCTAAGACACTGGCACATGGCAGAATTAACAAAGGTCACAGATCCACACGACTGCTTTTCTGGTGGCCTGAGGTGCGGTCATACGGCCCCCATCAGCGGTGTCCACACATGGTCCCGTGAGAAAATGATGAAACCTCCAGAAAGTGACTCCCTCTCAAACACAAGTGCTTGAGCAGTCAGTCCCCCTCTTCCCAAGCACACGCACCATCCAGTTTGGGACCAGCTCAGCACGGCCCAGTCCACCCCCAAAGACCAGGCAGGGTTGGGAGGGGTGTGTGGGCCCGATAGGAGCCCGTGCCCCTGGAGGGCCCAGTGGGAGGGAGGTGAGGTCGGATGACAGACAGGGAGGGAGTGGGACCTGGGGCCGCATCAGAGCTGCAGCTCAGGGCGCTGCTGTCAGAAACACCTAAGAGGTTCTGTGTGGTTTATTGGGCAGCCTGGGTCCAGAGCAGGAGCGGCGCTGTGCCACCCTGAGGCCCAGGCATGGAGAGGAGGCAGCCGCCCCACCAGGTCATGTCCCAGGGGACAGACCCTGCAGGCCCTCGGGCACATGTCGTTCTTCCAGTGGCAGGTATTGGCAGGACCGAGACGGGCCGCCACAGGTGAGTCCTGACTCCAGCACCCACCCCTCGTCCGGCCCCATCCCAGAGGGACTGTTTGCACTCTTGGCTGCAAATCAGAATTACCTGCAGAGGTTTTTAGAAAATGCACTGCCCAAAGAACCCTCTTGAGAGACAGTCACAGGACTGACACCTTCAAATCCACACCCGCCACCCGCCTGACACGGGGCTGTGACATCAGCCTGTTACAATGGGGGGCATGAATCTCAGCCCCAAGAGGAACGGGAGCACCAGGACAGAGCAGTCCGGCACCTGCACAGCACCCCCACAGGAGACAGCGGCTCCCAGGCCAGCGAGGGCACGACCCCTCACCTGCAGGCACCATCTCCCAGGGGACTGGACTCATCGGCCCCCAAGCTTCGCAACGAAGGCGTGGCTCTGCACAGAAAGCTGGTTCATAATGAGACTTACACATACAATTTTAGAACCTCCCTGTGTTTTTGCTCCTTCATGACCTGAATTTTTTTGCTATAAAAAAGGACACTTCCATGAAAAGGAATGATCCCCTTCATTTTAACTAAAAACAAGAAGCTGCTTTTTCTTTTTCTTTCCTTCTCTTAGGGCCGCATCCGCAGCATATGGAGGTTCCCAGGCTAGGGGTCTAATCGGAGCTACAGCCGCTGGCCTGCACCACAGCCACAGCAACGCCAGATCCTTAACCCACCGAGCAAGGCCAGGGGTCGAACCCGCAACCTCATGGTTCCTAGTCGGATTTGTTAACCACTGAGCCACAATGGGAACTCCTGCTTTTTCCTTCTAAGAGTGAAAACCTATTGAGGGTTTTAATTGTAACATCAATATTAGACCCACTAAGAAGCTAGAAAGAGAAAGACAGAAAGAACATGTTGGTGAGGATGCGGAGAAATCTGAATCCACATCCACTACTTGAACGAATGTAAAATGGGGCCCTCACCTTCCTAAATGGCAAACCCAGAGTAACCGTTGCGGCCCAACAACCCAGGCCCGGGTGTATGCCTCAGAGGGATGAAAACACACGTCCATGCAAAACTGTACCTGAAAGTTTCCAGGCGAAGCAACTCAAATGTCCATCAACAGGTGAAGGACACACAGACGGGACCCCTGACACTGGTGCCGTCAGCCCCGCAAGGACGGCCGCTCTGTCCCTCGCTACAACACCGGTGGACCTTGAAATCGTGCTGCTCAGTGACAGAGGCCGACGAGAGGCCACCCGGGGTGTGGTTCCATTTACATAGGGTGCCCAGAACAGGCTCTTCTGGAGAGACAGGGCGCGAGGCGGCAGCTGCAGGAGCTGGGACCACACCGGGAACGGGCTTCCTTTTAGGGAGCAGAGGTGCTCTGAAGTTGACTGTGGGGATGGCACACAACTGCGAACATACTAAAACCCACGGAATGTACACATCACATGAGTCAACTACAAGTTACGTGATTATATCTAAATAAAGCTATTTTTCAAAAGCCAAAATTTTAAAAGTGACAAACAGAATTAGCATTCTATATCCTATTGGAGTTCTTTCCTCTAAAGATATATGGTACAGAACAAAACAAATACAGAAAAATATATGTTTTAAATAAAAATGGGGTTACATTATTTACCCGGAAACACAGCCTGCTTTTTCCTTTAACATCAGGCTGTGGCCACTTCACAGGTACGCAGAGCTCAACAGCACCCACGTCTGAGTGGCCACAAGTGCAATCTCGGCCCTCCCAAACCTGGACAGCAATTCCTCCCTGATTTCAGAGCCCCGCACGGCCGTCCCGCTGCTCCCTCGGGGCAAATCCCTGTGGTGCCTCTGGGCTCTGGGGCCCCAGACCCTCCAGGAGGTGGGGGCCAAACTGCCATGGAGTCTCACCAACACTTACTAACTCTGCTAACCTGGTGACCAAAAAACCACTGCCTTCATTCAAAAAGTTTAAATTATCAGTGAGGCTGAATATCTGCCAGATGTTTCTAAGCACTTTTTGTTTCCTTTGTGTTGAAATGTCTTTGGTCCATTTTCTGCCAAGTGTCCATCTTTTCATAGTCTTCTCAAGTTCAGGGCACTAATCCACGGAGACCTTTTAAATTTGTGTTGCAAATTAAAAGACAGATCCCTGATGCGAGCTCCCGTCATGGACAGGCAGGTCAGCCCACCGCTTCCATCAGGAGCTGAGGGGACCCTGAACAGAGGCCAGCATCAGCAGGGTGGTGGCACGGGCGTGCCCCCATGCGCCAGCAAGTGGCCAGGCCCCAGCAGAGGCGGCCCGTGCAGTGTCTTCATAGGAGAAGAGCTGGAAGCGTGTTTCTAAGAGAAAAGGAAACGGTGGGCCTTGGAGAGCAGGGTAAAACAGGCTCTCTCTCTGGAGACTCCAAGGGGCCACACAGCCCAAGCCCCGGGTCTCTCTGCGCACAGGTTGGCAGCAGACACAGGATTGTGCCAGCTTTTCCATAAAGGGGGAGCATGGCCAGAACACTGCCTGCCTTCAATACCACTGTCTAGCAGGAGAAAACCAGTACACGCAGCACGTCACCTCTGAGGCCGGCCGCAGCGACAAGCTCCCACGGGTGATTCCAGGGAGACGCTCCAGCACGGTTTCACAGCATCCGGCAAACCCTCGTCGGGAAAAGAGAAAAGCCCCTGACAAGGGAAGCTGCCCGCCCCTCCCTGCCTGAGCCCAGATGTCCCGGCAGGGCCCCTGGGACGGAAGAGTCACTTCCCAGCATCTGCACCGCACCCCCCCGCCCCCACTCCAGCCAGACGCGAGGTTCGCTCCTGAGAAAAGGGCCTGGCCTTCCCCATGGTGTGCGGTGTCTGTCTCCCAATCCGGCAGGGCGGGGAGGGCAGGAGCTGCCCCATCCGGGGCGGGGGCTGGGGGGGCGTCGCTCGTGGGAACCGCGCTGTGCTCAAGGGCCAAGAGTCACGGATATGCCCCCGAGCAGCTGCCGCCCAGCAGTTAGGGCCCAGAACAGGGACCGGGGCCCATGCAGCGGCCCAGGAGGGCTGGGAGCCAAGCAGGCAGGGCCAGTTTCCAACGGGTTCTGAAGGCTCGTGAGCCACTACCTAAAACCTGCGTCAAAAGCTCTGTGTTCTCGGGACAAGAGCCGGGGGGAGCATCCCGCAGCTGTGGGTGCTCAGGGTCCTGGGATCCGCAGGCCACACCCCGCGCTGGGAAGGCCAGGCAACTGCAGATCCGGCAGATCCGAGACTCCTGTGGGCTCTCAGAGGCAGGAAAAGCGTTTTTGGTTTCTTCTAAGTCCTTCTCTCACTTCCTTTAAATGGTGATTTGAAAACTTTAAAATGCCTGAGCAACTCAGACCCTCAGCATCTGTGAGTCTGAATTACAAAAGCTTTTTCCTGAGCTCCACAGGGAGCCTCCTCTCACCCTGAGTTCTAGGTCCAGCCTGACTGTCTTCTTTCGGGGACAGGATGAAGAAACCCCGACTTGATCAGGGACCAGAGGGTGGAGTCAGCCCCCCCAACCCCAGGAGCAGGCTCTGAACTCAGATCAGTTTTCACAAACGCTGGGGAAGCAGCATCCCACCTGGACCCCACCTGGGCCAACGCGGCCCGCAGGATGAGGCCGGATCACCAGACACGAGGGGACCTGGGGCCCCGGCCCACAGGCAGCTTGGCAGCGCCCTCTGGGTTGAGAAACGTGCTCCAGGAGCTTCAGATGCTGCCCCAGAAGCACCAGGACCCTGGCCAGAGCCAGCGTGGGTGACCTACAGCCCGTGGGCCCCTCCCTAGGACCAATGGGGGAGCGTCCTCCCTGCCTGGGGCTCACCTAATCGAGATGGTGGAACTTCTGAGCCTGAGGCCTGCGTTTATATCAAAGAGACTTTTCTTGGCTTTAACTTGGGAAGTTAGAAAAGAGTGTTGGGAGAGAGGATCCCATTTGTACAGTCTCGTAATTTCAAAGTTGGTGTTTTCTAGTCAACAGCTCGGTTCTCATTGAAAACATCTGAGAAAATGAAGTCTTTCTTCCCAAACCACAGACTTCCTCTGGTCCCTTTCAGATTCTAACCCCAAACAGCTTCTCCCTCCTGAAGACTGCAGGGGCCTTTCTGGGCTTAGTCATTTCCACACAACAGCCCTATTTTCTGAACAATCTGCATCTCTCTGTGAACAGAAGGACCCTCTCAAGTCGTTGACCCACATGCTCCTTCTGACTCCACAGCGGAAGCTCCCACCCATCCGCTGGGAACAGCCTTTCATTTGGGAACGTTCTTGGCGAGAATGAAAGGATTGGAGAGTCTGTAATTACACCCAAATCAGTGAACATGACGATGGGCTGGCTGCTGCTTCATTCTGCTCTGGAAAGCAGTTATTTTACTAACATCTAAATTTTAAATTAAAAAAATTCAAGGAGTTCCCATCATGGCTCAGCTTAGAGAACCCGACTAGCATCCATGAGGACATGGGTTCGAGCCCTGGCCTCGCTCAGTGGGTTAAGGATCTGGCATTGCTGTGAGCTGTGCTATAGGTCGCAGATGTGGCTCTGATCCTGCATTGCTCTGGCTGTGGTGTAGGCCAGCGGCTATAGCTCTGATTCGACCTCTTAGCCTGCGAACCTCCATATGCTGCAGGTGCAGCCCTAAAAAGACAAAAAAGAAAAAGAAAGAAAGAAAGAAAAGAAAAAATTCAGATGAAAGAAGTCATGGGCACAATTTGTAACCCGCCTCATTGCTTGACAGACGCATAAGCACCATCCAGCCAACTAAGGGGAGGGGCTGAGATGGGGAGGTGGGATGGGCTGGCCTACCCCACAGCCACAGCAATGCAGGGTCAGTCGGGTGGAGCATGAGGGAGACACAGGGCATGGGGGGGTCAGAGCCCAACGCCCTGACCACCTTCCCCTGGAGAAGGGCAGTAGGGATGTGTCCTCCATCCTTCCTCACACCCCACCTGCACTTCACACTGACCGAAGACAGACCACGCTGGGCAGTGCCGACCCTCATTACTGCGGGAGGGCCCCCGGGACTATGCCCCTCAGATGGGGTCAGGCCCTGGAAGGTCCTTCAGTGCAGAGATCAGGCCTGGGCCCTTTGTCTCCTACAGCGACTTTGCCAGAAGAATGATCAAGCCTCTCGGTGATGCAGAGCCTGGAGTCAGGCCATGACACAGGAGGGGAGCAGCCACTCTGAGCCTGAACACTGCCCACGTGGTGGTCCATCCAGCGGGCAATGCCTGCCTTGTTTTCCAGGTGTGTCCCCCTCTTCTGCCCTCGCGGCTGCCATGTGAGTCTGGGTCTTGTGCCCCCAGACATGCCCCTCGAGGCCACAAGCTGCATTACTACTTTAATCCTGTGGCCTTCATGTGGCCCCTGGCCTGTGGACATCCTTCTACCCTCTGCGTCTCTAACCCTCTCTCTCACGTTTTCTATTTCTTGGTGTCTCTGGGGTGTATTCCAAATTTCCTTTCTAATCCACCAAATTTCCCTTCAGCCATGTCTAATCAGCTATTTAATTCATTTAGAGGTTTCATCTAAATCCTTGCGGTCTTCATTTCTGGACATTCTACTTGGCTCTTTTTCAAATTAGGTCAGGCTTTCCTTGTCAATCTTATTAATTTAAATCCACTCAACTTTGTTCGTGGACATTCTGCAAACTCTCCAGGTCTGATTCTGCTCTCTGTTGTTTCTCTTGGTAAACGCACATGATGCTTCTTTTCCGTGCTCTTTGTGCATTTTCTCCTCTGAGCTCAAGTTCCCTGGAATATTGTACCACAGAGTCCTGAGGCCCAGATCAAAGGACAGGATTGGATTTGCTTTTGACTGGCCACAGTTGCTTCAGCAGGCATTACAAAGTACTAATCCAGAACTGCATGAACCTATTGCATGAACTGTGAGTTTGGACACAGATGTCCTATGGATTCAGGCTACACACTCACAAGAGCCAGATTTTGGTTTCAAGTATTTAGCACCAAGTGGAGGTACAATTTTCCTTGCTAACCTCTTTTATGGAGCAGCTATTTGCTTTTGCCCTTACATGGTAGAGTCGAGGTCTGGGGCTGACAGCTTGCCCCTGATCAGTGTGAATAGGGTTTTTGCCTCAATATAAATGGCCACACACACCCATATTTTTAAACCATTTTTAACTGAAGTATAGTTAGCTTACAATGCTGTGTTAGTTTTTGATATACAGCAAAGAGATTCACTTATACACACATATGATTAAAATATGTACATATAAGTATTCTTTTTCAGATTCTTTTCTCATATAGGTTATCAGAGAATATTGAGTAGAGTTCCCTATATATAATTGTGTGAGTATGTTAATCCCAAACTCTTTATTTATCCCTCCTGCCCCACGTTTCCCTTTTGGTAACCATAGGTTTGTTTTCAAGGTCTGTGAGTCTGCTTCTCTTTTTGTAAATAAGTTCATTTGTATCACTTTTTTAGATTACAGATAAAAGTGATATATCTATCTTTGATTTACTTAGTATGATAATCTCTAGCTGCATCTCTGTTGCTGCAAATGGCATTATTTTGTTCTTTTTTATGGCTGAGTAATATTTCATTATGTGTGTGTACCTATCTCATCTTCATTATCCATTCCTCTATCGATGGACATCTAGGTTGATTCCATGTCTTGGCTGTTGTGAATAGCACTGCTATGAACACTAGGCACTACTGGGGTGCATGTAACATTTCCAATTAGAGTTTTCACCTTTTCCAGATATATCTCCCATGAGTGCGATTGCTGGATGACATGGTAGTTCTATATTTAGTTTTTAAAGGTACCTCTATACTATTCTCCACAGTGATTGTACCAATTTACATTCCCACCATTGTAGGAGGGCTCCCTTTTCTTCACATCCTCTCCAGCATTTATTATTTGTAGACTTTTTGATGATGGCCATTCTGACTAGAGTGAGGTGATACCTTATTGTAGTTTCGATTTGCATTTCTCTAATAATTATTAATATTGAGCATCTTTTCATGTGCCTGTTGGCCATCTATCTGTCATCTTTGGAGAAACATCTATTTAGGTTTTCTGACCGTTTTTTAATTGGTTTTTTTTTTATATTAAGCTGTATGAGTTGTCCATATGTTTTGGAAATTAATCCCTTGTCAGTTGCATTGTTTGCAAATATTTTCTCCAAATCCATAGGTTGTCTTTTCATTTTGTTGAGGCTTTCCTTTGCTATGCAAAAGCTTTTTTTTCTGTCTTTTTGCCTTTTCTATGGCCGCTCCCACGGCATATGGGGGTTCCCAGGCTAGGGGTCTAATCGGAGCCGTAGCCACCGGCCTACACCACAGCTCACAGCAACGCTGGATCCTTAACCCACTGAGCAAGGCCAGGGATTGAACCTGCAACCTCATGGTTCCTAGTCAGATTTGTTAACTACTGCACCACGACGGGAACTCTGATATGCAAAAGCTTTTAAGTGTAATTAGTCTCATCTGTTTACTGTCCCATGTTTTCTAAGCTCTTGGAATTATTTTGTGTAGGTTTATCTCTTTCTGTGCTGTTAGTTTCAACTTTCTGCCTCTAGCACGCCTCTCCTTATCTGGCGTATGAGATAAGCACTCAATAAATATCAATTGAGCTAATGCATAAACTAACCTTTTAAAAACTAAGCTTACTGAATGTGTCTGTAGGAGAGCATGGACAGTCTGAGAAGGAGCTGGAAGCCCTGATGGGCTGGGGTATCACGTCAGTGTACACGCTGGAGTGAACTGGTGTCTCAAGACGCAGCTCTGAGGGCCGCCCCCATTCTGGCGGCATCGCAGGAGGCTGATTTCCCGGGAGAGGCGGTGCTACCCCAGCACCATCTTCGCTGGCTCTCAGCTCCCCTTCCCTGCTCCAGAAACACAGGCTCTTGTGCCGCCACAACCAGAAATCAAGGTTTCCATTTCTAAACTTGTAAGAAATATTTTCAGATGGTCCCCATTTCTCAGCCTCAGCTGAAACAGAGGTTCGGAACCCCAGAGCTCCCACCCGGCAGAGACCGGCTTCCAATCCTCTAATATGAACCGTTTAAACACACAAAGGACTTTTCTCACAGTCAGCCAACGGACGTAACCCTTGCAGGTGACAGTGGCCTTGTCACCACCAACCTCAAAGCCACAACTGGCCCCTGACAAACTCCTCAGTCTTCTCGTTTTCCTTCAACAGATGACCTCGGAGAACCTGGGTGTGAACTAAGAACACCGACAACTCGGTCGTGGCTGCCCCGCCAGCGCCAGTGGCAACGGTGCCGACAGAGAAGGGACGTGTCCCCACATTTGGGGGCAGAAGAGCTGAACCGTTTCTCAGTGTTAAATTCTTCAGTCACCAGAACGTGTTGTTGGCTCCCACTCAGAGGCGGGAATATTCAAGGATGTAATTCATCTGCTAAAAATGTTCTCAAGCTCAAAATAGCTCTTTGGATGGACCCACACAACCCACAACACTGGGCCCAAGGGCTGGGCGCTGTCTGCGCACGCTCCAGAGCCACTCACACGCCTGGGGCCCCCGCTCCCAGACTCCACCCACTAGTCCCCGCCCACACCGGGGTAACTGCTGTGACCGTAGGGTGCCACCACTTCCTCCCCCAGGGTGCGGTCCAGGGCTGGTGGGAACCGCAGAGGGTGCCCCGCCCTACACATCCTGGGGACATCTGTACCTTACCAGGCTCTCAGTGACTCTCACCCAAGCTGAAGCCAAGAATGCTGAAGCAGTTCTCAATCTTAAGACCTATGAGATGCTGTCCCTCTCACCCAACCCCTCTCTCTCTCAAAGTCTGTCCCCAAGTGCTCTCTGGGTCTCTGAGCTCCAGGTGCCGTTCCTCCAGCCCCTCCTGGGCGCCTCTTTAGAAAAAGAAAGACGGTAAAGGGCTCCCCAAATATTTACCCTCTCGGAATCCCTGACTTGGACACTTTGGTGCCTACACACTTGTCCCTCCCGCATGTCTCGGTGGACCAGAGTACGCAGTGCTCTGTCCCTTCCTGCTCTGTGCTGGGTGCTCAGGGACCAGAGCCCAGCTGCTGTTGCCCCATCCACTGCGCCTCACTCGGGAGCGGGGGATGGACAGCCTGGGGGACAGTCTCCAGGTGGCAGGCCAGCCAGCACCAAGAAAAGCAGCAGCAGGCATTACCAGAGTGACTTCTCCACAATTTTGGTCCTGAAAACCTCCTCTTGGTCCAGGTTCACGGTGCAGTAACAGTCTCGCATCTTGTTTGGCCCTGGGTATGTGGGAAGATTTTTGGCTTCACCTGGAAAACAAATTAAATATGTCATTCGTTTATCACAGAATTATCCAGTGTCCTTGCTGATCACAGACACCTTGCCCAGTAACAGGTTTATTTTACAGCAGTGCGCCAGCCCGCTTCTGTTCACTCCTGGGCTCCTCCTAAGGCTTTGGTTCTCTTGCCCCCACAAGTCCATGCTGATGAGAGAACCATTTGTACTATTGAAACACAAGGTAACCTACACATTAACCTCTAAAACAAACGGATAAGAGAAGGAAGCCATTGGCCTAGGAATTACAGATTATTTGTTGTCTTTTACCCACCTTAGTCCCTTTAATAATTGTAACATTTAACTTTCAGTCAGATACATAAAAATTAAGATGCATCCCCTAACCAGCCCCAAGGATATAGCTCCTCGGCCCTCCCAGTTGCCGTGAAGCCCTTCAGCTGGCAACACTGAAACTCTGCACCCACCAAACATCGGCTCCCCATTTCCTCTTCCCCCAGCCCCTGGCCCCCCCTTCCAGCTTCTGCATCTATGAATCTGACAACTCCAGGAAGCTCGTAGAAGCTCGTAGAAGGGGGCTCACAGGCACCTGCGGCCCGTAGCACAGAGTCTTCGAGCCGCAGCCACACCAGCCAGGATCCCTGTCCTCTTTAAGCGAACATTTTTCTCTACACTCCCCCTGCCCCTCTGTATTTTGAGCTTCATTTGATAGTATTAGGTCCAAGTTGGGGCCCTCTTAAAGAGAAGGCCTCTGTTTCTTTGATGTGTGAACTGGGACTGAGTAGCCAGTGAGACTCCAGGAAGGATGCGCTGCTGTGGGCCGGCTTCTCCGCCACGGCCACCGAGGGGTCAAGGGAGGCACCGTAGGGCAGCTGGCCCGTGAAGCACCCTGGATGCCAGGACGCCTGTCTTGACCCTGGGTCTGTCTGGAGACTCCCTCAACCTGAAGCTGGGAGCAAGCATAGGCTGCAGGTCCATGGCCTTCAACCTGGAGGAGAAGCCCCCTCCCTGGAAGGGAGGAACGAACTCCGGCCTCCCGCAGCCTCCGCCCCCACCCGGGCCCCGCAGCCACCAGCTCAGCACCCACCAGCCCAGCCCAGGCACAGCCGACACCTGTTAATACCACCCAGGCCAGACTCCTCCTCTGGTTAAAACTGAAGGAAAAACAGTAACAGAAAGCAAAGCAGACCCAGAGCAGAACTTCCTCAGAACGCAGCGCCCAGCACAGCCACACCTACCACCCATACACACGCTCACACCGAACCCGGTGAAAGATGTGCAAACTTTACACCACAACCTCCAGAGGCAGAGAGGAGCTCGATTTCTTTTTCTTTTTTCTTTTTTTTTGTCTTTTGTTGTTGTTGTTATTGTTGTTGTTGTTGCTATTTCTTGGGCCGCTCCCGCAGCATATGGAGGTTCCCAGGCTAGGGGTTGAATCGGAGCTGTAGCCACCGGCCTATGCCAGAGCCACAGCAACTCGGGATCCGAGCCGCGTCTGCAACCTCCACCACAGCTCACGGCAACGCCGGATCGTTAACCCACTGAGCAAGGGCAGGGACCGAACCCGCAACCTCATGGTTCCTAGTCGGATTCGTTAACCACTGCGCCACGACGGGAACTCCATGGAGCTCGATTTCTTAAAGCCTCTCTTTCTAACTTTTCATTAACGCCATCACCTGGAACCCTGAGCAGACAAGTTAGCGCGAGTCTTTCAGTCACCGGAGGGGTGGTCTCCGTGCCAGTGAATCTTACTTCGGATGCACTGAGTAGAGTCCCTAACAGGACCAGCTGCCACCTCCTGCCCACACGAGTGAAACACCAGGCCTGCCCTGGGGACCTCGGCTTCTCCACCGTCAAAGCAGAGCACAATGTCTCCAAGGCTCCTCTAAGCCCTGGCCCTGGAACTTCTCCCCGGGAACCATCCCGGACCACCAATGACTCTCAGCTGGAGAGGAAAAAGGAATAATGGATGTGCCCAGCATCGCCTCTGACACAAACGGGAGTGGAACAGCAATGGCACAGCGCTGGAGCAGCCGGCCCTGTTTCTAGGCACACGGGCCAGGCCGCCGTCCCCAACCCTCGGTCAGGGTGACCGCAGCCTGGAAGACCCAGATACACAGGCAGCAGGGGCTCCAGCTTGACGGGGAGAGGGAAGAGCCACGTGCGGACACTGCACCTCCCGGAGGGGGCGGGGTGGTCCCCGTGGCACCGCTAGGTTCAGCCCTGATGAGGAAGCCCACTGCCCTCGAGGGGCAGCCACACCATCCACACCCCAAGTGGGTTGTCGGAGGTGGAACCAGCCCGGTCACATGGCAGCCAGTCACCTCCAGGAACCTGACCTGGTTTGCTGCTCTTACGGCCTCAGTGGACCAGGCGGCCGGGGATTGGGGGAGCAGCGTGAGGCTGATGGCTCTCACGGCCAGCCATGAGTCTGGGACCTCAAATCTACCTCGTCCACACAGTCTGGGAATTTGTTCTTTCCTACAAAGTGTGCTGGTTTTCAACTCAACTACTGGTACACCCTGTAAGTAACGCCTGAACAGGCGTGCGCGCCCAGCACTCTGGAGAGCAACCCCCGGCACCCAGGGGCCCCCATGCACAGGGGCGGGACCCAGGGACCACATCCTGGCACGCCGTCTTCATGCAGGCCCCTGGTCACTCCAGACACTTGATGGATCTACACATTCTGGTAGACGATACAGCTCATTGTAACGACACAGAAGATCAGCTTCGTCATTAAAACAGTCTATTTCCTTGAACAGATTTTTGACTGCCTTGCTACTGTATGTTAGCACTTGATACTAAATAGAACAAAAGTCTGTAAAACAAGATGAGGCTGCATTTCTGAATCAAGTCACAAGCAGCCTCTTTATTGCACTGATCAGAGGTCAGGGAGGTGGCCAGACCCTGCAGAGTATGGCGACATCAAGGGCGTGATACAGGAACACTCACATGCATTTCCTCCAACTTCCAAAAGGAACAGGTAACAACATAAAAGACAAGAATAAAATAAGGCTGTGAAAGTGGAAAGTCAACGTTTAACATGTGATAGTTAGGAAAGTTACACGTATCGAGCCCCAACAGGAGTGGCCCAATGACCCACTGGGCTGAGCTTCCTAGCAGCAAAGGTGCAAATGGGAATACGGCAGAACATGTAACTCTCATAATTTACCTAAAAATGAAACACACCAGACCTCCACAAGCAAACACCATGAAAAGCGGGACCAGCATGTCTTCAGAGAAGACTTGACAACAGATGCAGAAACATGCTCAGGGGCCATTTATTCTCTGTCCCCTGCTGGGGGGTGGGGAGGGGTGACGACCCACTGTGTGATGCGCTCAGCAGGGAGGGGCGCCAAGGGGCCTGGGGCTCTGTGCCAAGGACTTCAAGCACCAGGAGTCCCGGGGAAGAGCCGCCGAGGCCCCACTGTGCAGGGACCGAGAGGCATGGAGACCTCCGCCACCCCCAGGAGCCCCCTGCCCTCTGCTCACTCACCCACCCTCCTGGCCCGGGTCCTAGCTGCTGTGACTGCTCTCCTTTCTTCTCTGCACCCAGCACCCCAGCAGCACCTGGCAGGTATTCGTTCTAGCGAGTAAGGGAGAGGCCACCACGTGCTGACACTTGCCAAGTGACAGCAAGGCTGTCAAAGTGCCCTCTGCTCCTCTGACTAAGGGGGGGACTCCAGCCTCCCTCCCTCTGGTCTGGGTGGCCTCAGGGCCCTGACTGACCAGCAGGGACTGCAGGACTTTCAGGGGGAGGGCACAGCCCTGGGCGTCTACCCTCGTCTCCTCCAGATACCCTCTGTGTTCACAGCTAGCAGGCCAGACCCAAGGCCACCGCTGGAGGGACCAATACGGGTGCCGGCCTGACCTCCCACTGCCTGGGTGGGGGCCATGCCATGTGCACGCAGGGCAGCCCACACATAGGCCGACTGCCACAGCTCCAGCCAGGCCTCGCGTCCAGCCAAACTGCTGCTGAACCCCAATCCCTGCCCCACTGTTGGGAGACAAAACGACAGAGGCATCCTAGGCCTCTGGGGCAGCCACACCCAGACCACACCGTGTGGTCAGTCTCAGACCCTCACGAGGCTCCCGGCGGAGCTGCCCCTCCAGCCCAGCCCCTCCACGTACCCAGCAATGAGCTGAGCACCCAGGAGACTCCAGGCCCCCAGGTGGGGTACCCTGCCCTGCGCACTTGCTGCATTTTGACTCCGACCCAACGTACCCCTGACTAGAGAAGAATACCAGAGTGGGGCAGCTGTGCAGCCAGGGCACAGCCCGGGATCTAGAGAACCATCACCTGCTGGGTGAGCACAGCCAGGGCCAAGCTCCTCCCTGTCCCCACCATCAGCCTCACCAGCAGGGAGCCGCCCAGCCACCGGGACCTTCCTGTCCTCCCATCACCAGCCTCACGCTTCTCCTAGAAAAAGCCTGGGACACCTGCTTCTCGTCGGTCAGGAACCTTCTGAGTGTCTTTCCCAGTGGGCCACCAGCACTGTCATAACGTACACACAGATCCCTGACCCAGTGCGAGGCCCTGGCGCGGTGACTGAGGGCCACTCTGGGCTGGCAGCTGAACTTCAGGTCTCAGCCGGGGGCTGTTGGCCAAAGGCACTACACTCCCAACACAACAGTTCTGAAATTCTGGATTAGATGAAGCCATTGAAAAACAGTGACTTCAGGAGTTCCCACTGTGGCTCAACGGTAACGAACCCGACTAGTATCCATGAGGTCTCGGGTTCAGTCCCTGGCCTCGCTCAGTAGGTTAAGGACCTGGCATTGCTGTGAACTGTGGTGTAGGTTGTAGATGCAGCTCAGATCCCGTGTTGCTATGGCCATGGAGTAGGCTGGCAGCTGCAGCTCTGATTCCACCCCAAGTCTGGGAACCTCCATATGCCTGGGTGTTGGCCCTAAGAAGACTAAATAAGTAAAAAACAGTGACTTCACTTTTTTCCAATCAAGAACTCCCACTACTTTTGAAAACTCAAAAAACCAGTCATGCTGGGCCACTTGCCCTCGTAATGGTCACCAGCTCAGGACAGCCTCTCTCAGGGGCACCTGCCTGCCCTCTTCATGGGCTGTGAGCGTCAGCATCTATCACTCTGAACAAGAAATGCCACTGCCCCTAAGGCTTCATGGAAGCATGGCCAAAGGACAAACGCCAGGCCCCCAGCCACAGGTGGGTCTGCTCTACCCCGGCAGACGGCTCGCCCTTCGCAGCCCCAGGCTGTCGGCCAAGACACAGCGTCCGCCTCCCCCCACGGTGCAGGCTCCAGTTCACCTCCGTCGACGCGCACTTCCGGCTGGATTGTGTGTGGGCCACGGGGCAGGGGGGAGGTAATTCAGGGCACAGATCTGTGGCTCCCCTGCAATTACAAAACTCAGGGTGGCACTGCCCACCCAGCTGCCCGTGCTGTGCTCCCACCGCAGGGGCTGCAAAGCAGTCTCCACCGGAGCCCGCCCGGCTTCCGCGTGGCTTAAAAGGAGAGACTGCACAGGGCAGGTGTGCCCACCTCCCCCACCCTGGCTGTCCCCTCAGCCCTGTCACGCAGATGCTCCCTGAAGAGCTCAGTGGGACCCCTCTGCTTGAACTGTGGGCTGGGGGCACGGGTGCGGAGGTGGGGGTTGGAACCTAAAGCAGAGTTTAGGTTTCTGGACAAGAAACAAAGCTTAAGGCACTAAGAGTGCCAGGTGGAAAATCATCCACTTCTCCATTTTCAGACTGATTCTGTAGACAACAGCACACCCCTAGCATTATTTAGCTCTTCCATCGGAACTGAATTCTACCTATTCTGCACCTTTTCAACACACAAAACATGAGCTAACTCTGCTTTCACTTAGACCGGGGTCTTTTCCCACTGCGCGAGAAAAGCATGCTCCACTCTCTTGCGCTTCTCCAGTTAAGCTGGAAACAAAAACGGCGCTCCGGGGCAGTAACTCCATCCTGGAATAAAAGCTGTAAAACTGAGTCAAGGGAAAAAGAAACCACTCATTCCCTTTGATTCTAGAATGTTGTGTTTAATGGGTACTTCTGATTCCTTGGAAAATGAAATTTTGCGTCTCTGTTTGTGAATTACTTCTTCACCTAATGCTGCACTGCTATCTAAGGGCTGCTAAGACCAGAAGAGAGTAAGGGGCATTCATTGCTGCCACTTCAACGCTGGGGACACACTGAAGGGGTGAGGAGAAAGGGCCCACTCCCAGCCAGGGCTCCCTCCTGGGCGTTGGGGCTGGGCGGGAGGAGGACCATGTGACGTCACACAGTCCACGGGCCGGTGAGCGGTGTGGACGACAGCAGGTGGGTCAGCACTGCTCCTGGGTGACTGCGCCCTGCCCTGATGAGCCGTGCCTGCGCTCGGCCTCCGATACCCGTCCCTTGAGCTGCCCCACTCCCCCTTGGCGCCTGCACAGTGACCTTCTCTGGCGCCTCGGTCTCTCCCGTGTGTGAACCCCTCAAAGAAAGGAGCCGAGTCTGAACAACCCCGAATTCTCCTGAGAAGCATGGCCTCGCCCCACGCCCCAGCAGAACTGCCCACGTTGGCGACACAACACGTCACTCGAGAGCCAGATTGCCCAGCGGGCCCGCGTGTGGCCAGGGCGTGCTCAGCCATGGCACCTCACAGGGTGGCTGCCCAAAGGAGACTCTCCTCGGCCTCCGGAGCAGACACGGAGGAGAGAGCCTGTGTCCACTTCTGGAGGAAACCAGAGGTTCCAGAAGCCTGATCTACATCCGGCATGGTGGACAGAGACGAAACCGTTCTGTTTTTATAGATGTCCTTTAACTTTTGCTTTCGTTGCTCAGTAATAACAGGTTAGTGGTGCCTGGTAGAAAATTCCCACTTGAGGAACCCAAGATCAAACGTTATGATCCTCTTACAGCCCCCAGCCCTGTCAGGGACCCACTCTCCAGAAACAGCCGCTTACTATTTTCCATTTCTTAGTTCTCTGAGCAAGCCCCATACATTTAAATAGCAGCCTCACTGTTCTGTCTCAGTGCATCAATTTAAAACCATCTGTCAACTCCCTGCTATGAAAGATGAGGAATTTAGGCCTATAAATCCTCCCTACCCCTACTTCCCAATCTCTGTTACTAAACTTTCTTTTACATTGTCAAGTATTTAACATTTCATCCTGTTCTGTACCTACAACTGTCTCGCCTACTTTCTTTTTTTTAAATTTTATTTTATTTTTACAGCTGCATCTGCAGCTCATGGACGTTCCGGGCCAGGGATTGAATCTGAGTCACCGCTGCGGAACACCAGATCCTTACCCACTGCACCGGCCCAGGATCGAACCTGCCCCTCCCAGTGACCCACGCAGCTGCAGTCGGATTCTTAACCTCTGCGCCACAGCAGGGCCGCCTCACTTACTTTCTTTGTAGGTTGGTTCTGATATTTGGACCCCACAGTATCGTTTACAGCGTCAAGACTCTGCCACACTTCTTGGGACTGGGCCCCGAGCCCAGAGGTGCACTGTGGTCGCTTCATGCCCCTGGCACCTGGCGCCGTCACCCAGACACAGCTGCCTCCTCCTGGGCCCACGTTTCGCTCCTTTCCTTTGGCTGGAGCACCTCCCCTCTCACTCTGTTCTGCCCAAGGGTTCTCGCACTTGGCAGAGTGTAAATCCAGGGCTCAAACTATTCTTCCCGCCTGCCTGGTAAGGCCCAGCTCCATTGCAAGAGCTCCTCAAATGCGCCAAGTGGCCCCAACTCCAGGTCCAGCCTCATCCTCCTTCTCAGACTGTGATGCACCAGCCCCATTGCTCCTGGAGATCTGGGGAGAAACGCAGGCTAACAAGTCACATGCAGGGCCACACACTCTCGAGGGGACAGGGACTGCTCTGCTTCCACTGGTGGCAGGTCCCTCCCCGGGACCCAGACGGCAGCAACGATGAATTCCAAGGGTTAGGATTTCTGGCACGAAGGGTAGTCTGTAGTTTTCTTGCAAGTACATCGAACTGCCAAGCCGCTCTCCGGCCTGCCACTGCCTTTGAAAATGCTCTGTCCATATCCTGCTGCCACCAGGTGATCAAAACCGTGCACCTTGCCCATCTGACAGGCAAAGTGGTGTGTGTGCTCTGCCCTGTTTCTTAGGAAAGGCTCTTTTGAAGGACCTAATTTTATTCCATTTATTCCACAGTTAAAGCCTCCCTCCGCCCCTCTCCTGTCCCTCTTCCCCGTCCTCTGAAGGACAAGGCCCCCCCAAACAGCCCTGACAAGGCCAGCACACACCAATTTGATGGGGTCCATGGAAGCATGGGTTAGGGAGCTGACATCTTTGCTGTCAAATTCTGCCTGTGGAGCTCCCCGTGTGGCTCAGTGGTTAACGAACCCAACTAGCATCTGTGAGGATGAGGGTTCGATCCCTGGCCTCGCTCAGGGAGTTAAGGATCCAGTGTTGCTGTGGCTGTGGTGTAGGCCAGCAGCTACAGCTCCAATTGGACCCTTAGCCTGGGAACCTCCATATGCCATGGGTGTGGCCCTAAAAAGATCAAAAAATAAAAATAAAAAAAATTCTGCTTTTCCCAGCTGTGTCTGGATCCACCCTTCTGGCGACCTCCATGACACACAGTGGTGCCTGGACTAGAGGGGCTGAGGCCCCGCCTGGCCACGCTTTGGGGACCACCCACCCTCCAGCCAAGGACCCATCACCACCTGGCAAAGAGCCGGCTGGGCCGCCGCAGTGCAGGGTTCTGGATGCCAACAGCAGAACATCCCTCCTGGTTTGCACAGCGCCATTCTGAATTCAAGGAGGGAAGACAATCTGGAAAATATGAATTTGGGGAACACTGCCAGCGAGTTGCGGCCATGAGCCCCGTGGGTCTTGATGAGCAAAAGGGGGACGCCTGGCCTGAAAAGGCCCTGCTGGACTCTCAGAGGAAAGCTCTAGGTTCATCTTTCAGAAACAATCCACATATGATCCCACCTTGCATATTTTGGTACTATTTTTGCTTTTCTTTCTTTTCCCCACAGCTTTCTCCAAAAGAATCCTAGCTTGAACTTGAGAAAGACAAGTTCTTGAACGTCAACAAAAGATTAGAAAAACCATGTTCTTTCTTATAAATTTAAATTGAATTCAAATTCCTGCACATTTGGAGTGAAACACAAAGTTCTGTAAGTAAGTTTAAATGGACAGTGTTCTGCTGTTTGCTGAGCCTGACCTGGAGCAGCCACTGGCCGGACATGTCCCGATGGCCCAGGGCAGAGGAGCCCTCACTCCTCCCGGATGCGAGTCGGGCTAAAGGGGCGCGGGAGGCCTGGCTGGAGCCTGAGCCTCTGGCGGCCACTCACAGCAGCCCCCATTTTCGGTCAGGGCATCTCCCCTGGACGAAGGCAGGTACGACCACTTCACCAAAGGCCGCTTGATGGCCTCTTCACCAAAGGCTGTTTGCGTACACGACCCCCTCGCAGGTCGAGTGACGCTCCAGCTACAGCACATCTTGGGGACGGCGTTTCTGGAAACCCGAGCATTTCTCTAACTTTCGCTGCAGAGACGCTGCAAAGCCCCTTCCCCCGTCTTGCTCTAAGCAGCCAGAAGCCAGGGACAGTCAGAGTGACAACGCGAGGGGCCCAGTCACCACAGCAGTGGCAGCGCCGAGGGCGGGGGTGGGATGGGCTCAGGACTCTGGGCTGGAAGCAGCCCCCGAGGACAAGGCCCATGACCTCAGAGCCCAGGATGGTGCCCTCCCGCGGCCTCTTGTCCAGGCCGGCGCCTCCTCGCCCCCGACAGCCAGGGGCAGCCCTGTGACCGGACGAGGGTAGAGGCCACACGTCCGACAAGCGTTCTTGCAGCCAAGACACGCCAGAAGCACCTGCAACGCAGCGGCAACAAGACAAAGGACCTGAGAGACATTCCGCCAAGACATGCTGACGCCCACGGGACACGGAAAGGTCTCAACACCCAGGGCTCGTCGGGGAATATGCTGGCCCACCCGCTGCACACACGCCTCGTGCCGTGAGGACCGCTAAAATGTTTTTTAAAAGGAAAAGAACAAGTGTTGGTGAGGGTGTGGAGAAACCAAAGCACTAGTGTGCTGCTGAGGCGACATGAAATGGTGCAGCCGCTGTGGGAAGAGTCACCAAATGGCCCAGCAATTTGCCTGGAGAGAAACGAAGACGGGCAAACAAACACGCACGTGAATGTTCACAACAGCGCTGCCCGCGCCGACAAGCAAGATGGGGGTGTCCTGAGACAGGAGTGTTTGCAGAATCAACGCTCTCCTGAGTCTCTGGGGGCACCACGGTTAAGGATCCAGCGTCGTCCCTGCCGCAGGTTAAGGATCCGGCACTGGAGCTATAGCAGGCTAAAGATCCGGCATTGTCACTGCCGTGAGAAGTGGGTTCGGTCCCTGGCCTGGGAACTTCTGCATGCATGGGCGCAGCCGAAAAAGAAAAGAATAAATGCTCTGGAACCAGGCGGGGGAGGTGGCACCACGTGCAAACGCTCTACGTGCCCCTGAATCGTACACTTTACAATAGCTAAACTGCTGCATTTTACAGTATGTGCATTTTGCCACAATTTAAGCAAAATTAAGAATAAATGAAAAGATGATTACAAGGTGACAGAGACAATGGCTGTTCCGTGTGACATGTGACAGGTGCAGCCACACGCCGCCTCAGACCCTTCTCTGGAGGAAGAAGGGGTGGAGTAACAACCTCATCTAGATGTTACGTTTGATTTTATTCTTCATCTGCACATGTTTGCTGGGGGATAAACACAAGTCCACAGACCTTCCTGCACAGCAGGTAATCAGCACCCAGGCCAAGGCCGGGGATATTTCCAGCTCTCGGCAGGTCCCCACACCCCCAGGTCGGTGACCACCTCCCTCCCAAAGCTGGGCCTGCTTCAGAATTCTGCAACCTCATCCATTCTGCCAACTCTGTAGCTCATAAATGCAGGGCCAGAGGCACTAATCCATTAGGGCTTGCAAAATGATTTCAGCTGGAAGCGAAAGTAAGTTTTGTAAAGGAGAGGCCTATCCCTCTTCTGCTCAGAGACCCACTGCTGAGACCCACATAAAGCGTCAGGATAAACACCTGTATTCCCTTTTATTTACCAGGTTTTCAAAAAACAAAATAGCTCCCTGGTGTCCTCAGAAGATGAATAATTTTAGCGTTTGTAATTTTTTCAAGTGTTGTTTTCATTGAGATATAATTTATACATCAAATTCAGCCTTTTAAAACATATGAGTGGTTTTTAGTATGACATTGTAGAACCATCAGCACTAGTTCCAAAGACTTCGGCACCTGAAGCAGAAGACCCGAGGGAACTCCGCTCCGCCCCGGGCAGCCATGGGCCCATGTCCATCCCTGCAGGCCTGCCCCTCCCGGACTTTTCATGTGACAGAGCAGATGGCCTTGGCCTCATGTGATCAAGGCTGGCCCATGTGTGGCCTGTCTCGGGCAGCACGTTCCAAGGTGTAGGAACAGCCTCACAGGAAACAAAGCGGGTTACAGGCATGTGGTCAGCTTCCTTAGGCCTCAGTCCCGTCTGCTAACCCAGCGGCTGGTCACCAGGACAAGCGGCCCCTGCGTCTGTCCATCCAGAGGGTCTCAGAGGCTGCTGCCAGGCCAGCAGCAGCACCTTGCCAGGGAGTCAAAGCATGAAGTAATGAAAGCTTTCCACCTGTTTCTAAAGGGCTGCAGTGCCCACCTCGGTCTGCAACGGTGACTCAGGCCTTGGGCCAGCCCCCTGCTTTGGCCTCTCCTTTGAACCTGGCCCCACGGCAGAGCCAGCTCCTGCAGGGGCCCCTGGGGCTCCAGCATCTCAAAACCTGTGTAAAACTCAAAATCATCTTTGGCATCACTCTGCTCTAATGAGGCAAGAGGCACTGCCAAGTTCACCACCTGCTGAGCCACCAGACACACCTGGGACTGTGCTGGGGAGGGAGGGGTGCATCGCTGGTCGCGGGCCTCGTCGTGCGCAACAGCCACGGCTGGCCTCGTGGCCTCCCCAACTTCCTTGGGGAATCGAGCCCCAGAGGCACCCGGGCAATTCGAACCAGGGGGGCGTCTGAGCCGCTGACCAGGCTGTGGGGAGGAGGCTCAGTTAGAAGGCCGCGTGTGTGTCTGAGACTCAGGCCGAATCCGCCCTCCCCTGAGCCTGAGGTGGGTCAGGTGCAAAAGGCCCTCCCGGTAATGGACTGCCACTCCTCTGAAACCACCTGCTCTCCGGCTGGGGGAGACCCCCCAGGAAGAGCCCAGTTCAGTGGACCCCTCCCCATCAGGATGGGGCCCCCCCGGCATCAGGCTCCTGATCCAAACCCTGCCCGCTGCAGAGACACACCCAGACCCAGGGGCCAGACCCACGCCGGGCGCACAGCAAGCCAGGGGCGCTCATCCTGGTCTTGGCCTCTGGAGTCCAGGTGGCCCGTCCCCCCACGCCTGAGATGGGGACCATCCCCAGGGAGCCCTGCCTCCTGCCCCTGGTCCTTTCCAGGTCTCACCAACATGAGATGGCAGAGAACAAGCCCACAGCAGAAGGTGCCTGTGGACCAGCTTCCACAGAAGGTCCTCGATGGGCAGACAGCCTGGCCCAGAGCGGGGCTGCCCCAAGTCCTTCCACGGTGAACCTGCCCACGTCCTCAGCGTGTGGGGTCCACCAGGAGGAGAGGCAGGTTGGCCGGCTCTGACGCGGCAAGACCTGCAGCCTCAGCCTCGGCACATGCACTGTCACCTGCGCCGACTGGACCGTGGTGCGAGTGGCGGGGTGCGTGTCCAGGGGATCCCAGAGGCCCCCTTAGGGCAGTTCTTGTCCCATCAGAGCAGAGGTTCCGAGAGGCTCGAGGCTCAAGGCTCCAACCAACTCAGAGGATCCCGCAGAGGACTTCCAGGCCCACTGAGTCTGTGCTGGAGACTTGAGCACAGACCAGCCCTGGAGCTCCGGCCACCAGTGGCCAGACGCCATCAAACCATAGGGAGGCTCGCAGCCTCAACACACCAGCCACAGGGAGTCAGTGCACGGGGCCCAGAGAAGTGCCCCCACGACCCTGCTCACTGGGGACGGCCCCACCTCTGCGAACCTGCCGCAAATACTGTCTCCAACCTGCTGACCCTACAGAGAGCCACAGACCAAAACCCGCGCTGGCCGCTAGACCTGAGCGTTAGTGGCAATTTTAGAATGGGAGTAAAGTGCAAAATGAAGACTTTGGTTTTTCCTCCCTCATTCATTACCTGAAAGATGGGCCAAGAGCAAGATTGGATTCCAGGTCAAAGAGACGGCTGTGTGTCCCTCCCTCGCCATGTCACAGCCACTGGCCAGTGGCAAGCACACACAGAAACGCATGCAGGCAGCCCCACCCCCTCTGCAAGACATGCCCCTACCCCAAGGAGACAAGAGCTGGTGGGGTGGGCTCTCCTGGGTGGCGGGTGGGACTGCGGCCCCCACTGTGAGACACACCCGCGCCAAGTGCAGGGCCAGCGCCGGCGGTGGGCTGTGACCTGTGAGGGCAGATCCGTTTACTCCAACAGCAGAAGCTCTCAGCCCGAAAGCAGGTGCTGGTGAGGCAGGACCTCCAACGCCCGCTTTGAGGCTGAGCAGCTGGGCTTCGGGACGGGTGCCCAGGACAGAGGCTATGGGGAGAGGCTCCGGGGCCATGCAGACAAGGGCAGAGCGGCCCCTGCAGCCTCGGCCCCTGGCACGCAGGCAGCTCCTTCCGCCTGCCTCCCACCTCCCCCAAAGCCTCCATCACACTGAGCGGCCACGGCTGACAGAATACACTCCACACCCCCTCTGGCCTGCAGTCTGACGACACCGAACATGCACTGGGGCAGAGCCGCCGCACGGTGTCCAGGAAGCGGGACAGGTGTCCCTGGGGGGCCCCAGACCGCTCTCTGCCTCCCCTTACACCTGGCAGTGTTCCCACAGCTGCCGTTTCTTCTCAGTCTTTTAAAATTCCTTTGAGAGGCTATGAATAAGTCAATATTTAGGTCTGCTAATGAAATAATCCATAAAACACAGACTGATGAATGATCAGTGTTTATTATACAATATTTATGTTGGCAAAAAAAGGGAAAGAGTTAAATGTCCAATGACCAGAGAGTCCAACAGCAGAAAACAGCCTGAGCCGGGTCTCTGGAGCTGATGGGACACAGGGCCAGAGTCGTGCCAGTGCTGAGGGCGGGACAGATGGGGGCCGGGCGGGGGATGGCCGAATAAATCGAGGCTAGAGGTGATTTTACAAAGAACTTTTAGGGATACGTAGAAATGTTTGATGTGAACGTTGCAAAGGGGATATGTAATAAATACATATATATGTGTGCATTACTTAGTAAGTATATGTGCACATACAAGAGATCCGTATGAAAAATAAAAATGGAGAAGAAATAACTGAACAGGAAGACCAAAATGTTAACAGGGGCAAATCTTTCAGTGGGGAAATGAGACATTTTTTTCTCATCCTTGAAAACTTAGAAGTAGATTTTCCAAAATTCCTATCGACCATACATATGTTTAAACAGAAATACCTACACATTTAATGGCATCTGAGATTTATTTCAAATAAAAATTTTAGACCTTGTCTCTCTTTTGCCAACAATGACTTCCTTGTACACAAAGCACTGGCATAGTTTACAATTACATGTAGTAATAAAGGCCATTTTTGATAAGCAAGTTTAAATGTAAAATGAAAGTACAATTTAGAGCTTTGTGAGTAAATGCCCACTTTATTTAGCTTAAATTAGAAATGTGCTCACAAACCCCATTGAGGCTGAGTGCTTCTAACTCCAGAGGCTGCTATATCATCTGTGATTTTTTTTTTTTTTTTTGTCTGTTAGGAATCTAAACACTGACCTAACTTTACAGAGCTGATCGTGTCTGTCCACAAAAAAGATGATGTGTATGCAAGCTAGCAATGCCAGCGCCTGTCAGCCTCCGAGTCATAATCCCATTGCTAACTCGCACACAAGGCAGACACCCAGCCCTTTTGCCTTCTGAGAGATTTTTTCTGGTTTAAGGTCTAGAGACAGGGAGTTCCCGTGGTGGCACAGTGGAAACGAATCCAACTAGGAACTAGGTTGGTGGGTTCGACCTCTGGCCTTGCTGAGTGGGTTAAGGATATGGCGTTGCCGTGAGCTGTGGTGTAGGTCCCAGACGCGGCTCGGGTCTGGCATTGCCGTGGCGTAGGCCGGCAGCAACAGCTCTGATAAGACCCCTAGCCTGGGAACCTCCATTTGCCAAGGGTGTGGCCCTGAAAAGACCAAAAAAAGATAAAGTCTGGGGACAGCTATAAACCAATACTGAACATTCCAGATTTATTCCTTAATTTATTGTAATCTGAATTTAAGCCATCCACTCCCTGCTTACAGGGTGCTGCTGCCTGATGAAAACACATAACTTATGGAAACCTCTCTGGCCCCACATGACCTGGCATCCTCCACGGGCTGTGCAGACGTCGGCCCCACCACTTACCTGCGAACCCACGCGGTCCGAGGAGCTGCCCCTTCTCCTGATGCTTCTATTTTTGGCTCCCAAATCTGAGCCTTTGGCTGCCCTGGGCTGTTGGCTTATTAGTCACCCAAAGGCCAAATCACAATTTTCCATGAATTAAAGTAAACTGAATCCACAGAGGAGCCCCAACCCTAACTCATGCCATTACTCCCAGGACATGAAAAGCCGCAGAGGTTTCCTCCCTCCCCCAGGACAGTGACAGAGGAGCAGCAGGCAGAGAGGACTGGAGAGGGTGGAGGTCAGGCCAGGTAGGGAGGCAGGGACCAAGGCCATAAGGGCAGAGGGCAAAGGGAAGGTGGGGGCACAAGGGCAGAGGAACGTTCCGTGAATCAGGAACACAGGGAGCAAAGCTGTGTGCATTGTAAAGAGAGTGACACGCAGCAAAAGGAAGAAGGTCATGCAGAAGCCACAGCCCTGGCACAGCCCTGTATGTTTTGCCACCTTTTTCACTTGCTGGCGATCAAGAGATATAACGCTCCATCCCCTGCCTCCTTCCAGCTTCCTGGGGACACATGCACGTTCCTGCCCCATGAGGCCCCCGCTCCTCCTGCCCTCGAGGGCTCAACCCCCAACCGGCAGCTCCGCTGCACCCAGGAAGCTCCAAGCCACCAGGGTTGGGGCTCCAAGGGCAGCAGTGCTTTTCCCGGACAAAGCCAGCATGATAACCAGCAGCCTCCCGCTGTCACCCGAGACCAGCATGAGCCTCCTGCCAGCCCCAGGTCCCCATCAGTAAAATGGGCTCACCACCTGTGAGGTGTCTGGTTCACTCAGCAGTGACCATCTGGACCCCCACTCACCCCCCAGCACAAGCATTTTAACAACAAGGGGTGTGACCAGGGCTGTCACCGCCACACGGCCTTCTAGGTGCTAGGACAGTAGGAGTGGATGGGGCCTGCGGGGGACACAACCTCACTTTGGGAGCTGGGTCCACAGGGTGGGGGGCGAGGTTTGACCAAGCACAGTGACAGCCATTCGGCTTGAGTTGTCCCGAGCCATCCCAACACGTGCCGCAGGAAGTCGGAGTCCTTCCATAAAAACGGATTTACCATGGAGAGGCGCCCAGAACGATGTGGCTTTGCCTTTACCCTTTCAGCTCAGAGCTGCAGGAGGGAGGGTCAGGGCAGATCTGGATCCAGATGGGTGTCCACAACCCTCAATGGGGTCAAATTTCCAGGAATTTCCCAAGGGAAATTCTTCTTCGAAGCTGACAGCAGGCAGCACAGAGCCAGCCTGACTCACGAGGTCTTAGAACCAGAGGCAGTCATGGGACGTCCAGCTGCTTTCTTTCAGTCCAAACCGTGGGCACTGTGGTCTCGTCTTGGAAGAGCACTACCTAGACAGCGCTGGGCACCTTCTCAGTGCACTCTCTGACTCAGGCCCAAGGATATTCCCATCCACCCAGAAGCCAGGCTGAGCACTCGGAGCCCGTCCACGGCCGCCTCCTCGCCGTCGGCCCGCGGACAGCGTGACCGTCCAGTCCTGCCTGGGCCCCAGCCATGAATTACAACTTTGCGTGTTCTGACTCTGCCTTCCTATAGTCCCCAAATCTTTAGCGGAGGTGTTTACTTGTGTAAACACACACACACACACACACACACACTCACACACACATGGCCTCCAAAAGACAGTTGTGCAGCCTCAAGGGACGAGCCTGAGGAGCTCGTGGCCATGACCCTCAGACAGAAACACGAGGGGAGAGGAGAGCGTGACCTGGGAGGAAACCTCCTCGCAGCCCCGCTGCCCTCTTCCTCTGCCCCCTGGGCTTTGAGGTGGTCCAGGGCCCAGCCAGCCCACCCAAGCGGTCCTCAGGCAGGGGACCAGGCACTGCTGCTGTTTGAAGCTCCCTAGGGTAGCGATGGGCAGCCAGCTTGGGGACAGCTGCCTGACTGCCCCCATGGGGTCCCCTCTGGGTCAGGGGCACAGAGGTGGGCACTGTCCCCACGGCCGACTCCAGGTGGCAGCATGTCTACAGGTGAAGCCCTCCCTCGTGACTGTCTGAGGCCTGTAAAACCACCTGAAAAGAAGGTCAGCCGCAGGTGAGCTGACCCTGACCCTGACCTGGCTTGCGGCCAGCCCCCAGCACATGAGCAGTGACACCCTCACCACTCAGGGCCGCTCTAGGTAAAACAGCTCCAACACAGAACAGAAAATCGTTGATGCCACAAGCCAGCCTAGAGAAAAATCCCAGTGCGCTGGCGTCTCCAGGAAAGAAGCCCACTTCCCACGCCCTACGCTCACACGCAGAACCCAGCCTCTCAACACCACATAACATTCAGCATTTCAAGCACATTCGTGACAATCTCTTTCCAAAATAGCCTCTAACCACACAAGCTGTTCAAAGCACCTCAAAATCCATAGCAAAGAGTGTCACGCCCCATTCAAGGCTGGCACTCAGGGCCTCCCTGATGCATCTGAGCAACACTGGCCCTGCCAGGGCTTGGGGTCACCTGGCACAGGGGCAGGAACCCGCTCTACTTACGGGTCCCACCCTTCCTTTTCACTCCGAAGAACGGGGTGGGGGTGGTACTGGAAGCAGCAGAGGAGTCCGGTGTGGTCAAGTACGGGGTGCGTCTGCTCTCCTGCAGCCACCGGCACAGGGCAGCTGCCACGGGAGGCGCTGATGTGTGATCTGACCGACTGGTGACAAACGCAGATGAGGGCAAGAAAACCCTGCATCTCCCCGGTGTCAGCCCCTTCTGCGCTCAGGGCGGCCTCCACTGGGGGCCCCTTTCACCTGGGAAAGTCAGGGCCCCTCCCCAGAGCTGGGGTCCAGCCTCTGCCCAAAGGAGATGACCTAGGACACTGGGCGCCCGGCTCAGCTGTAAGGGAGCAGAGTGCAGACCAGGGCCTGGGGCTCCCGCCGAGCTGCCCTCTGAGAGGAGTCCCCCAGCCCCGCCCCAGAGCTGAGGACTGCACCACTGCTGGCAATGCCACTGTGGGGACCCCGGGGGTGTAGGGGAGAAGCTGGAGGAGGGATCGAGGGTCTCCTCCTCTCCCTGGAAGGCAGCAGAGGTTGAAGGCTCTCAGTGCAAAGGGTCTCAAAGTGGAGCCCCAGCAGGAAGGAGACCCTGCCCACTGAGGGAGACAGAGGCCACCTGCCAGCAGACTATGCAAGGGTCAGGGCAGGGGGCACACAGAGCAGGCGGGCACCAAGGCCAGAGGCTGACCAGGAGCTGGGGGCGAGGCCCTGGGGTGGCCCTGGGCGGCCGAACGAGCAACATGGGGCCTGGGCCACACCTGCTCCAGGTCCGGCAATTCACAGGTGCAGCTTATTCGACAGGGCCCCCGCCCACCCAGCATGCCACACCCTAACCCAGCAGCCACGGTTGGGGTGTTCTGGCCAGCATCCTCAACTGCAGAGCGCTGATGGGGACAAAAGGAACTTCAAAGAAACAGAGTTGAAAGGCGCTATGGATCCCTGCCACCCCACTGGGAACACCAAGTTGCTTTTGACAAAAGACAGAAACATGCGGGAGTTCCTGTCATGGCTCAGTAGTTAATGCACATGAGGACTCTGGTTCGATCCCTGGCCTTGCTCAGTGGGTTATAGATCTGGCATTGCCATGAGCTATGTGGTGTAGGTCCCAGACACGGCTTGGATCTCACGCTGTGGCTGTGGCCGTAAGCTGGCAGCAGCTCCGATTTGACCCCTAGCCTGGGATCCTCTATATACCGCGGCTATAGCCCTAAAAAGACAAAAAAAAAAGAGAGAGAGAGAGAGAAATATGCAAATGAGAAAACCAGACTGATAGCCTCAGTAACCCAAATTTCAAGGCTGTGATAGTTTACAAGAGACTGAATTTACCCCACAATGTGCCAAGCAGACACCGAGGGTCCAGCCCCAACAACCTGACATTCGCCGAGATGTTAGAAAGCCAAACCACAGCTTATCGTGGGGCTTAAAATGAATTTCCTCTTGTCACGTGTTAACATCTATTCTGGATTTCCTGGGGTTTCTTTTATTAGACTTGAGTCCAAAACGGTCTTGGAAAGGACTCTGGGTCATCTCGGCCTCACACGTGTAAGCGTGAACTCAGCAGAGGGGCCACGGAGGTGGGCATGTCCCCCCTCTTGGACCAGCCACAAAATCTGCTCAACACTGCAAAATGGGCCAGGACCTTACTGCCCCTTTCAAAAAAAATGCCTCGTCTTTAAACTGCAAAAATGAATGGAGCAGCATTACAGTTTTGATTTTACTTATAAAAGCAACTTGTTTTCTTCATTGCTCACTAACCTTTGTTTCCTCACCCATTAACACAGTCAGGGAGAGTTTCTGGACTAAACCTCCAGATCTGTTTGGTGCTGATTCCTCAACAGCCCATTTCAGCTCTAGGAAGATGCAGACTCTGAATCCCCCGTGAAATGACCCCAAAGGCTGAGGAGGGGAAGGGAGCCAGCCTCTCCTCCTCCACTAGCATCTGCCCCGCAGAGGGCTCCCCTTCCTGGTGTGTGGTGTGCAACTCAAACCTGGGTCCAGCAGCCCAGTATGAATATTCGTGTCCCCCTGACAGAGCAGCTTCCCAGCATGTCCTGGGCAAAAAGTCAGCCCAGGAATGACAGTTGGACCCACCCAGCCTGTGCAAGGTGCACTTTGTAGCACCTGAGTTTGGGGGTGGCTGCAGGCTCATCTCAAGATAGCGCCATGGAGTTCACAAGATGGCTAATTCATCAATACCCTGACATAAGACCATCATGCCATAGAATGAGCCAGAAATTTATAGAATTCAAAACCTGCTAAACAACTCCAATTGCCACCTAAAATCCAGAGTCTCTAATGGGGGGGCTAGTCCTCCCATGTCTTCCAAAACACAGGCTGCCTTGTGTGAACTTTTTTAACTACGTAAATGCTCTATGACTAGCCCAGAAGTCAGGTGTGCCTCCAGTGCACCTGCAAAACTACATTCAAATGTGATATTGTGCTGTTTGGTTTACACTTTACTTTTAGGTCATAACCAGCTGACCAAAGAAGCACCCATGCTCTAAAAGAATGCACAGGCTCAGAGGCAGCCTGCAGTGGAGCTGGGGACATCTTGGGGTCCCCTTGACAGGGCGGATAATGTATGTCAGGCCACGTGGCAAGGGAGTACACGGCCAGACCGCAGGTGCAGCCACAAGCCCACACCCTCCCAGCCCAACCCTTCCATAGGCAGCCACATCCTCCCCAGGAATCTGCCAGCCCAGTTGTGCTTTCGACTGGTCATGAAAACATCTGTGCCCCCCCCCTCCAACCTGTGACACGGGCAGGGCTGGGACCCTCTGAGCCTCCCTCTCAGGGAGCTGGAAGGATGGGGCCAGCTCCACTCCCCGCTGACAATCCTGCGAAGTAGCTATGACAAACCTCATTTTACAGACACTAAAACTAAGGCACAGAGAGGCTGAGTGATTTGCCGAAGGTCACAAAGCAGGCAAGCTATAGAGCAGGAGTACACTGCAGCCTGGCCGCAGTGTCCCTGCCCGAGAGTCCTGTCTGCCTTCCTTGTCCACATCCTGGACCGTCAGGCTGGTCCAGATTTCGGGCATCTTCCAGTCGGGAGTACATGAGATTCAGCGGCTTCCTGCCCCCACATTCCTGAAGAGAGGCGGAGAGCTCGTCAGACAGATGGTTGATTTTCCCAGGAGTCTGATACCTGCCCCCGACCCCGCCACTGCAACCCCCGCAGAGCCTGTGCCGGTCAGAGAGTGAGCTGTGGGGGAGGGCCTCCACCCAATAGGCTCCCCCCCGCCCCCCGCCTCCCAGTTGTGACAAACAAAAAGTCCACGAGCATGGCAACTGTCCCCCAGGGACAAGGTCAAGCTAAAGGTTCCTTCCTGCACCTGCGCCTGGTGACTCTCAGGAGCCCGTCCCTTACAGCGACCTCTCCAAGCTGCCGCACCGAGCCCATTCCACACAAAAGCCACGCGTATGCGCATGCCCCGCAGCACTTCCCAGATGAGATGCACACGGGAGCCTCCCAAACAGCTCTGAAATACTGTTTGCCAAGGATACCTCCACCACTTTTAGGCCGCTGGGACACTAAAGTCTGGAGTAGCCCCCAGTGGGCTCAGAGCAACACCTGCTGACCCCCCCAACCCTGCGCACGTGCAGTAGGGACCCAGCCGGCACCTGCTGGCCCTCTCCGTCGCAGAAGTTCCTACTTTAAAGAACCAGCACCTCATTTCCACAAACCCAGTGGATGCCAGTGTGGTTCCTGGAAGGGCAACTGGGCAGCCCGGCTGTGGAGCGGGCAGGTGGCTGGTGCTTGGAGCTGAATTGTCGCTCATTACAGTGATTCGTGGCCAGGTGAACAAGACACAAACAGGTCTAATTTGGGGCCCAGGCTCTGCAGCTCCCTTCTCGTCCCTCCTGACCACCCCCCCTTGAGGCTGAAGGGCCTGCTTGTCCGGGAGGGACATGGGCAGACAGGGACAGGCTCCCCTGGAGAGAAACAAAATAAACAGAAAGTCAAGATACGGAGCAAAACCACAGAGACCAGGGGCTTTCTTTCCAGGAGACCCTTCACTTCCGGTCAGGACATGCCGGGACAAATCCTTGGGTCCAAAGGCTGAGAAACTCTCCAAATACGGAGGCGGAGCTGAGCACAGCAGGAAATGATGAACAGAGAAAGGAACGCCAGATTCCAGACAGACGGGGCCAGCTGGGCTCGGGCAGCGCAGGGTCTTCCGACTGACGCTTCGGGAGTTGTCCCCATGTGGCTGACCCCCAGGACACAGCCAGGAAAGTGAGGGGTGATCAGGCTCCGCAGCCCACTCTGCTCGGGTCTTGAGCCCCAGCAGGCAGGGCGCCAGCGTCCAGGGAGCTGAGCGTTCACGAGGCTGGCAGTCAGTGGAGAGTCTGCACCATTGCAGCCTAAGGCAGAGCCCCTCTGGCCTGCTCCACAGGGAGCAGCACCCTGGCCCCCACCCACCAAGGCCCGTACACCCCGTGTGCCGTGTGCCGTGCTTCCCTCTTGAGCTGGTTCCAGCATATCCTCCGGGGCAGCACAGCCCAGCCCGGGACCTCAGAGCTGGCCAAAGACTGAGACCTCCCACCGGCACAGCCAGGAGAGAGAATGGGCCAAAAACAAATAGGAAAAAAAGCTAAGGAAAAATGCAGCTTGTGGACCTAAAAAGCGAAAGATTTCCAATACAAATATTAAAAATCAAAAACAACTGCAGAAAAGACATTCAAGTAATAGAAAGTGGAAGGGCAGGTGTCCCCACAGCAGGGCTCATGGCAGGTTGGGGGGGTGCAGGCCAAGCCACCCTTGGGCCCCCAGACAGCAGGTGCCCCCAAACGCACAGCCCCAGACCCCTGGGCACCAGACCCACACGAGCCACGTGACTGTCTGCGGTGTGTTTGCAGCTCTGCCGCGTCGGGCGGAAGAAAGAAGAGCGAGAACTCATTAAGAAACGGGAACCGCTGTTCACCTCCGCACACCTTGCGGCAGCCCGTGAGGCCGGTCCCCTGGGCATGGATCCTGCCGACGGGAAGAGTCAGCGGAGTCACTGGCAGCCTCCCAGGCCCCATCCCATCACCACAGGGTGACACAACATCATGCACCCCTACCCCCAAGACAGGCCCCAGGCATGTGTGTGCACCTGTGTGTGGCAATGTGCATATCTGTGTGTATCTATGGGTGCACGTGTTTGTGTGCGTGTGTGTGCATCTTTGTGTCCCTGTGTATGTTTGTGTCTGTGCATCTGTGTGTATGCCTGTGTGTGCATTGCCTGTGTGTGCCTGTATGTCCGTGTGAAAACTGGGCCTGGGTGTGCACCGTGCCTGTGTGTGCCTGTGTTCCTGTCTGTGTGTGCACACAATTGTGTTGTGACAGGAAGAGACCCTGTAAGTTGGTAATGACGAATGACCCCTCCCTCAAGGAAACTCCTCAGGGCGGGGGCGGGGCAGCCCTTTCTCAGGGAAGCCTGGTGACACCTCTCGGGCTCCTGGACACAGTGCACATGGGTGGTATGTGCTCCCACGTGAATATTCCATAAGCAGAGGTTTTTGCCCTTGAAACTCACCCCTACAAAGTCGATAAAACGCCCAAGTGTTTGATGCTAAGTGGAAAACCATTTCTGGTGGTCAGCCCAGGACAGGCCAGCAGGGCCACCCCAGAAGGCTGCACTTGCCCCCCGCAGCCCCAGACAATGTGGAATTCCCCAGCACGGCTCTCACCCGAAAGGCCATGGGAACCAGCCCTGTCACAGCCTCGCACTGCAGACCTCTCCACGAGAAGCCAGCCTGGCCTGGTCCCCTGAGGGCTGCACACTCATGGGATTTCTGGAACCAGCTCGTGTTTCTGGATCCCCACAAACAGCCCTGTACCACATTTTGACCCCAGCCCTGGAAAGCCCCAGTTCATCTGGGCCTAAATAAGCAGATGCCCAGAGGCTTGGGGGCCTGGGGCTGAACCACCTCCCAAAAGCCCACGTTTAGCTGCCTGACTGCCTCCGTCCCACCTGGCGTTGCCTGGCTGGGGGCTTGTTCTGTCCTGCATAAGTGATATCTGGACCTAGCGGTGAGGGTGCCGCCCCCAGCAGGGACGGGAGGAGGGGGTGGTCAGAAGCCAGAAGGCAGGTGTCAGTAAGAAACAGTGCTACTTCCTGCCACGGCAGCCTGCCCCCTTCTGTCCGCACAGCCTGCCCCTTCTGCCCACACACAGCCTGCCCTCTGTCGTAAGCACGTCTCTGGTGAAGACGCTCAGTTGTTCAGCAGCTCAGGACTCACAGCTGGGTGGTGGGGCAGTGGGCTCTGAGCCCCTAGCTGTCAAGGGCCTCTCAGGACCACAGGTTCACAAGAAGGTGTCTCCCTGCTGAGAAAGGCCCATAAATGCTCATTTAAAGCTTTTCTGGGAAGGAGGCTGCAGTGGGAAGTCAGCTCTATCTACTGAGGAAGCGCTCTGACAGCGCACCCAAAAAGGCTGATCCTCACTGACCACACAAGCGCCCGGGCCCCAGCGATTACCAGTTCATCACAGGACAACTCAGCAGTCACAAACTCTCCTGCTGTGTGACTTTGGGAAAGTGACCTGGCTTCTCTGAGCCTCAGGGGAGGGGCCGGTTAAAACATCTGCACAGAACTGTGATCCAACTGATGCAGGCGCATCCTGCGGGGGGGGACCCACTGCTCCCCACGGCGTGTCCACAGCTCCCCAGGTAATGGCTGATTGGTGGCCAGCGTGGAAACAGACGGTCAGACAGAATGGCTGTCCCAGGACCACCCACAAGAGCAGCAAGGAACATGACATCTTTGTCCTCAACCGCAGGGCAGGCCGGGTCGCAGGGTTACTGGGGGTCACCCTGTGTGGTCTCTGAAAAGGGGCATCACATGGAAGGAGAAACTGGCCCTGACCCCACACTCAGATCACACTTAACTGGACCCACCGTCCAGCCTAAAACAAGACTCCAGAGAAAGACACCAGAATTCAGTACCCTCTGCTCCGTTAGACGTCCCGAAAACCCAGAAACTCAGGCTCAACCAGAGGGTCCTGCCAGCCCTGGAGGGCAGCCAAGGGGGAAGGCCTGGTGCTGTGGGAAGCGCCCAGAGGCAGCGCTGGCCAGGAGGACGGCAGCGCTGCTCCTGGAGCAGGATGGAAGCTGCCAGCCGAGCCTCCAGGCTGTCCCTCTGAAGCTGAGAGAGCCCGCAACCCTGTCTGCCTCTGCACCTTATCTCGCTGGCAGTGGGGGCCAAGACCGGACACTTCTGTCACTTGGGAAATTATTCAGCTAACAGGAACAGAAACTACGTGAAGAGGAAAAAACAGGCAAGAGCCACTCCTGGTCTGACTCAGGACTGAAGGGCATGGCGCTCAGGCTCTCACCCGAGTGGGGTCCAGTCCCCTCCTGGCCCTAAGCGGGCCTGGGAGGCTAACATGCAGCCTCACCAGCTGGGCCTTCAGCAGGATGCGGACTGCCCCGCTGCGGGCTTCAAGCTAAGTGAAACCATCCAAGTTTCAGGACAGCGGGTGCCTCAGCCCAGCACCCGCCCTTCTAGCGTCCTGGGCGCTCAGAGACCTAGGGTCACGGCCTCTGATCCCACAGTCCTCTTTCTGGTCCACGACATCCAGCAAAGCTACAACACACACCCAAATCTTCCCAGCCACTGGTGCCGAGTGGCCCTGAGTCTGGGCCCACAGCCATTCTGCAGGAAGCACGCCGTGGCTGCTGGCCCACGGGGAGAGCTGGGCCATGGCCCCAGGAACACTCACCTGCTGATTTCTCAGGACCTGCATTTAGACCACCATCTGAATGTGCATGCTGTGCATGCTGGAAGCTGCCTCGCACTTAAAGAGAAGCACCAGGTTCCCTGTGTGTGTGATGGTGTGACCTTACATGTCCCCTCTCGCCCATGTGCGTTTCCCTGCCATGGGGCGGCAGCCCACCTGCCCGCGAGTCTGAGCCTGTTACTGGCTCAGTCTGGAGCCCTCACTTTCCTGCACAGAGTGAGCCCTCCACAGCTGGGAAAATCACTTGCTTTCTACCCGCCGGTATCCTCTACAGAACGTTGTTTGTTCCATCCTTTACGTGGTTGTGATTTTCAAACGCTTCGTTTACCCTATTTAAATACACAATAGCAATATTCCTGCTTTTTCAAACAGAGCTTTTATCTCGAACCTGCTTTCCTCTTCTACAGAAGCGTCTCCACTCCCCCGCTCAGGGGTCCAAGAGACAGACGTGAGTCCGCCTCCATGTCCGCCTCCGCACAGGTGTATCTGTGCTTCGCGGTTCTTCTAGAGGATGACCTGAGACAGACTTTCCGCATGTCACCCAGACAGACCCCACGGCCTTCTGCCTGTCCCATGGCCCGGCCTGGCTCCAGCTCCTCTCTCTGAAAGCCAGGCTATGGAAGCTCCATCACGAAATCACCCTTTCAGGAGGCAATAACTTTGCTTCCTCTCTTTGCTCTCCGAACGTTCCTGCTCATCAGCATGGACTGGTCATAGCTAGAACACGGACCCCCCCACCCCGCCCAGTGCTGGGATGCAGAAGACAGACGGTCAGCAAGGACACCTCTCCAGCTAATTTGCTACAAGATGAACAGAGCGAGTAGCTTCAAATTATATGAGCACTAACACCTCTCCATAAGGATCAGAACAATGCAGGTGCCTTTGCTCATGCAAGCTCCCTGCGCTGCACAGAAAGGCTCTTACTCTCTCCTCTGACAAACAGAGAAACTGAGGCAGAGCAGGCTTACATTTGTCAAAAGTCACAGAGTCCTCAGGAAAGGTGGCTGGGCCTCAGTCTCAGGTCCCAGCTCTTGTCCTGAGCAGGCTGGTGACCACAGCAGCCTGGATCCACCTCCCTCATGAAAGGGGCCTGGGCAGCATCCACCTTCAAGTGTGACTTGCAAACCTCACTTCTTCCCTGGGACGTAGCTGCTCCCACTATGGCTATTTCCAGCAAACCATATCTCCTTTCTGAACACTTGCTAAAGCCTAATGCACCAAACTCACACTTCCCGACCCTGGAAGCGTTTACACACGCAAATGCTTGCTGCAGAATGCTGCGTTCCAGGGCCCTGCTCTGCCTACCTGCCTGACAATTTTCCCGACATGCCAGGGGGTATGTGGGCTGCAGGTGGCCCTGCTCAAAGAATTGGCTCTGGATTTCTGTCCTGTTCAAGACACATCCTCACGGGCTCTGCCCCAGGACCCCGTGGTCAGTGACAACCATGTCTCAGGTGCTCCCCACTGCCTGCCCACAGGACCCAGAGGCCCTTGCCTCCCTCAGGGACACGAGTGGCCACCTCCTGTCCAGGAGGAAGGAAAGATGGACAACACTACATGTGAGGAGGCCCCAAGCAATGTGGGTTAGTGCCCGGCTCCACTCCCAGGTGGGTGGCCCTGGTCAGGTTACTTAAACTCCATGGGTGTCCCTCCCTCTACGTCAGTGTCATGGGGTTTGGATAATTTAAGTTAAAACGAGATAATATGCACACCAGAGCCCTAAAGTCTGCACCCTTCCCACCTCCACCTGTCAATTCACTCCCCTTCCCACAACAGCCTGGGGAGTTGGCCTGGGGCTGAGCCAGTCTGCACACCAGTCCTTAGGACTAAAAATAGCACAGCAGGCTGAGCTCGGTTAATAGAATATCCCGGTTAATTTTAGCATCAGAGAGAGAGCTCCGCAGAATAGAAAACCCCTGATGCCAAGAACCTGTGTGGCCAGCAGGGCCCCCTCCTCACTCTCTCCCTCTCCCCTCCTCTCTTCCCTGCGGCCCCCATCTCCTTCCCTCTCCCGGGGTCTCACCCTCCTCCCCCCTCTCTCTCTCCTTCTCTCTCCCCCTCCTCCTTCCCCTCCCCCCTCTCTCCTCCCCTCCCCTCCCCCCTCTCTTCCCCCCCCTCCCGCAACACCGACATCCCTCCTGTGCTCACAGAACGTGTCCTCCAGTGGACCCCTCAAAGTCCCTGCTACTAACAATGACCATTTCCACTTGTTAAGAGGGACCACCTCCTCGCCTGAGCCCTGCAGACCCTGCAGACCCTGGGACGGGCACACTGCCACTTGCCAAGTAGGAAATCAAGATAAAAATCACAGCCTCTGCAGTGCAGACCCAGAACCTGGAGCTCCCAACCCCTGTGGTCTGGGGCACCTTCACCAGGCCGCTCCTCACCAACCGAATGGCCAAGGGGGGCACAGACCAGGGGCCTCGGCCTAAGGACCTCCTGCCTCTGGTGGGATTCTGTTTGCCCTGAGGGGCATGCCCACCTGGGGAAGTTCCTTGTGCTTGCCCTGGACCCAGACTGCCCTCGCCCTTCTGGGTGGATGACCAAGAGGTTAACGTTACAGAGAGGCTTCAAGCCCAGGGAACTTGGGGGCCACTGCACGGGGTCCAAGTGGAAGACCGGCAGCTTGGCCTCATGTGGGACTCACCAGGTAGCTCCAAACTGCCCTCAGACCCAAGGACAAAACCTACTCACAGACCAAGAGGACTTTTCTCACCGTCAAGTGCAAGGCCAGGATACTTTTTTTAGCTTGAGAAAAACATCTCTATATATTGCTCTTAATTGAACACATTTATCAAGATGACACTTTTAAAAACAAGCAGTAACTATCATAGAAAAGAGAAATGTCCCCGGGAGTCAAAGCTACATGGCAAGGCCGACGGGAGCACTGGGTCCAAAGTGACACTATGGGGTCTTCAGCCCTTACTGCCTACGAATCTTCAAGCTGCTTCCCTTCCAGAATAAAGGCCTGACTCATGGAAAGTCAGAGGAGACACTTCCTCAAAGCAGCCTCATAGGAAGTGTGTTCGGTCTTACATGACATGAGATACGGCTGTTTCCAAAGATAGGCCATGGCGGAGGATCTCCAGTGCGCAGCGCCACCGGCCAAAATAACTACGAGGTTTAAGTGGGCAATGGGCAGGTTCTTCAAGACAAGGACTCGAAGTAGTTACAATAAAAATGCCTTCCTTCCATTTGGCACTTTCTTAAGTATTATCTCATTTACAAAATGTGGGAGGAAAAGAAAGGGGAAGAGGGAAAAAAAGGAAGAGACTCTTCCCATTTCCCTAGCGCTGCCTCTCAGTGACCAGGTGCATCACACGTTCCAAACGACTTAAGGACTAAGAGGCCAAGGCCCCCAGCCCTGAAAACTCTCAGGCCCCAAACTGTCCTGCTTTTCCCCTCACAACAGCAACAGTGACACTGCCGACCGGCATAACTGGAGGGAGCATTTCTTCCTTTGCCTTTTTCCGGGAGTGAGGGGGCGGGCATTAAGTAAAAGCCTGAACAACACCGTCTTGTAAGCTCCCACCGGACACTGCAGACAATAAGTGCCGGCATTTCGCAAAAGGAAAAATGAGGCCATGAACGGGGTGGGGGGGGGGACGCTTGCCCGGGTCACCCAGCCAGCAGGCCAGCAGCAGACACAGGGCATACAGCCAGCCAACCAGCCTGGAGACAAGGCTTGGTGATGTGTGGGCTGCCAGGGCAGGGTCTCCCGGAACCAGAGTGCGCCCGGAACCCCTGCACACCTGCCCCTCCTCCATACCGACCATGGAATCCCTCGTGGTTGCGCCTTCAGACCAAGGCACTCGGCAAGTCGGGCGGAGACATGGACAGCAGAGGACTGAGGGAAGAAAGGGAGAGCTCAGGGCACCACCCACCACAGCCGGGATCACCACCGACACTTTCCACCCCCAGGGAAGCCAGACCGAGCCCCACCCCAGCCCCCGTGGTCCCCTTCCGGCTCTCCAGCACAGGCTCTAGCTCAGCAGCACAGCCCAGAGCACTGCTTTGTGCCAGTGTTGGAGGGTGCCCTCCTGTGTATGCAGGCCTTTGCACCCTGCAAGCCCCAGCCACAGAGGTGGGACACAGATGCTCCGTCCTGCAGCCCAGCTGCAGGAGAGAAAAGGAGAGCTGTAAACACATCCAGGGAGCTAGGCCACCGTGCGGAGGCATTTCTGCTCATCCTTGCTGTTAAAGCCCCCAGACATGGGCAGGGGGCTCCAAAGGTTCTAGTAACACACGGCCCCCACCCAGGGTTAAAGACTGCAGACACTCAGTCACTGCACTGACCCTCAGCCAAGTTGGGTGTTTCTCATGCTTATTTAAAGTGCAGCACACAGGGGAGAAAGCCTAACCAGGCAGCATCTTCAGCCCCCTTTCCTCCACACCCAGCCCCCTACCCCCCGTTTGGGCCCAGAACCTGCCTCGAGGATGTGCAAGCAGGCGAGCAGGGCTCCTCTCCCAGGCCTTTGGGTGTCCCCTGGCCGCTGCTTCGCCTCCTGTGCCATTTCGATCCTCTCTGCCCCACAGACACAGTTCCAGAACCCTCCTGAGTCAAGTCTGACACTGCCATGTGGGGCCTGAACCCCAAAGTTCCCGGATGCCTTCCTGCCCACCACACCCAGAAGCCTGGCACGTCACCCCACCCTGTGCTTAAGGAGGCAATCTCAAAGCCTCCGGAGGACCGTGGCCCTGAGGGGCACTTCCCTGCCACTCTTCGGGTGAAGAGCCAATGTGAACCTCTCAGCATGAGAGTGACAGATTCCAACCAAGTAAACAGAAGCCCTCTGCAGGCGCCTCCTCAGGGTCCTACCCGCAGTGCTTCTGAGCCAGCTATCAACAGCGTCGCAGCCATGATCCACAAACCAAAATAAAGCAGACACAGGAAACAACACGCTGATTTGGGGTGGCTGGAATTCCTGAGCAGCACTGAATGTCATCAACAGCTGACACTCAAGCAGTCACTGGGTGCCTGGCTCTGTTCCCGGAGGCCCTTTCTCACAGGGGAATGTGCAGCCCCCCGGGGAGGACAGGGAGTTCAGCGGGCAAGACAGACCCTGGGGACAGGCAACACTCTGAGTCCCGAAAAGCCCTCTCCAACAGGAGCTGGCCCCTCATCTGTGAGAGGACACACTTGTGGCATTAATGTGTAGCAGACACTCCAGGCACTGATCTTGCTCTGGGGTGAAAAAGTCTTACATCTCCAAGATAAAACAGGACCACCAGGAGAAGGCGACACTCTCTAGATAAACCCAGGAAGTCCAGACATAGCCTTCCAGCTGCACTTCCCTCCCCCAGCTCTTGGGTCCAGTGAGAAAGGCAGGCTGCTCCAGGGACACGACCTGAATGGCAGGCCGGGTGGCCAAAAGCTTCCGCGGCCAGTTCTCAATGGAAGGGGGGAGGGGTGGCTCCTGTGGCTCGCCGCCCTGAGGGAGCCCTGGGCCAGGGCGCTCCACATATTCACACAGACACACACACACACAATCACTCAGGAACACACATATGCACACACAATCCACCTACACAGTCGTGTGCACACCCAGGCACCAGTCAGCAGCCTGCCTCTGCCCCTCGCCCCGGGGCAACATGTGAAAGAGCTCACACGTTCCCAGCAAAGCAAGTTTCTGGGCGCTGCACTGAGCGGAGGTGCGGAACCCCGAGGTGGGTGTTTGGGGCACTAGAAATGTACGCATCCGGAGAGTCCCCACACGCGTGCGCGCGCTCATGCACACGCAGACACACACTCCCAGCAGGGATGGGACCCGGGTCCAGCCGCACCTCTCCCTGGTGCAGGCGACCCCACCTGCGGGGACTAGGGGCCGCTCGCGGCGCGAAGGCACCGCGGGGAGCCGCGTCCCCCGAGCTCGGCCCGGCCAGTCCTGCGGAAGGTGGGGAAGGGGCTGCGGCCGGCGGTCTCCCGGGAGATGGCGAAGGGGCACTCGGTCCGGCATCTCCCGAAGGTGGGGAGAGAGTTGCGGCCAGAGGTCTCCGGGAAGGTGGGGAGGGAGCCTCGGCCGGGCATCTCCCGAAGGTGGGGAGGAGGTAGCGGCCGGAGGTCTTAGAGGAGGTTGGGAGGGGTCAAGGCTGGGGATCTCCTGGGAGGTGGAGAGGGGAGCGCAAATGAGGAGCGCGCGTCGCCGGGAGGCGCCAGGGCCGCGGCCCTCAGCGAAGGGGTCGGGAGACTGAGGGCGCCCGCCGATAGCCCCCTGGAAGGCCACGACGCCTCTGCCGGCTCCCGGGAGCTCACCGATCTTGATCTTCACGCTCTGGAAGACTCGGAGCCCCTCTTCCTCCACCGCCATGCTGGGTCGGCCCGGAATTCGTGCGCCGAGCCCCGCCGAGCAGCAGGAGCCAGAGCGGCGGCGCAGTCCCCGCGCTCTGCGCGCGTCTCGTCGACCGCGGGTCGGCCGCGCCTCTGTCCCCTGGCTCCGCCCACGCACCCGACCATTGGCCAAGAGCGCGAGCGTGGGCGGGGAGGCTCCGCCCACGGCCCTGCCCAGTTGCCTTGAGCCTGAGGTCCGCAAAGGGGCAGGAGAGAGACGGCTCCGCCCACATCCCAGCCCCAGATCCCCATTGGCCGAAGCTCGCAAAGGGGCGTTGTCGGTGTCAGAGAAGGGTTGGAAGGTACCACGCCGGGGATGGCTCACCCAGCAGGGAGGATCCCACACGGGTTGCTGGAGGAACTGGGCCGAGGGGCGTTGGGGGGTACTGGGCGTGGGGAGGGCGCCAGGAGGGGACCGGGCAGCTGTCGCTGGCTCGGGGAGCGGGGAGCGGGGGGCGGTGGCGAGGGCCGGGCGGAAGGGGGGGCGGGGACCGGGAGGGGGGGGCGTGGAGGACTAGGGTTGCAAAGAAGGTGGCGGGGGCTAGGCGAGGGGAGGCAGAATCTGGCGGGAGGACGCGGGAATAGGGAGATGTGCACATGACTTTAAGAAACTCAGACCTAAAGGAATCAAGGAAAAGAATTCCCTGGCCCAGCTCGGCCCCCTCAGAGCAAGTCCGCAGTTGCGGACCAGCTGCTGGAGACCTGGCCTCTGGAGGAACGAAGGGTTCCACTGAGGTTGCTGATTAGGCTCCGCAGATGTCCATTCCCTTCTGATGCCTTCCTGTCCCTCTACCGTGCCCTGGTTTCCCGCCACCTGGCTCTGAGTCTTTCAGGCCACGTGCACTCCTGTCTGCCCTCGCTGATCCCCAAGCTACCATCCTCCCCTTATTTTCTGTCTCCTGACTTCCTGTCCACTTACCTCTCCTCTGACTTAGGAGTGCCCAACATCACACACACAGACTTACACACACACACACACACACCAGAATACAAGCTTAATAAAGAGAGAGGCCTGTTTTTCTCACTGTTTTACCTCACTTCCTAAAAAAAAAAAAATGCTTAGGTACCTGTTGAAAAAGATTACTGACCATTCTTACCCTCCTTCCAGGTCCTCAATCAGCTGCTTGAGGCAACCTTCTCAGGACTGTCAGAGGAGGTGTTTACTCATGGTTTACTGAAGAGGCTGGGGTCAAGCCCCCAGTGTTGCTGCCTCAGGACCCCAGCAGGCTCCTGTAGTTGTGTGGCCACCCAGAGCCCACCCTCCTCCTAGCCAAGACTTGGCCTCCATCAGGGTAACTGAAAAGTAACCCCAATTCCTGACCTTCTCAGAGGACCAGCTGAAACCCCAGTAGCAGCTGCATTGTTGCCAAGTGGCTCCTCTGTCCCCATCTTCCCCCCATTCTCTCACAGACTTTCTCTCCCAAACACTTCCAACCAGGTCCTGCACATGGATTTCCTCTTTGGAGTCTGTTTCCAAGGGAACCGCTGTAAGGCATCTGGGGCCAGGACTGTCCAAGGAGTGGCCTCTATGATGGGGTTTGAGAGCCAGATGCTAAATGACAGCTGGCAGCCCTGCCCTGCTGCAGCAGTGCCGAGTCGCCAGGAGGCCTGCTGAGGGGGACACGGTGGGGTGCAGTGTCTCAGGTACTGGAGAAGTTGGAAAAAGCAGGGATCATCTGGACTGTGAAATTAGGTGGTTCTCGTAGAAATCAGTGGAATGAAAAAGGTCACAAATTTAAAGAAAAGTGTGACAAAAAGGTTTCCTTGGTACCATGTAAAGATATCCTCATCTCCTGCAATCAGAGCCAGGACTTAACCATGAAGACAGTGGTACCCAGAGCTGGTTGAAGGCTCAATCCTTGGAAGGTTGCTGTAACCATTACACTTTGGGGAGGATCATCTGGATTAATGCATTCAAATCCTTGAATCCTGGGTTCCTCTAAATCTTCTAGACCGGAAGAGGTGTCCCACTGCCCCCATTAGAGTTGAACGCACCCTCTGTGCTTGAAGGTGATTCTGGGACTGTACACACACCCAGTGCTCTGCCTCCAGCTCCACTCCTCACTGTACCAACATCACCCAGCTGGAGAGGCACTGCATCTGCAAACAGACCCAGGAAACCCAGTAGGGGCAGGGGAGCAAAGACAGAAGCAGAGCCAGGGGACGTTGGACTCAGGAGAGGCAGAGGGTCAAGATAAACCAGGTTAGAGTTGATCAATATGGCCTCTTTCAACCGTGGATTTGGCACCCTGGCAAGGACCACAGGACCCTAGCATGGCCTTTGAAAGCCTATAAAAGAGCAGCATCCCACACTGAGTGAAGTGGAAATGCGAAATGGTCATGGTAGGTGGCAGAGGAAGGCATCTGTGCTCAGAGACATGGCACAAGAGAGAAAATACGCTCCATGAGAGCAGGAAACGTGGTTGGTGACTGGGAAAGCCAAAGGACACAGAGTGAGGGAGAAGGTGCCGGTGAGAGCTCAGCTTGGCTGGCCACTGCAGGACTGCTGAGGGTGGAGACGCTGTTGTGGGGAGCACTGGGCTCCCTAAGAGCAGTGAGGATGTTCAGGTGGTGACATCACAGGACCAGGTGGTGACGTTTCACCATCAGAAGCCGGGCAGGTGCAGTTACTATGCAGCAGGTCTGCAGGGGCAGCGCTGGCACCCTGAGCTGCAAAAGTTCTCGTGATGGTCAGTCAAATGTCTGGGGCAGGACGGAGAGCTGGCCAGCAAAAGCACTACTCCGTTTATGCAATCGAAGCCATCAAAGACAGGGATCAGGAGGCTGAAGAAAGTTGCTTCAATAAAGCGTTACAACCCCCTACCCAGTTTCCAGATGTGAGCCAGCTCTCATCCCCAGAGCCACCAGCTGGAGGAGAGGACAAGCTGCACGTGTTTATGTGAGGGTTCCCCAGGGACTCTTCCCCAAAGGGGCCTGTGGCCATTCATTCAGGCAATTCTACCTGGGAAGGGAAACATTACAGGGTTGGCTGAGCTGGGGTCTGAGCTGAAGGGTCATCATGCCCTGTTGGAGTGAAGTTTGTGAGGTCCCAGAAATATATGGGGCCCTGGCCCAGGAGTGGCTCAAAGAGAGCCCCCCACATGATCATTTCCCCTGGCACTAATGATAAAATGGGCAGGGCTGCATGTGACAGTTGTCAGAACACCTGCAGGGGCTCCTTGGTGTGCGGGGCCCTTCCCAGCACAGAAGGCAAGTGGGGTGCTGAGATGGAGAATCAAAACTAGTGACACATCCTGGAGGAAATAGATCACAGAGATCAGACCTCCCTGATAGACCTAAAGGGTTGTTGAAAACACCAGTCCCATGTCTGATAGCAGAACAGCCCTGGAAGATGACAGTGAACCACCAAAATCTCAACCACATGGTAGCTCAGGTGCAGCTGCTGTGCCAGGTGTGATGTCACTACCGGGCCACACAGCACAGCTTCTGGTCCACAGTGGATGGCCATGGAACTGAGAAGGGCACTCTTCTCCACCCCCCAGAGAAGGAGAATAAAAGTTCAATTTCATGGCATAGCTCTAGCTCTCAGAATCATACTCCATCCTCCGCTTTCCTGCCCTCTATTCAGATGCAGCCTAGAGAGACCTGGACCACCTGGGCAGGCTGCGGGACATCAGTGTGGCTTGCCATATGGATGATATCGTTTTAATCGGACCAGGTGAGCAAGAAGTTGGCAGTTCATAGCGGAGTTTGATGACATGTGAGCTCTAAGATGCATGTGCTCAGAGGATAGAAACGCGTTATGAAGATGCTCCCACATCAGGCATTGACAAGCCACTCGCTTGCCTACAAGAAGCCCGGAGACCAGCACAGTGCATTTCCTCAATTCCATCGCTGACAAGACTCACCTCTACATCTTCTCAAACCCCGTGTCCTGCACAAAGGAGTTGGGCATTCTTTTCTAAATTAGGAATATTCCCTTAGAGCTGTGATTATGAGAGACAGGAAAATATTGAGGGACTAAAGGAAGAGGTAATGACTTGTAGAAAGTATCTATATTCTCTTATAACTCACGGTTACCTTTTTCTCTCTTCTCTGCACCCCAAAAATATTCTTAAGGAGCATCATCTATCAACAGGTGGATATTTATGTATTGCTAAGGCAATGTAATTAGGTCATTTATTATTCATATCTGATCAATCTGCTTTCAAAGGATTTGTAGTGACATACAGTAGATGACCAGTATACAATGAATAATTAAAGGGTACCAAAAAAGACTGAAGGAAGAAATGATTGCATCAAACAATGAATATTGCGTTCAGCTCTGAGTTTCCTGATAGTTAAAGTGAAAAGGGAAATATGAACACACGTTATATCCCCTATATGTTACATTACCTAATAAAAGGAAGTGTATCCATTTTTTTCAGAAAAGATAATATTTTGGCCAGCTAAGCAATAGGAGAATTTTTTTATTTTTTTCATAAAGGAATATTCAACAAGCTAGGGAAGGATGTTTTCCATGTCAAATAACCAACCTTTGCTGCTGCGCTCACAACAGTGCCTGGCACGTGGTGAAAGTTCAACTAATATTTGTTGAATAAATGTACTGGTTTCTCCTACTGTCACACAAAAAAATTGGGAACATAGTGTTAAATAATAATTCTCTGATAAATTTGCTCAGGCTTGTAGGAGTCACGGAATGTAGCTCTGGGGACCTAGTAGACTGTGAGGGAATTGGGGAATCCAGGGATATAACACCTGCAGATAATCCTTCTCCACTTCTGGTGGTCTGGGACACACCGAGGACGAAAGCTGTGGAGCGGAGACGTCTGCCCTGAGGTTCCAGGTGGAGGTGCAGAGCCCCGATATCCTGTGCTGCTGGTGGAATGGAGGCCGGGCTCTTCCCAGGCCTGCAAGGAGACAAGGGTGGACCCTTAGTAGCTCCTCCTGGGAAGCGAGGACACGCTGCCCCCCTCCCGGCAGCTCTTCAGGGACCAGGTGCCTAGAAATGGAAAGGAAGTGACAGCACGTCAGGTTGGAAGCTGGGAAAAGCCACTGGGCTCTCCCATCTCTCTCCTCCCTCTGTGGCAATGGGGGGTCTCGCTTTGAAACTCAGAGGTAAGAGAGAAGCGGCCTGGACCCCTGAGTCCCCACAGGGAGGCAGCTGCCCTGGAATTGTCTTGAGAACGTGAGCAGTCATCCTCTGTTGCACAAAGCCAGTGAGGTTTAGGGCTCACAGGTAGAGCCAAGCCTCCCTAGCCTCACGAGCAGCAAAACCCTTAACAGTTCGTATGGGACGCTGTTGATTAATAGCAATACATCTGTCAATTTGAGTTAATAGTAAAATATAGGCCCAGATATCTAAGGGAGTTACCTGTTGAATAGACTTGTGTAACATGCCTTGATTGCTTCTTATGAAGAACATTCTATGTTCTTGTCACGATGAAGTTTAACTTGTTGTTTTTGACCATTATTAGCCAAATAGCAAGGAGCTTTTCAAAGACACCCCTGAAAGCAATTACCTAGACTCCAAATCTTGTCTCCTTAGCAGTGGCAGGAGGGCATGTGTCTTTTCCCTCTAAAATCCCCGTCAGAGCGTCGCAGGAGCTCATGGGCGAGTACCTGGCTCACAGCACTTGGAGGGGGATTTCCGTCCGTCCGTCCTCACAGCAGAATCACGCCGCCAGCTCCAGAGGAGAACCCAGGAGCTGGGGAAAGCCTGCCTCTGAGCACAGATGCTTCCTGTCCAGAGAGCCAGGCTCTGGAGACCCAGCCACACACACAGCAGTCCCCAGATGCTCTTCAGATTGTTACAACCAAGCAAAATAGATGTTATCAGTGGCTAGTAGCTTCCCTATGAAACATTAGATTGAGAGACTCAACATGATATTAAAGAGACTTGAAAAGGGCCAAAATGACACCCATGTGTCTACCATTATACTGTATATCCTTCAAGGTTTTAGTACTATTTATAGACAGTCTCATGCAGTGGCCATACAATTTGTCTGAATGAGTGTTCACTCTGTTTAGTGATTCATTCACTTAGCACAGCCCTCCCGGAGCTCTGGGCGTGTGTCCAGAAGCTGCGAGGTCCCCAGGGAGACAAAGCAGGCACCCGCCCAGGTGGCTGCGCTGACCACCGGAGGGCTCTGCTCCCAGGGATGCCCCTCCTCCTGCAGCACCTCCACCCCCACCCCCGGCAGGGTGTGGGGAAAATCACAGGGAGAGGCCCAGAAGCGGGCGCAGTCTCGAAGGACACGTGGAGGTGCCGGATCAACACTGAGCACCCACTTCTGAGGTTGTGGGGATTTGACAGCTCCTCACCCATTCACAGAAGCTGTGTTGCCATCACTCCCAGCTTCAGGGCCGTGGGTGGCGCAGAAGAGGGTGGCAGCCAGCCAGATTGTGCATCCTAGGGAGGCCCTCTGATCACAGAGAGGTGGGAAGACAAAGTGGGGGCTCCGGGCAAGCATGGCATCTGTGGGCATAATAACTGCCCTTCAGCTTTGAGTGTGACAATGATGGGCTGACCCTGCTCTTATTACACATGTGGCCTGGGACAGGACAGGGGCGGGCTCTCCCCTCCCCTAACCCCCCAGCTCCTGGAAGGTGCGACTTTCCGGCAGCACCAGCCCCAACCTGGGACATGTGGAGACAGCCAGGCAGTGGCTCTGGCCCTGCATTCCCTTGGGCTCCCCTCCTGAACCCCACCCCCCCAAGGCTGATGGGGGTCAGTCCCCCAGGCCAGGGTGAGTCTGCAGCCAGTGTTGGAGAGGCCTCACACCCCAGGCCCTTCCTCCCTCTGGGAAGAAAACCTCCTTCAAAGACAGGGCGCTCACCATGCCAGTGTCCACTGACGCCCTAAACCAGAAGCAGCCTCCACTCACCCGTCCACACGCAAAGAGTCAACAAACTCTACTCAGTGGCAGGAAGGAGCAAACAACTGACACATAACCCAGGGACCTCAGGCCGGTGGGAGAGCCTGTCTCAGTCACCGCACGATTCCCTTCATGGGACTTTAACACGACAAACGAGAGATGGAGAGTGGGCAGCGGTTGTCAGGGGCCAGGGAAGGGGGCACGGTGGCTGTGGGTGTAGCCACAGCAGCGGGACCCAGGGGAATGCTCTGTGTCCTGGCAGCGGTGCTGGCCACACAAGTTTGCACGTGGGACAGAATGGCACAGCTGCACACTCGTACACACCCGCACACACGCATACGCACTCACACACACCTGTGACACGGGTGCATCCATGTGCGCCTGGGCTGCACCTCTGCTGGAATCTGCACAGTCACCACATCATGCAAAATGTCACCCTTGGAGGAAACAGGGAGGCCACACGGGGTCGGGGTCTCACTCCTTATAACTCTGTGAATCTACCGTTATCTCAAGTTAAAAACTTTGGTGAAAGGACCAGATGGGAATGGATATACCCACGCTCCCACCCCTGCTGCTCCTGCTGCAGCCCCACAGCCACATCCTGTCCTGCGAGTCTCCAACCTGGTGGCCCAGGAAGGGCATCCCCTCCTGCCCGCTCACTGGGCCCTGCAAGGGGACCGTCCTTGATGTCATGAGAGGGTGACGTGGCATCCCTGTTCTCATCGTGAACTGGCAGCCCCAGGGCCCAAGGACACAGCGGCCCTGCCGCCTCCCTCTCCAGGGTCTCCTCTTCCAGAACCTCCCCATTTATCTGCGTTTCCCGCAGGAAGCACAGAGACCGACGGCCCTCTTCGCTCTGAGAGGTCCGCTGCAGCATGGCAATGTGGCCCTCTGGATGGCCGCTCTTACGCCAACACCCGCAGCACAGTAGCTGGTGTCCCAAAGCCAGAACAGCTCAAATTCTTGTTAAAAGACCCGTAAGAGCCACTGCACCTGGGATCTTGACCAGATAGAAGCACACAAACACTTATCCTGACCAGACAAAATGTGTTCTACAAGCCTATATTCTAGTCTAGCTTCACTTAATCTCATCTGGATCTTTTAGTTCTGAAATTGATTTCAGGACCCTCAGGTAGATAGTGAAACGAGTGTCCTGGAGGTACCAGCTCTCAAGAAAAAACCGCATTTTCAGGAGTTTGCCAGCTGGTTGTTAAACAGAACCTTTCTCCAGAATCACGTTCTCTACGCTTACAAAGTTTAGAGATCTGTTCAAGCACCTGCTCCTGAGGTTACCGCGTCTGTAAGACGCAGAGACACTGTATAAGGGCAGCGGGGGACTGCAGGCTTCCTGGGCTGCAGCACCAACTGGGGCCCAGGTAGCGGGAAGCCATGAGCTCCCTGCTGGAGCGTCTGTAATTCCAGCCACACCCCAGCTTGCACAGCTGAAGGAACTCCTGAGGCTGCTGGATGGAGAGGGAGGAGGCCAGGGGCCGGAGCAGCGGGAATAGCACCCGATCACACAGGGTCTCGTCCCCACCATGGGGCCTGAGATGCAGACGGAGGCCAGTGTGGGGTTTGAACAGAGACTCAGTCGCCTGAGTCAGGTTTCCAGAGGATCCCTCTTGCTGCCGGGTCAGGAGTAGGTGCCGTGCCTGTGCTGGTGGGCGGGTGGGGTGTGTGTGGGGGGGTCTCCAGGACTTAAGCCTAGGGGGTGCAGGGTCATCAGGCCTCCAGAGCTAACCCCCTCCCTAGAGCAGGGCTTCACACAAGGGAGGCAGGAATTGCCTCCCAGCCTCCCCCTCCCTGGGCAAGTCTGCACTGTGGCCGTGGCCATGGCCCAGGTCTGCCCTCCCATCACACACGTTTCTTGGCCCAAAGGGAGTTTAAGAGGTGGATCAAAATGAGGGTAAGGCCTGCGGCGGCGTCTCAGCTGCTGGGGTAAGAACGCGTGCTGGTTTAGCAGCTCTTCTGAGCTGTGAGGACCTAGGAGTGAAGGTTTGGTGGGTTGTCAAGTGTTGGGACGGTAAATCGCTGGCACCATTTCTGGACTGCTGACCAACCAGAGCACCTTGGGGGCACACCTCCCCGAGTTCCTTTCCAGCTCTCAGTGCCAAGTCCCCAGCTGAGAAGTCCCACGGCTGGAAACACATACAGATTTAATGTTTTTAACTCTTTTTTTCTTTTCTTTTTCTTTCTTATTTATTTATGTATTTATGTATTTGTGTATTTATGTATTTATTTATTTATGTATTTATTTATGTATTTATTTATTATTTTTGGTCTATTTGGGGCCACATCTGTGACATATGGAGGGTCCCAGGCCAGGGGTCAAATCGGAGCCGCAGCTGTCAGCCACAGCCACAGCCTTAAGCCACCGAGTGAGGCCAGATTTGAAACCTGCATCCTTGTGGATACTATGTCAGATTCATTTCCACTGAGCCACACAATAGAAACCCCTTCTTTAACTCTTTAGTGGGGGTTAAGGCAAAGAGGTGAGAAAAGTAACCAGAAGCAACTGCTCCAGCCCAAAATGAGAATCTGCCTTTTATTTCTGGCCCTGTTCTCAACTGCTAGGTATATATTAGCTTCATCTCTGCCTCAGTCTTCTCATAAAATAATTAGAAAATTTTTTAAACAGTTGCATGGTATTTTCAATTTTTTATTCAAAAGGACTGCATTTAGTTCTCATGTTTGGAGAGGGTCTTATACTCCTTTCTTTCTTTCTTTCTTTCTTTCTTTCTTTCTTTCTTTCTTTCTTTCTTTCTTTTTCTTTCTTTTTCTTTCTTTCTTTCTTTTTTTCTTTCCTTCCTTCCTTCCCTCCCTCCCTCTTTCTTTCTTTCTTTCCTTCCTTCCTTCCTTCCTTCCTTCCTTCCTTCCTTCCTTCTTCTTTCTTTCTTTCTTTCCTTCCTTCTTTCTTTGTGCTTTTTAGGGCCACACCTGAGGCATATGGAGGTTACCAGGCTAGGGGTCTAATCGGAGCTACTGCTGGCAGTCTACGCCACAGCCACAGCAACACAGGATCCAAGCCACATCTGTGACCTACACCACAGCTCACGGCAGCACCGGATCCTTAACCCACTGAGCGAGGCCAGGGATCAAACCTGCAACACCATGGTTCCTAGTTGGATTCATTTCCACTGCACCACGATGGGCACGCGCAAGGATCTTATACTTTTGCTTCATCTTTGTTTTCATATTTTTTTTTGGTTTTGTTCTCTAAACTAAATGCCAACATTTAAGCTCTATATAGATAGGCATAGCTGTGTAATTATCAGTTTGAGACTCTTAAGTTATCTTCAGATATTCAAAGGCTTTTGTGCTAACAGATTTTTAAAAAATTCTCAACCATGTTCATAATGTCCTGACAGCTGGATATCTCTACAAGACTTTCAGGGCTAATGGAGGAGGCCCAGCTTGACCCAGAGCCCGTCAAGAATCGCCAGCAATATTTAACTCCTCAACACTGCACGCAAATGCTTAATCCCTGGTTAAGTGACCAGACTCTCTATTTGAAGCTCAGAAAGTCTCATGTCATAGCTGATCCCAAAGCTAACTTTTCGCCCAGAATCTGGTCAGCAAGGAGAGCAGCTCTGAGGGTCTGTGTGCACCTGGATCTCTCGGCGACCTCTCCATCGTGCCCCCCCCCCAAGAAGTCTGTGCCCACCACGTGTCCTTCCATGGCATGGCAGGGCTGAGGGCTCAGGGCCATGTCTCGTCTGCTCAGAGCAGCTCTGAGGTCACGGTCTTCTGCTGCTGTTGCAGAAGACACCCATCCCAAGACAACACAACACACACGGGAGGTCAGCCACTGGGAGTCAACATGATATGTGGCCATTTCTCAGGTGGCAGAAACAACCTCTACTAAGTGCATTTTAAGTCAACTGTGAAGTAATGCAGGTACGACAACAATTTATAGGGCTACTGTCTTTACTTCGGCTCATGTTTCCTCCTTAAGAAATAAAAAAGAGGAGTTCCCATCATGACGCAGCGAAAATGAATCTGACTAGGAACCCTGAGGTTACGGGTTCCATCCCTGGCCTCGCTGAGTTGGTTAAGGATCTGTTGTTGCCGTGAGCTGTGGTGTAGGTTGCAGACGTGGCTCGGATCCCGCGTTGCTGTGGCTCTGGCGTAGGCTGGCAGCTACAGCTCCAATTAGACCCCTAGCTTGGGAACCTCCATGCGCTGCAGGTGCAGCCCTAAAAAGACAAAAGACAAAAAAGAAAAGAAAAGAAAAGAAAGGAAAGGAAAGGAAAGGAAAAGAAAAGAAGAGATTGTGTTTTGCACACACACACTAACCCATCTTCCAGTCTTCTCAGCCCTGCACATTTTGCCCAGGGCTGGCCACACTGGCACATCACCTACAAAGTGCAGTAAAAGCTAAAATGTGGTTGAGAAAACAGGGGCTGAATTTCGGATCATCCCCGCCTTATTTCTTTCTCAAAAAATCTGTGCTTATCAGTCTCACTGTTACTGGGGCCGAAAAGAACATTCTTTCTAATTACACACAACTGCACTTTGGTGCTAATTACGCTGATTACACATCTCTCTCCATCACTGCACATGGTGCAATTGACTTCAAGTGCTTTGCAGATACAATGCCTGATGTTTCAGTAACTAAGTCAGCAGTTGAGCTGGCTCAGGTGACTAGCATGTGCCACCTGCTGGAAACACTGACAATGTCCCAGTGAGAAAGAAGCCTGGAAAGTGGCAAACTCAGGCTCCTGGGTCTCAGCAGGTCCAGGGCTGAGTGCCGGTGGTCAGGCCACAGGTCCTCCAGCCCTTGGGGTTATTCCAGATCTTTCCCAGCCATTGGGTTACTGAGGTGCTTCTATTAATCTCAAGCCCACTCCACCCCCACCCTGGACCTTCACCTGATGAGCCTGGAACCAGATCACAGGAAAAGTGTCTGGCTGGGTCCCACCCTGAGGGTCTGACTCGGAAAGTCCATGGCAAGCCCAGAATTTGCGTTTTCTGTCAGCTCCCAATTTTCTGGGAAGGAGTGACTAGCAGTCCCAGTCCACCATGGACTAAGAGTGTTCTTTGGACAGAGGACTTCAGTTTTAAAGCCAGAGAAGTTCTGGGACGAACCTGGGACCGCACTTCGAGACACTGACCTGAACCCCCCGCCCCCTAGTAAAGAGTTCTACCGCTAATACTAGCTGATACTAACAGTCCAGAACTCATGTCCTCATGGCAGACCCCCTCTGAGATGTAAATGCACTAGGACCACAGAACAAGTCCTAACGCCTAATCTGGGTTTGTTTACAAAAAAATTTCTCTTATAAAGAGAAACTTTGGGAGTTCCCGTCATGGCTCAGTGGTTAATGAATCTGACTAGAAACCATGAGGTTGTGGGTTCCATCCCTGGCCTCGCTCAGTGGGTTAAGGATCCGGCATCGCCATGAGCTGTGGTGTAGGTCACAGACGTGGCTCGGATCCTGTGTTGCTGTGGCTGGGGTGTAGGCCGGTGGCTACAGCTCCGATTAGTCCCCTAGCCTGGGAACCTCCATATGCCATGGGTGTGGCCCTAAAAAGACCGAAAAAAAAAAAAAAGAGGAACTTTGAAAGAGGTGGTCGTTCAAGTGGGAGGGGGGCCTTTCAGAGACCATAGTGCATCTAAGCTAAAGGGGAATTTTATATACTTCAGTTCCTTAGGTGTTAGCTCTACACTTTATAAAATGTTATGTTCTTTTCCAGTGGTGTGTAGAATCATTTCCACATCTTCATTTTATGCACTAAATAGCTTTAGCTTCATCCACTAACTTTTTAACAAAAGTGCTCTATTTAGTTATATAACAACCACCACACACCTTGTGGCTTAAAGTGGCATCTCTCTCCTGATTCTGGGGGTTGGAGGGCGGTTCTCCAGGAGGTGGGGCTGGTGGTCTAGGAGGGCCTCACTCACCAGTGCAGAGGGGTGGCCATGGTTCCCTACCATTCAGTCACTTGTTCTCAGGGAAGCAAACTGGGATAACTCGGCAGCAAAGGGGTTCCCCACAGTACAAGCGGCAAACCCAAGATCCATGCACTTTTCAAGCATCTGCTTGTGTCCTAGTGGTCAAACCAAGTCACGTGGTCAAACCCAGAAGCAGCGTGGAAAGGACCACACGGGCTCAGACACAGGCCTTGTGCAATTTGCCACCATCTATCTTTCTTAATAAAAATGTCGTTGTTTCTAAATTGCCTTTCAAAGCAACTTGTGAGAAAGGAAAAGCTCACTACCAGAGCACTACCCAGCAGAGCGCTAACCAGCAGAGCCCTAACCAACAGAACACTAACCAGCAGAGAGCTAACCAGCAGAGCGCTAACTACCAGTGCACTATTCAGCAGAGTGCCAACCAGCAGAGAGCCAACCAGCAGTCACCTCTGTGACTGCTGTCACCCCATCTTGCAAGGTAGAAATCTGTCCTGCCAGCCTGCTTCGTCAGGTCACCAGCCCTGGTCCCACCCAAGGAAAGGGCAGAGGGGGCAAATCCATAACCCAAAGGCCCCACCCGAGAAATAGCAGCCTCTTCCCCTAACCTCCCCCTGGCGAGGAGTTTACCCACGGCCGCCGGCACAGGAGGGACACAGACGCAGTCAGCCACGTGAAGAATCGATGCTGCGTCCCCTGAGCTGCTGCTGATGGTGCTGAGCTTGTCTGCGTCCTTGGCCGATGCTCCGACACCCACCGGCCAGTCTGCGCGGCTGGTTGCAACCGGATCTCCCAGCCCCTGGGGTCAGGTTCTTGCATCACGTCTTCTTTCTGCTCGGGGAGTTTTCTGCTGTTACATCTTTGTAATCACTTGCCCTTCTCTTCTCCTTTCTGAAATCCCAGTAGTCAGACATTTTACTCCCAAGCTGCTCAAAGGCCCTTACCTCTCCTTGTGTGTTTCTGCATCGCAAGCCCATCCAGCAAGCTCTGTTGCGAGCCTCCCTCGAGCTCCATCCTGGCTGCCATCTCTTCCATGGGATTTTAAGTCCCGCAATCAAATTTTGATTTCCTTCCTATTCTCTGCCTGTAGCAGAGAATAGCATCCTGTTCTCACATTTTGGATTGTGCGGTATTTTCTTGAATGTTTCTGAAGACAACAATTCGACTTTTGGTTTTCTTTCTCTTGTTTCCCACCTAGCTCCTCCCCAGGTCAGCGGACCGTGTGGACCTTCGGCTTGCCCCCTTTCGCCGCCTTCCTCTTCAGGCCGTGGGACGAGCCTCAGCCTCCTTCGATGACCTGCTGTAGGTTTGCCATGGACTCTGAGTGGAACGTAGCTGGTGGGGGTGCGTTCAGGGTCCACAGATGGGGTTTGGTGCTTTCCTTAGACAGATGGGTGAGGAGCTAATTGGCCCTAGACTGGCAATTCCCCTCCTCCCCGCCGCACCACTCCAACCCAAACCAGAATAAGGGAGATTTCACTCTGGGGACCAGCCCGGCTGTTGGCTCAGGGCTTGGGAGAAGACCCCTCTGCTGTCTGCCCTTCAGGGGAGGGGAGGGGCAGGTGCGGGAGCCTGCTCACAAAAACTGCACCCGTGTCCACCCCCCAACCCCCCGCCAGCCCCTCTAGGGTCCCGCCTACAGGGTGAAACCTGCCTCACCTTCCCTCCACACTTTCCCTCCTTTTGCACCCTCAGAGACTGCTTGTCTTTCTAGTGCCCTGTCCTTCCTGCCTCCCTGCGGGCGTCCCCTTCCAGCCTGGCCCCAGGAGGAAGGAGGCCCAGTGGTTGGAGCGCATCCAGACCCCCTGATGTGGAAATGAAGTCGACCCGTTTCTCTCCTGGAGCCTAAGTAACGCTGAGATGGAGGCATTAGTCCTTAGTAGTCCTCCCATAGGCAGGACTCAGTGCAGGCCCTTAGAAGCCACCTCTACTGCTGGTCCACATTGAATATACCAATCATCCCTCCTTTGTTCTCTTGTCTGATCACTTCAGATGTTTTCAGCTTGTGCTGAAACGCTTGGACATTTTTTTGTCTCCGGGCACCTCTTTGTCACTACTGAATATGCCCTTTTGGACGACACGGTTCTCTAGATCAAGGCCAGCCTGGAGGGGAGGGCTGACAAATGCATGTGTACATGGATGGGCTCTGAACCAGCCCCGTCTTGAATCCCTGTCTGTGTGGGGCTCCAAAGGCCTGTTAGCTGCTGCCCTGTCTCCATCACGGTCCTGGACACGCTGTAGAATGCTGCAAGCTCCCACAGACCCCCTTCCTGTGGGCCATCTCAGCTCTGTTAGGGTGCTGTATGGTGCAAGTAAAAACCTTCTGGTTTCACTAATATGCCAGATCCCTATCCTCAGATATAAAGAGAAGAAAATGCAACACTATTTTCAATAGCTAAGACATGGAAACAGCTTAAATGTCCATCAACAGAGGAGTGGCTCAAGAAGATGTGGTACATATACACAATGGAATATTACTCGGCCATTAAAAGGAATGAAATGCTAGCATTTTTAGCAACATAGATGGACCTAGAAATTACCATGCTAAGTGAAGTCAGCCATACAATGAGACACCAACATCAAATGCTTTCACTGACATGTGGAATCTGAAAAAAGGACAGACGGAACTTCTTTGCAGAACAGATACTGACTCACAGACTTTGAAAATCTTACGGTTTCCAAAGGAGACAGTTTGGGGGGTGCGGGGATGTGCTGGGGTTGTGGGATGGAAATCCTATAAAATTGGATTGTGATGATCATTGTACAACTACAAATGTAATAAATTCATTGAGTAATAAAAATAAATAAATAATAAAGAGAAGAAAAAAACAGTGTCTTACTGACCATGCACTCTACTTACCCAATGTCACCCCAGTGGCCCCACTGAATTGGGAAGAATCGTGCTGACTCAATATCCAATTCACTTACACCCTTTAAAATTAGATGTCAAAGCAAATTGTTATTCCACACTCATGGGCCAAACATCACGTACCACAGATATTAGTTGTTAGCCTTAACATTTAAGACACAAGCCATGAATTATCTGTTTGTTCAGTTTCTATGAGTTCCAAGGTGTTTTCCTCAAGAAAAAGCACAGATCCCAAAGCTGATATTATTTGGCATCAAAAGAAAATGAGTTAAACTTCCAAAGAGAAAATGATTAGTGTCTTCCCAAGGCCTTGGGGTTGGGGTCTTAGAGTGCAGGTGGGGGCCCTGGACTTCAGCTTCTTTAGCTTCAGGGTAAGTCTGTATTTTTCCTGCAGAGAGACCAGTGGTATAGGAGCAGGTGGGAAAGAAGCAAGGCAAGGCCAGGGGAGGGATGGGAACAGAAATTTTAGGGTTGGGCAGTGAGCAAGTAAGATTTAGGAAATTTAACCGGTGTGGCCCCCATGAAGACTCAGGGTCAGAGACCTGGTTGAAAGGGACCCGGAAGCTCGTGAGGCAGCTGCTGGACCAAGGGAGGCATGGAGGATGCCGCAGCCCCCGCCACCCCGTCCCTGCCCTCTGCTTCTCCGGCCATGTCAGCACACAGAGGAAGGAAGACCCTCACCTGCACCTCCTTACCTGGAAGAAACCAACAGCTTGTCTTCAGCTAAAGACCTGGTCAAACCTAACTTTTATGTCCTTGACACCAAGATATCTCCTATGACGTCTGCAGAAGAAGGTGAATTATTACCAGTGAAACACGATCACCACAGAGGTCGAGGAGAAAGGAAATGTCACAGGACCAAGAGTCAGAACCCCTGGGCTTGGCTCTGCTTCCACCGGAGCCGGGCCTACTGTGCGTGGCTGTAACAATTGTCATTACTACTTCCTGGATCTGGCACTGTTTTGACAGCAATTACTTCCACTTAAAAAAATTAAGTAGCTCAAGAGTGCCTCTAGCCCAGGATAAGATGACTACAGGGCAATTTTCTGACAGTTAAACTCAGTTTTTCCCTGGAAGAAACAAGCTTTAAGAACTCACTGATTTAGTGTTAAGGAAACCATGGCTGACAGGAAAAGTACAAAAGGAGGGAGACCAATAAACAGAACTACTTAAGATATAACCATGTAATGAAACCAGTATAACCACGTAACTGTAACCAGCATAACCATGCAATATAACCAATACAACCATGTAACTCTAACCAATACAACCATGTAACCCTAACCAATACAACCATGTAACCCTAACCAATACAACCATGTAACCCTAACCAATACAACCATGTAACTCTAACCAATACAACCATGTAACTCTAACCAATATAACCAAGTCGCTCTAACCAATATAATCATGTAACTGTAACCAATAAAGCCATGTAACTCTAACCAGTATAACTGGGTTTCCAACCGAGGAAATCATCGTAATTTCTAGATTTTAACTAAGTGGTGACTGTCCAGTTACCAAGGCCCAACACAGCATTCCTATTCTAGGAATTTCAAAGCACTTTAAGAATTCTCTTTTTATCCCCTAGGGGCAGCGTGCAGCTACTTAACGTGGGATCTCAGCTTCCAGACCAGGGATTGAACCTGGGCCACAGTGGTGAATGCGCCCAGTCCCAACCACCAGTCCACCAGGGAACTATCTCGCTTTAAAAATTCTTCAAGTGACAACATGAACCTAAAGATCTACAGATAGTACTTGTTTTTTTCCGAGGGTGAAATAAGATAAAGAAGGCCATTCAACTAGAAATATACGGATTCTTCTACTGAAGAAGGTGGGCCACATTTGACCCTTTCCTGGGAGAACAAATACCAGGACAGCTGCTCCAGTACTGAAAGGGCATCAGATGCAGGACATCAGCTTCTTCTGTGTGAATCCAGTTGGCAGAATTAGAATCACAAGGTAAAGATGATGAAAACGTAAATTGCAGACAATTTCAATTATTTCCTCTGAATTCAAGTTGCCTTAAATGAATGTGCTTCTTCTGGAAATCTGAATTCCCCATCCCTTAGTTATCCATGAGTGAAAAATCCATGAATCCAAGAGGATGGAAGCAGACAGCTCCAAGTTCCTCCATCAGTAAATCTAGCGGTTCCGGGAGCTCTTTCTTTTCCAGGTGCTTCTACCTGTCATCTTAAACCAAGCTCAGGTGCCATGTCACTCTGTCTCAACTACAGGGACACTGAGGTGGTCCAACGGATGAGTGATGTGCCCAAACACAGCATCAAGAAGTGGAGCTGGGATTCAGCCCTTCTATCACCTCCTGGCCCAGGACTTCTGCACCTGCTGCTGAACAAGAGCTCATAGTCACCGTCGGGACACATACTTCAGGACACACTATTTCCACACACTCCTGCTGAGCAGCAAGAAGAGAGTAATTTGTTATTTGGGTCTTTGATCTCTTCCTCATCAATTTTGGTAAACTTGGCCCAAATTCCCAAAAGCACAGTTTGTGCAAGTTATTACCTTCTCCATAATTTCTGTGAATTTCCAATCTTCCTACCTCCTGGGCCCCTTGTCTCCACTGCTGCATCCATGTGAACTAGCACGCTCACTGCAATTTCCCAAAAGGCAACCTGGTTTGGGGAGCTTAGTAACATTCCTGAAGTTATGGCAGGTGTGGGGAGGGATTATACTGTGTACAAAACAGCTGTCCAGCATCCAGCTGGTCCTCAGGGGCTCCACCCTCCCCACAGCCCCTCACAGATCCTTGAGAAGGGCAGACCTCCCTTTTCCTCTACTGCCTTTCTCATAGGACAGACCCTCCAGGGACGCCCCCCCCCCCCACATGCCTAGCTGGAGTTAATGACAGAAATTAATAATAATCTCCCTTTCGTCACACATGGAAAGCAACCACCTGTTCTGATTTCACAAGGCTTACCTTCCAGGAACAATGTCCCTCAAAACTAACCAACATACCATGCCTGAGTAGCTTGAGTAGTGGTTCCCAACTGGGGTGACAGGTGGCAGCTTCTGGAGACACCTTTGGTTGCCACTCTGAAGGGAGGGACAGAGGGACGGAGGGAGGGCTAGGGTTAGCATCGAGTGGGCACAGAGCAGAAGTGCTGCTCAAATCAACCCTACTTCAATAAAACTTTAACAATGAAGGAAAAAAAAAAAGAAGTGCTGCTTGATACCCAGCACGGACAGGATAGAGAACCACAGTGCCTAAGGTCAGTCATGCCTCAGTTAAGAGCCCCTGAGTTAGACCACTTACCCCGTGGCCTTGCTTGAAGTTCTTCTAGTCAGGCAGTCAGCAGTCCTAGTAAACCGTGGGGAGGGGTGGGGAGCATGGCTCTAGCCGGATGGCTTCCCACCCAGAACACTTCCAAGCCGGGAGGAGGGGAGCAGGAGGAGGGGAAGGGGGTCGTGCTGGGCCCAGGGCAGGCTGAGCAGCCACAGGGACCAGCTTCGCCACCACCACCACACTGGATGGAGATGCAGCCTCATCGTGGTCACTTGACAACCTGCTAGGCCAGCTGCCCCCACAGGACGCTTTACAGTGAGATGCAGTGGCAGGGAGTCCCACTTAGAACAGTGTTTCCATAGAAAGCCACCACCCTTCCTTATGGTGCAGAGAGAATAGAACTCTTCTCAGGTTTCATGTTTCTTCTCAATTGGAGGAGGGGGTGCAGTTTGTTTTCCAACTGCATCTTCTCCTTTTTTTTTTTTTTTGAAGGGAAGGATGTACTGCCAAAAACACTCATGAACTGCTCCCTTGTTTGTATGAGGGAGAAAAATGGTTTATTTATTTTACAGTTGCACCCACATTAAAATGGCAGCGAGGGAGAGTGGGGTTCAGAGCCTGGGGTCCTGTTCCTTTCCTGGGCTCCTGACTTGTTCTCAGGCATCTGGAGGGTCTGGATGCAGCCCCAGGGCCCAGAACACACACATCCTTTTTAGTCTGTGCCTCCTGCAGAGCCAGAACTACAAGGGATATTGAGACACCTGCGGCCACACCAGTGCCAGTCAGAGGCGCTCCCAGGGGTCTTCCTGGCAGGCATTGCCCATTGGTCCTCCAGGGACCAGCTTGCTCTGCTGACCTCTCAAGTCTAGACAGCACCCACCTCCCTGCCCTGCAGAGGCAGAGGTCTTGCCAAAGCCACACTAGAGGACCCATAACTAGTGACAAAAAGTAGCTGCTTTAAAATAGCACAAAAGAGAGTTCCTTAGTGGCTCAACAGGTTAAGGATGTGGAATTATCACTGCTGTGGCACTGGTTTTGCATGCCATGGGCATGGCCAAAAATAAAAATCTAAAAAATTTTAAATACGTAAATAATTAATTGAACAGCGCAAAAGCTCAGAGGGTCTTTCTTACTGCCTTCTCTAGCCAGCTGAGAAATTAAATTGGGGTGGAAACCCCGCAGGAGAGGGTGCTATTGCAAAATCGAGCGTTCCTCAGTATGGAGCCCAGCTATTCATCCAGATCTCAGAGGCTCTTCCCTGATGGGAATGGCTGGGAGCAGCTCACAGCAGGACTGCTTTTGCCCTAGTTTCCGGTAAAACCTGCCTGAAAATTCAAGTCCACTCTCACTCAACCCGGCTTGGAAGAGGGAGGAAGGCAAAGAAGGAAGGGTGCCCTTCTGATCCTTCCAGGCGCTCTTCCTGGGAATACTTGCAGCCTGAAAACATCACAGTGTGCAGTGCTTTCTCCATATGTGGTCTTCTCATTGCAGAACCAGGGCAACTGAACCTCTGAAAGCGGCAAGGGGCCACGTGACCAGAAACCCTGAGAGCCCAGGAAGATGCCCTTGAGACAGGAGGCCAAGGGGACTCTGTGCTTTACAAGAGGCTGTCTTATGGGGGCTCATCAGAGGCCCTGGGACACACTCATTAGTTCTGAGAACGAATACCTGTGAGCCCATTTCCCTCCAAAAGCAAGTGAGTCTGAGGTAATTGGAGATTGTTTTAAACTACTCTGTCCTGGGAAATAAGAATGAAGCCCATTGCTCTGCTTTGATCTTACTGCTACTGGGAAAGGGCAGAGGGACAGAAAAAAACCAACATTATAGTCACAGAACACATGAAAAGAATTATGAATATTAAGGTTTTAATTGACACATACCATATCACAAATGCTTGACCCCATATATTTATCAGAGTCACTCGTGCACCAGCGCCACAGAGTCACGGTATCCCGCGGCAACGTTTCAAAGCATTACTAATAAACTCAATGTTCAAATCAATCTTGGGCCAAAACACTGATTAAAGTGGCACACACAGGCATCACATGAATAATCAAATCAAAACCAGGTTCTGGTGTTTATTTTCTGCACAGCATAAGTAGAAACTGTATCATATTAAACATTTAAAACAAGTGCACAGATAACAATGTACATAGCAAAACCACATTATTCAAAAGCCTTCAGACATCCTTTATTCTGTCCAGTTTCTTCTTTGCCCTCGATCCACAGGCTGTCCACAGGCTGTCCACGTGGGTGTAAGCACAATGGACAGAGTTGCCTCTACCCCGCGCCCCCATCACCGGCCGGACACTGAGCACTGTCAAAAACCTGCCAGCATCTGTGGCCAACGGGCTTCAAGAAAAGAAAGATAAGAGTCATGTAGACCCAGCCCCACAGCTAAACAAAAATCTCAGGTTCCCAGCTAGGGACCCAATCCCTGACCCCAGTAGCATTTTCCATCATCATTAAAGGCAGACATCCATTGAGCATCACTCAACACTGGGCTTGATAAATGGCTACAGCTGGGTAAGGAAAATTATTTTAGCAGAATTCCTCTGACTGCAACATATAGGTTTTATAGGCTAAGAAATCTTAATGAAGCCTTATGTCTTAAAGTGCTAACTATATTTTTAGGTAGTAATTCTTACATCTATCTTTCACCGTATGTGCATGGTTTTCTAAAGTTAATGCTTGTGAACAATGCTGAACTGAACTCGAAATGTTGAAGACTTAAACATGAGACAAGACACCATAAAACTCCTAGATTGTCGCAAGACATGTTTCTACAATATTTTCTTAGCCTCTTTGCTTCTATTTTCTACGCTGAAAACTCCATCTTGTCCTGCCTTACTTTACCCCATATTCCTGCTTGAAAAACAGCCCACAGTGCTGGTAAGTGACTTAAGAACAAAGACCTAAAGGCATAAGTTATTCATGTGGTCAACTGAGTGCGGACATAATGCGTTGGTCTAGGCATGCTGGACCTGTGCAGATTGGCATGCCCTTTGCACAGCATGATGTGTCCCCTAAAGAATAAGAGGAAAGTGAGCCTCATGGCCCCAAGGGGTTTATGGGGGTCTTAAGCAGGATTTGCATTAGCAAGGAGAACCGAGGTGCAATGCTAGTGATTGTTAAATGCCTAAAGGTCAGAATAAAAGCTTAATCAGCTACTGGCTATGTGACTTTCAAAATAATTGAAAAAAAATCTGTATCCTGAACCTATAGGCCCCTCCTCACTTGACATAATCCTAAAGAGCACAATAAAAGCAGTGTGGTTTCTTGATGGGGCGCTCTTGGTCCCTAAGACCTTGAGTCCCCCGGTTCCCACCTTTAATTAAGATAAATGTCTCTGTGCCTTGTTTTATGTTAATTTTTCCTTAATTTTCACAGCACCCGTTCTTCAGCTCTCACCTGCGGAGCTGGTCTTGGCACTAGATGAAGTAAATTCGTTCTTTGAAACACCCAGACAACCTTTTCACTGTGAGCATGTCAAAAAATTCACCAGCTTGCAAAATCTTCTATCAAAATTTGAAGATCATTAGAATCAGGTAAGTACATTGTACCTCAGCTGCCTAGAGCAGAACAGCAGAGAGCCATGTCTGATTGTATTCACATCTTATTTTACCCAAGTCTGGTTCAACTTAAGCTTGGCTCTTCTCTTTCAGACTAACAGCCACTGAATCACACTAATGCACAGGACTCGACTCCTCATAAAATGTCCCTTTTCTATTCTTTACTTACCCACAGCTGAACAGCCAGTGCCCACCACTAATCCCACGCATTTCCTATGGCGGATACTGTAATATAATGAGACTGCTTTTGTCATTAACCAGTTTCTCTAATCATGTCTCCAAAATTGTGCATATGGTTTTGACAAAGAGGAATGACTCAACAGATATGCTATCATCAGTTTACTTGATCTGCCTCATGGAAAACTCATCCCAAACAGATAAAAGCCAGGGAGAAAGGAATGGCTTAAAATGGCTAAAACTTTCTATAGCTTCAAATCTATTGAAAAAAAATTTAGTGACAATCTGCCACCTAAGCTGCGAATAAAAATATTTGGAGTTGTCCAAATCATTATCAGCTTCGAAGACAGAAGCGGAAGGGGATAAGGCAGGAAAGGAGGGAAGGAGGCCGGGCAGGGGGTGGAGAGAGGTTGGCTGGGAGAGATTCTTTACCTGATTCTTCAGCGATGGTGGGGAGGAGTGTTTAGCAAACTGGCATCACTGGAGGGAAGAACTTTTAACCCCTCTCTGCTAAATGCACAGGCCACCCCCACACCTCTTCCCTCCCTGAGCTTAGTTGCCATGGCGACTGTCACCTGACCCAACAAACACCATGTTTCCAGGACTGCACCAACGCCTGAGCCTGAGCCGGCTCTGTTCTGAAGGGAGCAGGTGGAGTCAGTTGTCCGAGATGCGCAGAGCCCCCCTGCTGACTCTCACCTGCAGCAAGGAGAGTCTGCAGGGCACGTGGAAGAAAGCCTACCAGGACCACAGGAGAAAGGTAGGGGGTGGGCGGGCAGAGCTGCACCCCAATGCCCTGGCACCAGGATCCCTGGAGATGGAATAGTTGAAATGACATTTCCTTAGAGGTTGCTCATCTATGTTAACCATACAATGAAAATTCCGTTAAATAGATTATGGTTTTCAAGTGCCATGTTTTACTTATTTTTTATTAGGGCCACACCCAGGGCACATGAATGTTGCCAGGCTAGGGGTCAGATCTGAGCTGCATCTGTAACCTACACCGCAGCTCACCGCCAGGCAGGATTCTTAGCCCACTGAGCGAGGCCAGGGGTCATACCCCCATCCTGATGGTTACTAGTCAGTTTCATTGCGCTGAGCCACAACGGGAACTCCATCAAGTGGCATGTTTTAGAACCATCCATAGCACATGTTTATAAAGTGCTTCGTTTTCCCTAAATGACCCAAAAGACAAAAAGATTCAAGGGACTCTTCCCCCTGTCAAAACAGTGGGGACTAGGCCGATTTTGCAGCCATGAGGAGACAAGGTATCGCTTCCATTTATTTGATGAAAATGTGGATCTCCTTTGAAAAGGCCACCACGTGGTCCCAACATGGCCTGGCCTCCTCTGCCCATGAGACCTGTCCAGGTGCACCATCTCGGCTGGCGGCGAAGGCTGAGTGGTGGGTGCTCTCAAGAAGAGACCTGGGAGCCAGAGGGGGTGGGCAGTGCATTGGGTCCCCAGGAGTGGACCAAGTTCCTGCCTACCTGGGTGCAGGGACACTGCACTTGCTGTGGGGCTGGCTCGGCGCCCCTCTCCCAGGCCTCTGCTGGTGCCCAAACGAGCCCTGATGAGCCTCTCACCATCCCAGGCTCACCTTCCTCCTGGGACCTCTGGTCTTTCTGGAGTCTTCTGGGCGCGCTCTGGGAGCAGTGCCCACACCCCTCCCTCGGTTCCCTGTTCTTCTGCCTTCTTTCCTCCTCAGTCGCAGCATGACTGATGGACAGTGTTTATGACTTACCTTGTTTGCCCGCCTCCCCTCCCCCCACCCACCCCGTCTGGGAGGGCGGTGTCCCTCTCCCAGCACTCAGAGCATATAGTAAACAGTGTCACCAGTGTCTCCAGGTTCCTCTTCCAAATTCAGAGTAGGGGTCAGCTCCTCAGAGGACCTTCTCACCATTTGGCTGAGAATCCCTGGGGAACAGAAGGGACTCTGGTGCCATAGCAGGAGAAAGAAGGCATCTCAGTGGGGCCTCGGCCTCAGAACCTCAATACCCATTCGTGCTAAAGGTAAAATTAAAATTACCTCAATGAAATAGAACTTGCTATTGATATTTCCTTTAAAATATAAATATTTCAACCCTAAGCCAATGTCTTAATTAATACGTGCTCCCTATAAAATAAGAAATTAGACAAGAGTGACCTCTATCCCTTACACTCATTTATATTGTATAACTAGCCAATGAAAGTAGACAAGACACATCCATTAGGTATGAAAATAGAAAGAGAGTTCCCACAGTGGCTCAGGGGAAGTGAATCTGACTAGTGTCCATGAGGACATATGTTCAGTACTTGGCCTCACTCAGTGGGTTTGGGATTCTGTGTTGTGGTGAGCTGCGGTGTAGGTCAAAGGCACAGCTCCAATCCACCTTGCTATGGCTGTGGCTGTGGCTACAGCTCGGATTCGACCCCTAGCCTGGGAACCTCCGCATGCCATGGGTGCAGCCCTAAAAAGACCAAAAAAAAAAAAAGAGAGAGAGAAAAGAAAATGGAAAGAAATTGATATCAATTTTTTTTTCTAATTGTAGATGAAATGATTAAAAATCTGGAGAACACAAAGAATCAATGAAAAAACAGGAAAAATTGGGAATATAATCACAACTTAAATCACAGACAGAGGTTAATATATTTATATATGAAGAACTTCTAAAAATAAGATAAATGCAAACACCCCTATGTGAAAATGTGCAAGTGATATAAACAAACGTTTATAGAAAAAGAATTTCAAACAGCTCTTAACCTGTGGAAAAACTGTCACCCTCCCTATGACTGAGAAATGCAAATTAAACTTCCACTCTAACACCGTTTCTCAGCTATCAGGTCGGCCAAAATCTCCAGAGTTGTTGGCAGTGTCTCGGGAGACACTAAAATGCAGAGGTGCCCAGCCCTGTGGGAGGCTCTCGCAATACCTAATAAATGACATACCCATTTATCTTTTAACCCAGCAGTACCACTGCTAAGTATCCATCCCAAAGTTACACTGCCAAAACAAGACAAGAAATTGAAAAAGAAGCTCATGCAGCATTATTTTTAACAGCGAAATTGGAACCAACCCAAATGTTCATTGGAAGCAAGCTGGGTGAAAATTAGGGTGCTTTCACACAGTTGAATGCAGTGTGGCTATAACAAGAATCAGAAGTGTCTCTACACATCATTATGAAGATAGCTCTAGAATGTATCATGAAATGGAAAAAGCAACTTGGAGGAAAATGCATTTATCCGAAAAAGAAGGGATGAAATGTTTGTATACATATACATATATAGATATATTTACACATAAGCACATAATATATATATCCACATATTTTCAAAATAAAGGGGTAGCTGTAAAGTTAGACTTGCCAACAGGGAGCAGGGGGGCGGGGCGCGGGGGGATGACAGGGACAGAGCCAGACCTTCAGAAAAAGAAACTGTCTGACAGATTTGACTTTGGAGCAGTGTAAATATTTTGCTTATTATAAAACAAAATTAAATGTAAAAAGCATTCCAAAATATAGCAAATAAAATGAACCTAAGTGTAAGTGCAATTGGCTTCATAACCATAATGATAGGACCTATTTCTGTTGTCTTGAAAACCCAGGAGTGTGTACATTTGTGGTGAGATTCCCCTAATGATAAACCAATGGCAAAAATAATAATAAATAAGTGTCACGATTATTCTTATGGACTGTTGTGTGTTTAGGATGGGATAAAGCAAATGAGTACGTGGTCAGGTTGGTGTCCTTTTAACTCTAGAGGCAGAAGTGAGGCCACTGAGCCTGACTAAAGGGAATGTGGTCCTGAGTCGAGGCTGGGGGACCAGATGAGCTCTGGCCACTGCAGCTGCTAAGGAATAACAGACTCAGCTGTCCTCAACACTCCCAGCACCCAGGAGTGGTCCCTGATGCCACTGACCACTGAACCAGGTTCTGCTGTAGGAAGGGCTGGTGCCTAGCTGAGATGCGAGATACACAAGAAAATGCTGCAGTGCCTTGTCATTCTAGAAGGAGGAGGCTACAGCCTGCCAGCCTGGCACAAAACACCAGCTAGAAGAGGCTCTCACGCCAAAGGTGGGACACAATGAACACCCATTGAGAAGTCAGCGCCACACACTGAAACCCATGGGCTGCACCTGACGCCTAATGCCAGGGGCACCTTTAGAAGGTGCCCCACAGAAACTCACTGCCTTGAAGTTAGTAAAGAAAGAACCAGGCGTGCAGCCCACTCAGGCAAGGCTCACCCTCATAGAAGCACTGATCAATGTAGAATGGACCGTGGAGTGAGATTGTCTCTGTCTTTCGATGCCTGATCAAGGACGGATGCTGTTACTGTCAGGTGTGCACCTCCTGACACAATGTCACAGCACCACCTGTGGTGTAGTCTCGCCAAGGAAAAACTTGAATTTCTAACTGCCAGGTTAAGGATATGCCAGGTGGGAGTTCCACTGTGGCTCAGTGGAAACGAACCCGACTAGGAACCATGAAGTTGGAGCTGTGGTGTAGGTTGCAGACGCGGCTCGGATCCCGCGTTGCTGTGGCTCTGGCGTAGGCCGGTGGCTACAGCTCCGATTCATCCCCTAGCCTGGGAACCTCCATATGCCGCGGGAGCGGCCCAAGAAATAGCAACAACAAAAAGACAAAAGACAAAAAAAAAAAGAAAAAAGAGAGAGGGAGAAGGAGGAAATAATCAGAGAAATGTGAGCAGTGCCTGAATATTTAAAGAACTAGTGTCATTTTTTGTGTGATTATGGTATTGAAATTATGTATATATTTTTTTAATTTCCTTTTATTTATTTATTTATTTTGCTTTTTAGGACTGCATATGCGGCATGTGGAAGTTCCCAGGCTAGGGGTCGAATGGGAGCTGTATCTGCCAGCCTACACCACAGCCACAGCAACGCCAGATCCTTGAACCCACTGAGTGAGGCCAGGGATCAAACCCGCCTCCTCACGGATCCCGGTTCGTTACCACTGAGTCCTCCTTTCAGAGATATAAATTAAAATATCTAAGAACGCAAAGGATTTGCTTGGATTGGCTTTGCGATAATCTCAGACTAGAGAGGGTGGGCATGGGGTGGAGATGAAACCAAAGTTCCTCGGTTTTGCTGAGTGAGACTATATGGGGATTCACAATTTTTCTCTATTTTAACTTATGTTTGAAATTGTATATGAGAGTTTAAAAAATAGATTTCAGTGAGAAAAGAAGCAGAATGGCAATTACAGGTAAATATATTTTCACAAATTTAAAAACATAGTAATACAATATATTGATTATAGGCACCTTCCTAATGATAAAAACCTAGGAGCAGGGATGGGAAGGTCACGGGCTGACTTCAGGGCAGGAGCCGGCTGGGAGGGTGAGGGGTTTCTAGGGAGATGAGGCCTTCTGGGGAGATGGGGGTTCTGGGAGGTGGAGGTTCTGGGAGATGAGGGTTGCTGGGAGATGAGGGGGGCTGGGGAGATGGAGGATGAGTTGGAGCAGGGATGCAAACACAACCTCAAGTGCAAATGTGACATTTGTTTTCAAAATATGCAATAAATAGGGCAGGAGGCTGGCATTGCTGAATGGCGACCCCTCTCAAGACTCTCATCCCTTTGAAACACAGCATCAGGAAATTGTTTGCTGAGGAGAGGAGCTAAGGCAGTCAGAGGAGAGCACAGGGCCTGATCCTCCAGGCGTGGCTTTCCAGGGCTTATCATCATCGCAGAACCCAGGGTAGGCATCCGGCGTGAAAGAGGACAGGACAGCCATGTCATCCACCCATGGGGCACCAGAAGAGTCAAATAAATGCCACCAGAATTTGGTGGGCATCTTGAGACCCTGAAACAGCTTGTTTAGCTCTGCAGCCCTTGGCCTGCAGGTCTGTGACTCCTCTGACTCAGGACATTGGAACACAGTTGCTATATAAGACCTTTGTGGATCGGAAGGTTTGGGCTTGATCTGTGGTTTAAAAACCCAGTCTCTTCCTCCTGCGTCTTCCCCAGTGGCATGATGCTCGGCTGTTCCCCCCAGGCCCTCCGAAACAAACAAATCATACCAGTTTAAGCCTGCACCATCTCGCCTGTATCTTGAGACATGAGGCACAGTCAAGCTTTGGGTTATCAAGTCACTGAGCTGCTTTCTTGACCTCATTGCACAAGAGAAATGCCTATGCTCTCCAGACACGTGATCCCATCATTAAGACATTATTGGCAATGGGACTGCCAGAGTTATCATCTCCAGCTGAACCATCTGGTATCCGGTCAGTGGCCATATGCTTCCTGGCTGCATCCAGGCGCTCCTTCAGGACTCAAAAGTGAGGGGTGTGCTCTGTGCTGAGCCTGTGGAGCATGTGGACGTGACGGAGCCTGCACTTCAGTGGGCGGTGGAGGCCAGCACGCAGGCAGGTCTGCTACAGGACGACAGGCGTCCTTGCAGGGGCCCCAGAGGAGGGTGGTCAGCAGGGTGAGGAGTCAGGGCCGGAAGGGCTGAGAGACGCCCCTGGGCTCTCTCCTTTGCTGCACTTTGCCAGCCGCCACCCCCTCCATGCAGGACGCCCCAAAGCATCCAGGCAGGAGCTCACCGGCCTGCACGGCCTCTGCCTTCCCTGCGGTTTCCAGACCTCTCCTGTCTGCTCCACAGCCCTGCAGCCCCTCCTCTCCTGTCCGGATGCGCTTTCTTTGGTCCCTTTCCGATAACACAGTTGTCAATATCCCATTTTGCAAAGCTGTCAAAATTCCAGTCTTCACACTCATCTGGCAAAACCCTGTTAGAAAGGACTATTTATTTATACTCTTCTGTGCCCACTCGGGGGCCAGGGGGTGGGGGGCTCCCATAGGCCCAGACACCCAGCCCAGCCCAGGAGCCCACACAGACCGCCATCCATGACCATCCTCCTCTCTACTCTGCTGTCGTCTGTCTCTCAACTAGATCCTTCCATCTGATGGGTTTTCAATTTTAATTTTTGTCCTAGTAATATAAGCACATTTCAAAAATTATGTAGACCCAAAATAGCTTATAACAAGCAGCAGCCTCTTCCCCCTCAAAGTCCCTTCCAAGGCCCTACCCTGGACCCTCCAGGGGCTTTCTCCTGGTTTCCCCTCCATTCCTCATGGGTCAAACCTTCTCAAAAGAGGTAGAGCTTGACCTCAACTAAATCAATAACCAGTTATAGTGGCTGCAAGATCATTTATTGTTAAGCTGTAATTACATGTCCTTTCTCTGACAATCTCTTATAAGAGTCACTAACTGCTTGGTTTTCATGGTTGCTTTAGTTTTCTATATATTTGTAGCTATTTTTTTTTCCAGATACTCCATTTGTCATCAAATGCTGATCAACAGATTCTTAGATACACAGATACATCCCACCTCTCCCCCAGAGAATCTGGTTCTGCCCCACCTCCACCCCGCCTTCCACTCCCACCTGGCCTGCGGCCTGTGCGCTCTCCAGGCCTGGTGGGGTAAATCTCCAGGGTGTTCCCCTGCTGGGCTCCCAGGCTGAAAACCCTCCTGGATGCCATGTTGCCTGTGTCTGGTTTACACTCCCAGTACAATGAAGCACGACCTGCAGTCACTTTCTAAGAACAGATGCTGGGGAGGTTTTTGTTCACCTGGTACTTTTTTGTTTGTTTCTTTTCGTCTCTGTGTTAAAAATTCTTTTTTTTTTTTTTTTTTTTTGTCTTTTGTCTTTTTGTTGTTGCTATATCTTGGGCCGCTCCTGCGGCATATGGAGGTTCCCAGGCTAGGGGTTGAATCGGAGCCACAGCCACCGGCCTATGCCAGAGCCACAGCAACGCGGGATCCGAGCCGAGTCTGCAACCTACACCACAGCTCACGGCAATGCCGGATCGTTAACCCACTGAGCAAGGGCAGGGACCGAACCCGCAACCTCATGCTTCCTCGTCGGATTCGTTAACCACTGCGCCGCGACGGGAACTCCAAAAATTCTTTTATTCTACCATCACTCTTGATAGAAAATTCAGTATAAAATTCTAGATTGGAAATAACCTTCCCTCAGGATATGAAAGGCATTGATCCTTATGGTTTTTTGTTTTTTGTTTTTTGTTTTTGCTTTTTTAGGGCCACACTTACACCATATGGGAGTTCCCAGGCTAGGGGTCTAATCGGAGCTGCACCTGCCACAGCCACAGCAACACCAGATCTGAGCCAAGTCTGTGGCCTACACCACAGCTCACGGCAACGCCAGATCCTTAACCCACTGAGTGAGTCAAGGGATGGAACCCGAAACCTCGTGGGTACTAGTCGGATTCATTACCTCTGATCCACAAGGGGAACTCCTGATGTTTATGATTATTTAGGGTAATAGGAGATGCTGCAATAAACAGGCCCCAAAGTTATAAAGGCTCAGACACTGTCTATGTGCAATCCCTGCTGCTGCTCCTGTCTGTGAGCGACTCCAACATGGAAACTCCAGCCTCTAGAGTCCAGACAGAGGAGGAGCTCTGAAGAGACACACACTTCATGGAACCCTTGGTGAGAATGCCTCACACGGCCACACACGACATGCAGAGCCGGGAAGATGTCACCCCTGGCAGGACAGCTATGTCCCTGCATACCTCGGCGTCGTGGCCCATGAGGCTGGGCTCTCTTGGAGGGATGACCACCTCCTCTCTAAGCTCAGAGCCATCTGACTCCCATACAACTGTGGGCGTGCAAGTTTCCTCTCTGGAAACTTCTAGGGTCTTCTCCTTATTCCAAGCGTTCTGTCATTTCATGATAACATGCCTTCATGTGAGTCTCTTTTAATTTATTTTTGGTGAATCCTTTCATTCTAGAGACCCAGAGTATTCCTCCCCTTCATTTTCTGGGAATTCAGTGACTTAGATTGAGCCTTTCCATTGCTCATCTCTCTCTGATTGGTTAACTTTGGGGAGATTTCTTGGTTTTATCTTCCAACTCGTTAATTCGATTTTTATTTCAGGGATCCTAGTTTCAATTTGCAAGAACTATCGCCACTAATCCTTCCTTTCTCCTGGAATCTTTTTCTTATCTCACAGACATGAGATCTTTTTTCTCTCCAAGACAGTTTACTGGACATTCTCCTTTGATCCCTTCGTCACCTGTTTCTTCCAGTTCCCTTTTTCCGCGTCTTTATTTCTCTTTGGTGTTGGAAACTGTCCTCCAGCGTCTGGTGGGTGAGGTACTGAAAACGTTCTGGCATCTGCACAGCCTGGAGCTGGCTCTTTGGTTGGGGACCCCTGCACCTGTCGGGGTGGGGCTTTCTCCAGGCAATTCTGTCCCCACCGCATCTCTCACCTGCAGAGTGTGGCTCCCCAGGAGCCCAGCCCACTGTGCCCTCAGCCCAGAGTCTCCAGAAGGGGGCTCTGACGTCCTCTGCAGGGAGGGGCTCGGATCCCCGCCTACGAGACGGCTGTGTTGCCCCTGCTCTTTACAGGGCCCCCTCTGGGCGGAGCCCACAGCCCAGAGGTCCCTTCAGGTGGACTGCTCTCTGGCCGTCTCCATAAGCAACTCCTTCCTCCTCCTCGGCGCTCACTCCAGCCCTCTCCTCATCCAACTTTCCTTCCAAGATGGGACACCTGCTGATGATTTTACCCCAGTCTCCAATATGACATCCATAAAACGACAGCTTTCCACGACTCCACTCCTCTCACATCTGTCCACTGGCAGATCCCCGCAAGGAAGTTCCCTCCCCTGCACTTCATGTGAATAATAGACACGTGAGCTGCAGTGTAGTCAAAAGCAAGTGCTATCACGAGGCCAGACAGTGCTATTTTAATGACTGCAATGAGCTCAGACTCAAACCTGCCGCCTGAACTGCTGGCCTCTGCTTAGCTCTGCAGAGTCGGGTTAAATGCACTGAACCCCAGACCTGCTCACCCCCACACTCCTGGTGTCACCAGGTATCAAAGCCGGAGGACTGGGGCTGTCTCCACCCCTCCCCCCACAACAGACTCACACCCCAGGAGGCCCCATGGCCCTGAGACTGGCCAGCCTCATCCCCACTTGTACTCTTCCACACGTGTGACCAAGGGCCTTGCAGAGGGATGTGGGCTCCTCTCTCCTGCCTCTGCTCTCCAGCGGTCCCCTACCTCAGGGCACCAGTGCCAGTTTCAGAGTGTGTTATTCAAGCCCTTCTGCTGCCTCTTGGTCCCTGGGATGTGCCTGTGCCATCACACTTGTGGGTTTGGTTCCCAGATGCCTGAAGCTTACGTTGTCACTTTGGAAGACACAGCTGGTGGGGCTCCTCAACACGCCCACCAACAGATCATTGGCGAGAGGCCCAGCAGGTGCTCTGTGAGCAGGTGTCTAGAATCTGGGGTGAGGGGCTTTCTATTGCAAGTGGGATATCACGGCCCTTATGCCCAAAAGCAAAGTGTGAATTCTTCCTTTGTACATTTTCTGACAGGAAACTTTGCATGGATCATCTAGCACTTAATCAATGGCTAAGGGGCTTATCCTGAAAATACTGCTGGAGGCTCAGAAGTCAGAGTGAGGTGGATGCAAGGACATAATTCACTGTCTCAAAGCCCTTTGACAATGAGAGCAGAGCAGAATGTCAGCTGGTAGTTTAACGAAATCATTTAATAAAATCTCAGTAAAAAATCTCACTCCACACCCACCTGATTCACCACTTGAAAATGACAATGCGGAGTTCCCGTCGTGGCTCAGTGGTTAACGAATCCAACTAGGAACCATGAGGTTGTGGGTTTGATCCCTGGCCTCGCTCAGTGGGTTAAGAATCCCTCATTTCGGTGAGCTGTGGTGTAGGTCACAGACGCGGCTCGGATCCTGTGTTGCTGTGGCTCTGGCGTAAGCCGGTGGCTACAGCTCCCATTAGACCTCGAGCCTGGGAACCTCCACATACTGCGGGTGCGGGCCTAGAAAAGATAAAAAAGAAAAGAAAAGAAAAAAGAAAATGACAATGCAGTTTGGCCTGGTTCCCTCCAGGGGACACTGAGGTTCTGAATCAAGTCCTGAGCCTCACTCAGAACTTCCTGCCACAGGCCAACCAGACTCCTTTGGTGCCGCAAATAATGATGCCTACACGCCCCCAGTACCAGCCACCCAGAATCTGTCCCACTGAAGCTCAGATAATGACCTGGTAAGAGTATGCCCAGCTTACGCCGCCCGCTCTGTGCAGGTCCAGGAGGCCCGGCCGCTGGTGGACTCCCACGCCCAGCCGACCCCCAGTCACCTCCACCTTAAACTTGGGAAGCTCAAGGTAACTTTCCTTTCTATTGCCAGTTACTGTTATAGTGAACATAATACAGAAAGCCAGCTTAAAATCCAGGAAAATGAAAAAGTCAGGCTCGGTAAGGAATAAACAAGTCTTAAATCAAAAATAAAATACCTTTAAGTAACCGATTAAGCTCGTCTCGCCCGGAACGGAGCTGGTGATACTGCAGCAGAAATCCTTCTCTAAGTCGCCCCGTTAACCTGGCAGGCATCCAGCAAAAGGGGGACGAGGGAAGGGAGAGAACACATAGCAGCAATTAGAGTAATTGGCATCATTCCTTTAAACCAGACCATTTCGTGACCACCTCAGAATATTTATTTCTTGAAGTTTAAGCCATTTGGTGAGAACAAGAGTTGCATGGTTATACTGTGAGTACTGCCTCCAAAAGCAAAATGCTGTGTGTGTTTTGTGTGTCTGCTGGATGATAGCCTAGGCGGGCAGAACAAAAGAGGAGCAAACCAGCAGTTCAATTAATTCAAAACCTAAAACGAGAGGATATTCGTTGCCTCTGGCCTCAAATCTTTCCTTCCTCTGAACAGTATAAAATCTCCCCTAAAATGTAGAGTGATTTCCTCCTTAGTGTCACTGTCACAGGTCAGAGTTTTAGGGATGGTCTAACTTTGCAAGGAGTCATATCCGCCCTGAGACTTCCACTCTGAGCATGTGGAATTTGGCCTCATCCTAAGGCATCCCCATTCACGAAGGAGCCTGCACCTGCCACACAGGAAGCTGCTATAGCAGTGCAGGTGGATGCAACTAAAACCAAGGCAAGGTGGGGCTGAAGGGTCCTCTAGACAGAACTATACACCGTGCTGCACAGACCAGCAGGTCTTCCAATGGCTCCTGTGTGTCTGAACAGCTGGAGGAGGGCCGGCTCTCCGTCATCACCAGGGACAACCGTCTGCTGCTGGAGAAGGTGTCGGGCATCCTGAGGCCCCAGGCACAGACAACCAGCAGAGACGCCCACGCGCAGGAGGTAAGGGGACTTGATGCCCTCAGGCAGCACCAGATCTGGGCGGACCCAGGTTTATTTCTAGGCCCTTAGGTTAACTGAGAATTTTCATTCTTATAAGTGATGCTGAAATGGACATCTTTCTGCGTAATTTTCATGCATACTCTTTTCAGTCCTACTCTGTGTGTGTGTTGAATGAAACTGCCGATTTTTCACTGTTTTTGACCTCCAAAAATGTGCATTTGGGGCTCTTTGTAGCATTTAGCATCAGTGTCCTCTCCCTTCTGGTTTTAACTCTTTCCCGACTTCACACTCCCTTTCTGCCTAGTCATCTTTGTCTGCTGTACTGTGCCCTCTGGTCTCCCTAAACCCCTCCCCTCAATACTGATGGCCCTTTCCGAGCCCTGCCTCCACTTCAGCACCCTCCGAGCTGTGACCCTTTACACACCCAGGACACCAGCCTACATCAGCTGATGCTGGACCCCAACCCAGACCTGCTGGGCCACATGCTCCAGCTCCAGCCCCATCACCACTTGGCTCTGGGAATTGGCACGTCTTTAACCTCAGAGGGCTAACAATAGTGTCCATCTCTAGGAATTAAGTGAGACAATTTCACAGATGCTAAGACACGCCCCCCCCCCCCACACACACACACAGAGTAGTGGCTCTGAAATGAGAATACCTCTTCCAGGGACTGGCATTGTTTTGCTGGCAGCAGTTTTCTTCCTGGTGTATATAAAACACGTTGTCAGTGAAACAGTCTGATGCGTTTAGAGGACGCTCCATAAATGTTCTGTGATGAGATAGGCTGGGACCTGGGACTCTTGCCTGCAATGCCGGCACCTGCCATTGTCAGGCTTTGTCCCAGCATCACTGCTCCTGATGGCCACCTCTTCCCATGGCCCCAGGAAACTCTGAGCACCCCCACCTCCCCACCCGGGCTCCAGTGGATCTCCCTCTCTGGCGCCAGAGCCCGATGGGCTTGCAATGGCTTGTGAGACGAGGGAGGGAGGGAACGCCCCAGCTCTGGGAACCCGTGCTGCCTGAGTGGCAAACAGCTCGTTCCCTCGAAACAAGGACTCTGTCGCAGACTTTAATTCTCTCCGTATTTCAAGAAATATCTATGCTGTTTCCCGGAGTATAAACGGGAGGAAAAGAGAACAGGAGCTTCGCAGAGCTCAGAGAGAAAACGAAAACGCTCTAGGGAGGATCACAAGCTCGGAGCCTTCCTACGGCGCTCGAAGATGGAGGGAGGACCGGGGAAGGGCCGGGACCCCCGGGCCCCGCGGCGGAGATCCCGGACGAGGGCAGGCCCCCGCGTGAGAAGGTAACTGTGCTCTTATTTCCTTTTAAAATCCACGGCTGTTTGAAATTTCCATTCCCTTCATCCGATTCATCAAACATTGGACTCACTAATTCTTTGCTATTTTATTGTATTGGCATTTTGTTGTATTGCCAGCCTGAGTATGTCAAATGGTCATATGTTAATTATAGATGACACAGAACAGTGATTCAACTGATAAATTCATCCACTTGGCAAAAAACCCAAATACATAAGGAGATAAAAATGAGTTCAGATGATTGATTATAGGTCACAGGAGAAAGATACGGTGAAAAAACAGTGACTTAGTAAAATAGTGTGCATAAAACCTCATTGGGGAATTATGTGACAATCCTGAAATAGCTGTCACACTGCATCCAGAAAGGCAAAGAAAGTTAATAATTTGCCAAATCACTTAAACTGCAAACTCTCCCTCTTCATCTTGTCCTTGCTGCTGGCATAATCATAATTCCAAATGAAAAAAAGAGAGACGTTTTAATTTTGTCATTAATTATCCTGTTTATGAATGTCCCAAGGAATCAGGTTAAAGAGTTGTAGGATTTTCCCAGTGGCCTAGTTGTTAAGGGTCCGGCATCGTCTCTGCTGTGGTTCAGGTCACTGCTATGGCTCAGGTTCCATCCCTGGCCTGGGAATTTCTTCATGCCACGGGCACAGCCAAAAAAAAAAAAAAAAAACTTGTAAAATCCTCACTCACTCCCCTATCTGTGTATATATAGCATGTTGTAAAACATTCTGAGGAATTTCTGTCCCTTGAAATCTGGTCCATAATAGGGAAAAATGCATAGATATCAAAGCTTAGGAGTCCCCACCATGGTGCAGTGGGTTAAGAATCCAACTGCAGCATCTTGGGTCCCTGTGGAGGTGTGGGTTCAATTCCTGACCCAGCACAGTGGGTTAAAGGATCCGGCATAGGGTCACAGCTGTGGTTTGGATTCAGTCCCTGGCCTCAGAACCTCCATATGCTGTGGGTATGGCCATAAACAAAACAAAAACAAACCAAACAAAAAAACTTAAGTAAACACTTAAGTAAAAACTTAAGTAAACGCCTTTTTCCCTGCCTGGTAGGGACATTGAAAAGCCCCAGCCTTGCTGCCTGCTTGTCTTGGACATTTCTCATAGAACCTTGAGTTACGGAGAGAGCAAAGTACCTTTTGCAAAGATGCATAGCTAATGAGCAATTTCTAATTACAGGCACACCTTAGGATACCTCAGGCTCCATTCCAGACCCCAGTAAAGCAAATGTCACAGGAAAGACAGTCGTAAATGTTTTGGTTTCCCAGTGCATATAAAAGTTATGTTTATACTATACCGTAGTCTGTTAAATGTGTGGTAGCATATGTCTAAAATGTACACACTTCAATTTAAAAATACTCTGTTGCTAGAAAACGCTATAACCATCAATGGCCTTTGGCGAGTCATGGTGGTAACATCATGGATCACCCTGACAGACATGGTAATAATGAAAAAGCTTGCAAGACTGCGAGAATTACCACAACGTGACATAGAGACAGGGGTGCGATAAACCAAGGTGCATCTGTCAAGAGGCAGTTAGAAAGTCGAGTTTGCAGTTTGCATTGAAACCTGGAACATTTTGTTACAAATCTTTATTTTTAATTATAAAACTAAATTTATTCATTTAAAAAGTATATTATCACACAGTACAGAGTGTGTACGCAAAAGGCAAACATCTCCTGGATTGGACTGCCTGGAAGTAATTGCTGCCAATGACTTGTTTGCAAGCACTGGCTTTTACTCCTCACTCTACCTGCTGATTTAAAAGGAAATGAGGTCACACTCTAGTTTTCCGTAAGTTGCTCATTTCATGCAACACCATACCATGGGCCTGGCTTCATGTCAGTACACAAAGACCGTCTCCACTCCTTTTCAGCAGTTACAAAGTATTTTGGGTACAGATGTGCCCTAATTTATTAAATCAGTCCCTTAACTACAGAGATGTAGGTTGTTTCCAGTTTTTCACTATTCCAAATGAAACTATGACAGTCATCCTAGTCCAGATGTATCTTTATTTTCTTTCGCTTTGTTTTGTTTTTTAGGGCCGCAGCCGAGGACTATAGAGGTTCCCAGGCTAGGGGTCTAATTGGAGCCACAGCTGCCGGCCTACACCACAGCCACAGCAACACAGGGTCCGAGCCACGTCTGTGACCTACACCACAGCTCACCGAAATGAGGGATTCTTAACCTACCGAGCGAGGCCAGGGATAGAACCCGCAACCCCATGGTCCCTAGTTGGATTCATTTCCACTGCGCAATGATGGGAACTCCCAGATGTTTCTTTAAACATATTATTTCTGTAACCTACATTCCTAGAAGTAAGGTTATTCAATCAGAAGGCATGCACACTTCATTTTCCAGTGCCACCAAACCTCCCCGCAATGTTGCAGCAACTCACATAGCTGCTGCAATGGCTTCACACGGTCCTCACTCTTGCCACATGTCTGCACTGCACTTGTCTCATTCCATCAGATTTCTTCTCCAAATTAATTGCCTATTCACACCTTTGACCAATTTCCTACTGGTATGTCTCTTTTAGTTATTAATAAATAGCAAGAGTTCGTGTGTTATCAGTATTTCCTTTTTTTCTGTTATCAGTCTCACAGATATTTTCCCCACATAATTATTTATCATTTCACCCAGTTTATTGTTAGGTCATCAAATCCGTCACCGTTTTTCCTATGGCACCTGGTTCTTGTGCCACACATAGGAAGGGCTCTCTCTAGCTAAGACTAGAAAAATATTCTTCTATAGTTTCCCTTAATTCTTTCATAGTTTTCTTGACTAACTTTAAATATTGAATTAATATAGAATTTAATAAATGTGGAATTTTTGTACATTGTGTAAGTTACAGATGAAAAGTTCGCTTTTCCAAATATAAATTTGGAATAATAATATTGTAAACAGGGAGTCCCCACTGTGGCTCAGCGGAAACAAATCTGACTACTATCCATGAGGACTGGCCTTCCTCAGTGGGTTAAGGATCTGGTGTTGCTGCAAGCTATGGTGTAGGCCGGAAGCTACAGCTCCAATTTGACCCCTAGCCTGGAAACTTCCATATGCCTCAAGTGAGGGCCACCCCCCCAAAAAACAAACAAACAAAAAATGCTTTAAACAAACCGGTTGGTAATATCAAACACTTCATATTCTTCACAGTTGATACATACTGCTTTCTGGAGGCACTGTGGCTACGGCTCAGCAGCAAAAAGGCTCCCTGTCCTCCCATTAGGAGAGGGAATCACTCAAATGACATCGTGTCCTGGGTCTGGGGGCCCTTTGCCACCGGGATCGCATGTGTTTATTCCTATTGCCTGCTCTGCCGCCCTCCTTTGGTTTATGGCTGTCTAATTTGTTTTTTGGCATCATTTTATTTTTAGTATTTCTCTGTCTTTTGATTTCAGGTTTGTGTTTTCTGAGCAGATCACTGTAATTTTGCTTTTTAATCTAGTCCAAGAAGTTTTTCCCCCCAGTTTTATTCATTTATATTTATTGACATAAGTATCATATCCTATTTGCTCTCATTTCTAGTTTTTTGTTTGTTTTTGTGTCCTTACTTATTTACTTTTTTCACATTTACAGTTTTCTTTAGCAAATGTCAAGAAAATACTTGGAAACTATGCTTCAAACCCATCCTTCACTTATTTACTTTGACTCTCTTGAAATTCCACTTTAACAAAACAGGAAGCAGATAAAGCCCAAGACCAAAGGGAGATGTTAAGATAAAATAAAACAAAGAAAGGGAAAACAGAAGCTCCTAGAAATAGGGCTTCCGGCAGCTACAGCCCAGAGACTGCACTTTATTTGAAGTGTCACAGGCTTTGCTAAGTGTGGGGCCCATGGAGCAGCCCAAGAAAGGGAGCAGCACTTGCAGTTCTGACAAAGACCAGGCCCCGCAGGGCTGGGCAGCACATCCCAGCGTGGAGCCTCCAGGCGAGGTCATCTGCTTTGTCTCCTGAAAAGACAGACCTGGAAACAAACACCGGCTCAGCACCTCTGGATCCCAACTCGGAAAATCCAGCTCCGAAGACTGCGCTCTAATAAGCTGCCCTCGTGCCCTGTTGGGAGTTTCCAGGGCCTTGGCTTCTGTGTGCAGGACGAGGGTGATGACAGGCACAGGGCAGAGGGACAGACACTCAGCTATGGATTTCCTGTCGAAAATCCCCTTCCTGACACTGGGGCGACAGCTTTGAATTAGCGGGACTTATTCTGAACAGTGTGCTTCCCTTTTCCTAGACAAGCCCCTGCCTCCATCCTTGGAAAGTTCAGGGACTTCGCACCCAGGCGGGTAGAAGGACAAAACCAAGCTTTTTGAAAACTGCAGGTTTAGGGAGGAAATAACTCAGTTTTACAGGACCAGAAAGTTGGGAAAAGGTTCAAAAGAAACCCCCGTAGCCACCTCTGACCAGCTCTCTGATGCCACCTCCCCAACAAAACGCCTCCCCAGGAAAACAGTCTGGCTGTTCCTCAAAAAGTAACCATAAAGTTACCATATAACCTAACAATTCCACTCCTTGGTATATGCTCCAGAGAATTAAAAGGCATGTCCACACAGAAACTTGTGCAAGAATGTTCCGTCAACTGACGAGCAAATAAACAAAGTGTGGTAATAACCATGCAACAGAATATTATGCAACCCTAAGAAGGAATAACTGCTGCATTATGGGTCAACACTGAAGGCGGTATGCTCAGTGAGAGGCCAGATATAAACGGCCGCATAGCGTCAGATTCCACTTCTATGAAAGGTCCAGCACAGGCCAGTCCATAGACGTGCAAAGTAGATTAGTGGCTGCCAGGGGCTGGGGGAGAAGTGGGGGCCATATCTGACCGTGGGGGGCTTGGGGGTGGGTGATGAAAGACTTCTAAAATTGGATTTGGTGATGATTGCGCAACACTGAATATACCAAAACCACTGACATACGCAATTGAAAAGGGCGAGTTTTATGTTACAGAACTGTATCTCAATAGGCTGCTTTTTAAAAACTATAAGATTAATTCTAAATAAAGTGGAATTGTCAATGCATTTAAATACTTCATTTTCCAGGCAGTCTAGTAAACTAATATGTTACTGTCCTTACCTAAGGATAGTGTTTGTTTCCAATATGCATTTTTGATCCAACAGGAACTGAAACTGAAATTTAGCAAGGCCACATCCTGGACCTCAAAAGTGAAATGTAGGAGAGGCCTCAGCACACAAAGTAGGAAAGGAAAAGCGTGAGAAGTGGTGACAGGGAGACGGCAAGGCCATCCTGGTTTCCTGGTGCCACAGGCGGCTTGGGTCCCAAAGGATGCTGGTCCACACCTCAGCTGGGCCAGCACCCCCCCCCCCATTATCACACAAGGACAGCTGTAAATGCACATCATGAGTCAGCACCCAAAACTGTGTCCACAGGATATATCTGACCAGATGATGCAGCAAAACTATTTTACATGCTTCTTAGGCTAATAGCTGGAAACAAATTATGCAGAGTAACACGGGAGGTTAAAGACTTCTGAATTGGATTTTCTTCTCTGATTCTTCTCACTCTACCATATTTTGTGCTGTTGTGGATTTGTTTACAATTCTCAGCTGTATTTGTGTAATCTGCCCTAAAATCTGGGATTGTTACTTTAACAAATACCTAAATAAATCAGATTAAAACTCTTCAGTGTGATGAAATTCCAACCTGACCCCAAACACATCCCCTAAGATGGAGGTGTCAGTAGGTTTTGTGTGCAGTGATTACCACTCTGCTGAGAGGGTCTCAGAATCTGCTCACCTTCTCTGCCACACCCAGGTAAGGCCATGCTTAAACTGTTCTACAACGCACTGAACCCAGTTCTTAACACAGTTAAGGCCTCAAAAAAAAAAAAAAAAAAAAGTTAAAAGACTCACTCATTTACCAACAAACTCTGTGCATGGGCCAGGTCCTGGGGGCCAGTCGAGGCAGACTGACGCGCTCCTCGGAGCTGGGCCTCCGTAGCATCACAGTACCTGATGCGCTTGGCCACACCTAACTCGCACTGTGGATTTAGGGTGACTCCCCTACTAAAATAAAAGAGAACCAGAGACCCACTTTGATCCTTCCTGCACAAACACTTGAATCGCCCTTCCAGGTTCCAGGTCCACGTGGAAGCACCCAGCCTCCTCCCCACTCCTGGCAGGCAGGCTCTCGAGTGGATAGTGTTTAAAACCATGGGCCTGGAGTCAGTCAGACTGGGTGTGAGTTCGCACTCTTCAGTGGGCTCTCTGAGTGACTGAGAAGCTTACTTAGCCTCTCCAAGCCCCTTATGCAGAGCAAAGGCTTGTGCTCGAAACTGGATCATGACTGCATTTGGCCTTTGGTGCGTTCTGGGGAGTTTGCCAGGTTGTCCACACCCTGTTTCTCAAACTGGGCACAGTACAGTACAGTGTTTAGAGTCTTGAGATCGGGCTAAATTTGACAGAAAAACTCGCCTAGTAGAGACGGAACACTTGGTCTCATATTTGCACCTCCTTTACAACTGTGGCAATTTAAGGTTGATAGCAGCGCCTCCTGATACCTCCAATCCCACTGCACCACAGAGGGAACTCCGAGGAGTTCTGATTTCGAAGGTAACTTGAAAAGTAAGAAGTACTAGGTATGCTTTCAGGTGAGGAGATGTGTTTATCCTGTATGACATGCGCATCAAATTAGTTCAAATATGTAGAACTTTGGAATGCTTTTAAATCCCCATAAATATAATGACCAGGAACAGTGGCGGGAAGGTGGAGGAAGAAGAGAGGGAGGAGGGTGGGGGTGCCGGCAGCAAAGGGCCCAGGGGCCCAGACTGACACCTGGTAAGGCAAGGAGGCGCTGCCCTTGGGCCCACCCATCGCAAAGCCTGGGCCCCAGCTCCCCCAACATGGACCCTGAGACAATGGGCCTGACAAACAGCCTCAGGAAAGGTCCACGTAAGGCCACCTCAGAGCTCCCAGGGTCCCTGTATCCCAGTTGGAGGGGACGGCCTCCTTCCCTCTGGACTTGGGTGCACGTAGGCCCCTGCTCTGGGTGCCAAGCAGACCAAGGCCTGAATGTGAGGGAACGTTCTGGAAATGCAGAAGTGGGTGCTGGACAGAGGCCAGGCCTTGCCAGTGCTGGAGGTCTGCAATGGCCAACCTGCAGCTCTAACTTAGCGGCTTGGTTGGCGGGGAGGTCAGGCTGCCTAGCAGAGAAAGCAAACTCCTGAGAGAGGTGGGCTCCACACATGGGGCCGGGTAGGACCATGGGTGTGAGACCTGAGCTTCAGCCGCCAGGAAGCAGGAGCACGGATTCTGAGGATAACTTGAGAGAAGTGAATGCAGGATCCTCGCCGGTGAGCGCATGTCCCACCTCAGGGAACCACTGCAGCCCCTGGACCATGTAACCAGGATGCTGCTGTGCCCATTAGTTTTCTCTTCCCAGCGTTAACCACAAACTCCAATAACACTGTAGAAGCTTAACACTCCTTGGTTGTTAGAGAAATTACTTAGAAACAGGTTAATTTTCACGTTAACGTTTGAGTACGTTGGGGACACCACAAAGCAAACTGACCCTCACAGCAGTGGCTGAAACGCAAAGGACCTAACAGCTGGTAACCGGGCCTCCCTGGTCCTCAGGGTCTAGGACCTGCCTGAGCCTCCCCAAGGCTCCGGCCTCCTGTGTCCGGGTGGGTCCACGCCCCCGGCGGCCAGGGGCGCGTCCCAGAAAGGGCCTGACCTTGGAGAGCCGGGAATGCGCAGGCGGCGCGCCCTCTGCTGGCGGCTCCGGAGCCGCAGCTCATCTCGGAGCGCAGCGTGGGGCCAGACCTAGAGCCCCAGGTACTGGGTGCGGGCCGGGGGATGGGGAGGCCACTCTCTCCCTTTCCCAGCTTGGTGAGAAGAGTCAAGGAGCCTGTAATGCCAGCTTCCCTAATTAGCACTTTTCCTCAGGTTTTTTTCCCCACTAGCTTTACCAAATTGTAAACTGCAGCAAAAAAACCACTTGTTCTCAATCAGTGTTTACTAAGTAACCTGGAATGCTGAGAGCTGCTGCAACCAGCAAGTGCTGCCTACGCTCAAACTGGCAATTCTTCAGCACAGTTTTATGGGCTGCTGTTTTATTATAAGAGTTTCCAAGTTATTAAATCCAATTTGGGAAAATATAAGGTTCCCCAAGAATTTTAGCAGAATCATGTTTAGAAGTAGTAGGGGTAAGTTCTGTGGCGAGGAAAAAGCTTCCTTTCACCCTCCTAGGATGTGAAGCCAAGGAATCAAACTGACGTAAGACATAAACAGCAGGAAAGCATACGAATTTATCTGATATTTTACATGTACGTGGGAGTATTCAAAAGGAAAATGAAAACCTGAAGAGACCATTAAACCCAGGAGCTCAGGTACCTTTTTTTGTTTTGTTTTGTTTTTTAGGGCTGCACCCGAGGCATATGGAGGTTCCCAGGCTAGGGGTCAAATCGGAGCCAAAGCCGCGGCAATACAGAATCTGAGCCACATCTGCGACCTACACCACAGCTCACGGCAACGAGAGATCCTTAACCCACTGAGCGAGGCCAGGGATTGAACCCGCAACCTCATGGTTCCTAGTCGGATTCATTTCCACTGCTCCACGAAGGAACTCCATCAGGTACCTTTTTAAGCAAAGAATGATAAGTCATGAGGATGAAACTGACAGCACTAATGGCCTAAACCTAGCCAGAACCCATATTGGGACTCGAACCCAGCCTAAAGCCAGATTGGGACTTGAACCCATGGTTTTAAATTAAAATCACTCCCCTGGTGTCCGGATTCACTGAGGTTCAAGTTCTTCATGCCTCCATGCAGAAGGAATTCAGCGAGAGACAAAGGGATAGGCAAGAAATAGATTTATTAAGATAGGTGGCTGTGAGAGATGCAAGTGGGCAGGCAAGGAGGCTCTGCCTGAGCATTAGGTGGGCTACAGTTTTATCCTCCAAGGGGAGTGGGGGTGGGGAGAGACTGCCTCTTCCTCTTTCTTCGATCAGTAGCCCCTCCTTAGTATCTGGTAAGGTGTGTATTCAAATCAGCAGAAAGGTGGTCCTCAAACTCCTGCCCTTGGTCTGAACCCGAATGCAGGCTTCACCCCATCCCGCACCCAACGACCTGAGGCAATTCTCGAACTTCCACCAGTCAAGCAGCCTGCCTTGTTCTGATGGCTTTCTTGAGCAGTTGTTAACTTACCGTGATCTCCCAACGTTTCTTAGGTTTCCTTCTCTATCTATGGTCCCTTATCGAGATGTCTACCGCTACCTGTGCCTACTCCATCCCTATCAGGTTGTAATAAGTCAGATGGACTGGGCCTGCGGCAGTACCTGTGGGAGACACCTGGGAGTGAGGGAAGATGAGGGTCACTGTAGTTGTGTTGTGAACACCGTCTCTGGTGACTCCTTGTCTCTGGTGGTGAGCAGAGGGCATCTCTTGGTGGAGGAGGGTGTCTTTCTCGAGAGAAACTTATGCCCAAGTTCTAGGTAGAAAGCTGGTGTGCAGAGAGCCGTGCTTGCACCTGCTGTTTCTTGAAGTATCCAGTCAGCCAAAGTCGTATATTTTGGGGTGGTGTGTTGTGAACCCCTTCAGATCCTTATGTAAAATCCATCAAAGTAACGTTTCCACATGAATCACAGCTTGCCACGGTGCCGTCAGAAGAGGACTCAGACAGCGGCGTACACATCAATAACCTGTCTCTCCCTGCCTTACATGGTAATGTGCGCTGCCGGCACAATGTGCATTTTCTATATACATGCGTGGACCGGATTTAATGGGTCACCAAAGCCCCCTGCAGTCCCTAGCCACGGTCGTTGATGTCAATTGCTGTTTCTTCTCATTCTCCTCTGGAACACCACAGCCTTCGGTTTTCACTGACTCCCTTCTGTGCTGCTCAGAGCACCTAGTTTCCCTTTTTCCAGTAGCATGGACCCCGCCCTGGCTCGCTCCCCCTCCGCACCCCCCACACCCTACTCTGCTCCTTGCAGGCCACGCAGTGCTGGATGAGACCCCCCAGCCACTCACCAGCCATGGGTGTAGAGTCACCAACAGCTTCAGTGGGAGAAAGAAATGCTGACTCAAGCCCCACACAGTAAACCTCCTGCAAAGTTCATTTTAAACATCTCTGTTCCCTGTCTCTTTACTCTGAGTTCAGCTGCTTTCCTCCTTTCTCTCCTTCCTTCTCTGCCCAAATAGCTGAGCTAGCCCTTCTACTTCTCTCAATTTGAGCCTGACACTCAACAAAACCCAAATCTGATCATCAAATGGGACTTTCTGACCTTATCAGCAGTTCAGCAACCATCCTTTTTATTCCTTCCTGAGTAGGACCCTTGTGGATCTTCCATCCCACCCTAAGTGGCTAATCAAAGAATTTGCCCAACAAAATATACTTACCTGAGGACCAGACGTGGAGAAGAACTCAGCTGCTAATAGGCCCAGGTACATGTGGGTATTTATTGGGATGTGCGTGTATCTCCAGCTTAAATGCTTTCACACCTGTTTTCAGTGATAATGATGCTGCTATTTTTTAAAACTGCCCTTAGGGAGTTCCCATCGTGGTGCAGTGGCTAATGAATCCAACTAGGAACCGTGAGGTTGCGGGTTCGATCCCTGCCCTTGCTCAGTGGGTTAACGATCCGGCGTTGCCGTGAGCTGTGGTGTAGGTTGCAGACGCGGCTCGGATCCAGCGTTGCTGTGGCCTTGGTGTAGGCCAGCAGCTTCAGCTCCGATTAGACCCCTAGCCTGGGAACTTCCATATGCCACGGGAGTGGCCCAAGAGATGGCAGAAAGAAAAAAAAATAGTAATAAAAAATAAATAAAATAAAATAAAACTGCCCTTAGCACTATGTTTTAAACAGCAATAATATACCTTGGAGTAAACAAGATGGGTGTTAATAAAATACTTTCAATACTAGATGAAGCTGTAAACATTGTAGATGACTAGATGTGGCTGTTTTTCCCACACACTTGTACATTCCCACATAAAATGTACCTCCTTTCATCTTATGACCTCTTGCTGTCTGTATCCCAGCCTGACTAGGTTTCTTCATTCTCTGACTGGCCTGGGCTTTCTCTTAGAGCCCCACCAATGCCCTTCACTAAGTCAACCCATCCTCTCATTTTCCACTTTGACCCCTGCTCCGGCTCTGCTGGAGACACTAATAGCCCATCAGCTCAATGGACACTGAGCTAAGCACCTTTTCTAGGTGGGGGTCTGCACAGCCCTTAGACCCTGCCTGCAAGCAAGCACAGAGGGTCATGGAGGCCTAGTAATTGAGGTGTGATGTTTGGCTAGAGGTCAATCCCAAATTTGTAAAATTGTCATTGTAAAATGACAACAGAATACTTGCAGATTGTTGACTTCTTAAGAATTATCTGTGTCCTTCCCACTGTAGCCCACAGTTCTCACATTACTCTCCTGCCAGGACTCAGCATGCGTCACTCCTCCCTCCAGGGAGCAAGACTGTTGTTCTCGTTGCACTCCTGAGCAATTTAAATTCTTGGGAAACTACTTGAGATGTTTAATATTCTGGTCAGACTGAAAATCTATGCCTTGTTTTCCTGGTATTTCATAGCCTGGTTTAAGGCAGGACTCATTAAAAGAAACAGCAAAACCTAGACTTATACACATGCAGTTGGACAGAATGTAGCACTGCATACACATCAATGTGCAGCCGTTCCCAGTATCTGGCTGACTTCCATCACATTAACACAGCAGAAAAGTCATGGGCAAGGGTTTGGAACCTCTTGGAGGTCTGATGGTCTGATACAATATATAACTTGATCCATGATATCAGGATCCTGTTCTCTATGTGTGATTCTTCATTGTCCCATTTTGAAAAGGCAGAGGAAATTGCTCCTGCAGAAAGACAGGCAATTTGAGGGGTTCAAGGAAAGTGCCCTGCACACTGTCCCATGCCACCTGCTGGCCCTTGGCCTTTACCACCCCTCAGACTGAGCTGTGACATCTGGTTGGTACATTTAGGTCACAGGTGTACATGTGAGGGAGCAAGTGGAGGGAATATCGTTCCCAACACACACCCCCAGTCATACATCTCACCTTAAATTGCTGCTGCCTAAATTGGTGTGGTCATCCCTGTGCATGGGGAGCCAGTAAGCCCCGTGGACACTGGCTGTTGTTTCACTTCGCATCCTGGGTTATAGCCCTGAAAATGAAGGCAGCAGTTTGCCGTGTGGCCAGGCTGAGACTGGCCTGGAGCTGCTGGCAAAAAACAGGCCACGACCCCAAGGGCAGATGGGGAGCAAATGCTAAAAACTTCCAGTTCTTCTTTAGGTTTCGGCATAGGAATTCTGGGAGGACAGAAATATTCAGTCTACAGCAACCATCTAGTTACTCCTATACTTTTTCCCCTTCTATATCTACTAAACTTACTGCCACATGGTCACCACTGATCTTAGAGGGATGCCCTGGAGTTCCCTGGCAGCCTATCAGTTAAGGATCTGGCATTGTCACTGCTGTGGTGTGGGTTCAATCTCTGGCCCAGGAACTTCTAAATGCCACGGACTCAGCCAAAAAATAAAATAAAATAGGATAGAGTGATTTGGCTGAGGCCGGCCCTCCCGTCACTGTGTTTCCCACCACTCTTACTAACTCATTAATGTAATCACTCTGGCTTGTAAATATTTCCAGCAACAGCATTTGATAAGGAAATGATCTTCACTAATGGGTTCTGGACCCATTAACAGAAACTCTACCGTAGCCCTGGACCCCAAGTGAGGTGGCCTGAAAGAGAGCCAGACTCCTCAGTGAATCCTCAGCATGTGGAGCCTGTCCTGCAGCGAAGCAACGCCACAGCCCAGGGAAGGGCGGGTTGAGTGACGGGCGGCATGAACAGTTCTTAGAAAGTGGAGGAATCTCCATGGATAGTGATTGTTGCTTAAAGATTCTTGGGGCTTTGACATTAAACGTTTCCAAGGTTTAGATTCTTGATATAGTCAAATGTCGCAGCGGTCGACTTGATATGTGTGCAGAGGAGCGAACTCTGGAGCTGTCGTCAAGAGCAGGAAAGAACAAACTGGAAAAAAGGGATAGGTTATGCTTCAAGGGTATGTCTTTACTTATTAAATCATTTTGCAGCAAAGCTTTTAATACCCGACGACATTTGGAGCCTGGCCTCATGGAATGAAATAAAAGTCATGGGATCCTCAGGGACATCAGGAAACGTCCATATGATCCAGTTACTGAGGACCTGCAATCCCGACTGAACTCGCTATTTTATTTTATTTTATTTTATTTGTTTTATTTTATTTTATTTTTTTGTCTTTTTGTCTTTTCTAGGGCTGCACCCTCGGCATGGGGAGGTTCCCAGGCTAGGGCTCTAACTGGAGCTGTAGATGCCATCCTTCTCCAGAACCACAGCAACGCCAGATCCAAGCCGCATCTATAACCCAAACCACAGCCTACGGCAACGCCAGATCCTTAACCCACTGAGCAAGGCCAGGTATCGAACCCACAACCTCATGGTTCCTAGTCAGATTCGTTAACCACTGAGCCACGACGGGAGCTCCATTTTATTTTGTCTTTTTAAAAATGAGTTTGCTAGAAAGAAATTTTAGACCATATTTGTGATTTTACTAGTTATTTACCTCAAATATATGACTTGAGAACATATAAGTTAATAAAAAAGTTTCACTGAAGACTCTAAACATGAAATTGGGTATGACAAAACACCTAGACAGCTTTTTATAACAGAGAAATTCCAGGCCTATCTGAGATGCCTGAAATTGGTTTGGCAGCCTGGTCACTGCTTTTTAGCTAGCCCATGGAGCCGAGTGGGCCAGGAGGTAGACAAAACTGTCTTGGTGAAGAGACGTGAAGTAGAATGGAGCAAACTGTCTAACCTTGAGATAGACTCAGAAATGGCTGAGATTCCCATGCTGCTAATTTGTGTTTCCCAGGCTTGTTAGCAAGCCTGATGCTACTACTTTTTTTTTTTTTTTTCCGGCTTTTTAGACTCCCACCCACGGCATGCAGAGGTTCTAGGCTAGGAGTCGAATCGGAACTATAGCCCCCAGCCTACACTACAGCCACAGCAATGCCAGATCCTAGCTGCATCTGTGACCTACACCACAGCTCATGGCAACGCCAGATCCTTACCCATTGAGCAAGGCCAGGGGTCAAACCCGCATCCTCATGGGTGCTAGTCGGGTTCGTTAACCACTGAGTCACGAGGAGAACTCTTGCTACTACTATTGCCACTAGTGATAAATGCCATTAGTAATGCAATACAATACAATGCAATGTATATTGATGGTCATGGTAATTATAATTACCAGAATATGTTCATCATCATTCTAAGCACTTTACGTAAATTACCTCAAGTCCTTACATGCCTCAATGCTCAACAGAATGGGCTATTTTATTTTATTTTTATTTTTTTACGGCCACATCTGTAGCATATGGAAGTCCCCAGACTAGGGGTCTAATTGGAGCTGCAGCTGCTGACCTACACCACAGCCACAGCAACAATGGATCTGAGCCTCATCTGCAACTTATACTGCAGCTTATGGTAATGCTGGATCCTTAACCCAAGATCGAACTCACATCCTCGCGGATGCTATGGCAGGTTCCTACCCCACTGAGCCACAATGGATGGGAACTCCATTTGAGCTAGTTTAGATATGAGGAAAATGACACACAGAGAGTTTGAGGAATCTGTGCCCAGGATCTGAACCAAGCCAGAGCCCTCTTTCCCACCAAAATGCACACTTGTTGCCGCTCTGTGGTGTGGCCTTGCAGGATGGTTCTGAGTATTTTCAGAGCCTTCTGTGGCCTTCATTCCTGCCTCTGGTTGCATCTTAGCAGTCTGCTCTCCCCATCCCATGGCCACCCTCCAGTAACAGTGGGTAAATCATTTGCCTACGGCGCTGGAAAGAAAAAATGGTCCTGGAATGTGGTCCCTGCACTTTGAGTTGATCTCCAGCAGAAAGGATGGATTTTGTCTGATTCATTTATATTTCCTTTTCCTGCTGTAACAAAGGCCTACCTTCGGGTGGCTGACTAGGTGGGCAGAGTAACAGTCCCCAAGATGTCCACACCTAATTCCTGAACTTGTGAACGTGGTATCTAAAATGGCGAAAAGGACTTTGCAGAGGTGATTAAGTCCAGGATTTTAAATAAGGCAATTTTCCTGAGGAATTTGGGCGGAAGCAATATAATCACAAGGATCTTTATAAGTGAAGGAAAGAGGCAAAAGGGTCAGAATCTTAAAGATGCTATGCTGATGATTTGAAGGCAGAGCTAGAAGCCAAGCATCAAGGAAAGTAGGTGGCCTTTAGAAGGTGGAAAGGGCAAGCACCTCCAGCAGGAAAACAGCCCTGCCAACACCTCGATGTTAGCTGGGTGAGATTCATATCAGGTAGCGATTGGAGATTAGGAAACAAAATTAGACCTCTGCCAAGTGTTTAAATGTCCAAGGGTGTTTTTGACTGATACGAATATTCTATTTATTTTCTGCTTCTTACATTCTACCCCAGTATTTGCCCCCAGGGAACATAGAGACCAAAGGGAAGGTGGAGGAAAAAAAAAAAAAAAAAAAAGAACAGGCAGTGATTGTTGGGGAGATGGCTCGGATAGTCAGTGTTGGAAAATGAGACACATGAACACGGGGAGATCTCGACAAGGCTCTTTACTTCTGCAGAAGGGCGCAGGTGCTCAAAAAGCACACGCAAAGAAGAGAAGACCCTCCCTATTTATCCCTAATGCAGGTGATGTACCTGTCCCCTTCCCATGGGTCAGGTCAGGGTGCACATTCTTCTCAGTTGGCTAATTCGAAACAAATTGTTACTGGGAGAAGAGGGAAGAGAAGGGGGGTTGCAGGAAGGCGTTTCAGCTGAAACCGCAGCAAAATGGAGCAACCAAGTTTTCCTCTGATAGAAAAGACATTATGTTACTTTCCACATGATGATGGTGTTTCTGTTAAAAAAAAAAAAAAAAGAGTGTTGCTAAAAAGTATAGGAGAGACACATAACCCCAGCCTGGGAAATTCAAAGATTTCCTGGAGGAAATGTTCACTGTTTTCAGATCTAAGTCTCACTGTGAGTACACATGTCTATGATTTATTGCAAGGAACTGGCTCCTGCAGTCATGGAGGCTGAGAAGCCCTAGGATCTGCAGTCAGCAAGCCCGAGACCCAGAAGAGGCCATGGTTTGAGCTCCAGGCTAAGTCTGAGTCCAGAGGCTGGAGAAGACTGACATCTTAGCAGTCAGCAGAGAAAGAGAATTCTTTCTGGTCACACATTTTTGTTCCATTCGGGCCTTTAGTGCACACACACACACACTCAGAATAACGTTTATTCGAAGATAGGGGCATCCTGTGCTCTAGTCAAGTTGACATATAAAATCAACCATCACAGCCACACAGGTGTGACCTGGAGGACTAGTTTGTATAACTAATCAGCCTAGTCTTATGAATATAGTGTGAAATATTTTTCAGTTATCAAGAAGAACAAGGCAATTCTGATGGGGAAGTATTCCAGTGAATGAGGCAATTCTCAGAATAATTACATACTGCATCATCTAATTTTCGTAGAAAAGAAAGACATATTTATAAATGTACACACGTGCGTTCAGAGTACAGAAAGGAGACCAGAAAATGCACAGCAATGTGTAGGGATAGCTTCTGGGAAGAGGAGGAGGGGAGGGTCAGCGAAATGTCCAGTTTATACACCATAACAGGGGGAATCCTTTATAGAGAGAGTGCATCCATGTGAAATATGGCAAAAAAGACAAACTCTAAGGAGGTGATACCCAGATAATTATATATAAATGTCACTAAATGAACAGAAGCAATTTAAAATATGGCTTGAAATACAGCCCACAGAACCGATTAATTACCTGCTGGCACCGAAGGGGTAGGGAAGTCTTGCATCTTTGCATTTTTTTGGGGGGGCCCTCAGTTGCGGCATATAGAAGTTCCCAGGCTAGGGGTTGCATCGGAGCTGCAGCTACTGGCCTACACCACAGCCACAGAAATGTGGGATACGAGATGCGTCTGCGACATACACCACAGCTCAAGGCAACGCCGGATCCTTAACCCACTGTGCGAGGCCAGGGATGGAACCTGCATCCTCATGGATACTAGTTGGGTTAGTTACCACTGAGCCACAACAGGAACTTCTCTTTGCACTCATTAATTGCATTTACATATTTACACGTTTCCTTCTGTTAGACTGAAGATTTAACATGTACAGAGATTGCTCTCTGAGGTGGCTTTCTGCAAGAGTGCACATAATGTCTTCATCTTTGCACACATAACTGCTAGCACCATGTTGTGCACATTGAACTAAGTGAAACGTATTTGTCAAATAATGTTTCTTTTTACATTCAATTCATCAAAGAAGGGTTGTTGTGGGTTTTTTTTTTTAACAGCTTTATTGAGACATGTTTTACATACCATAAAATTTAAAGTGTAGACTTCAGTGGCTTTTAGTTTATTCACAGAGCTATGCAGCAACCACTGCAATCTGTTTTTTTGTTTGTTTGTTTGTTTTTGGCTACACCCCAGGCATATGGAAGTTCCTAGGCCAGGGATCAAGCCAACTTCACAGCTGTGACCTTGCCACAGCTGTGACCTTGCCACAGCTGTGGCATTGCCAGGTCCTTAACCCACTGCACCACATGGGACCTCCCAATGCAATCTGGTTTTGATCACTGTCATCACCCTAAAAGAAATCTTCTACCTTTTAGTAGTCACTTCTCATCAGCCCAACCCCATTCCTCACTCCAGCCTCTGACAATTACTATTCAACTATCTCTATTAATTTGCCTATTCTGGATATTTCATATAAATAGTGTTAAAGAGAAAAATATTCAAATAACATTTGTAAAAGCACTATAAGGAAGATTTATTCAGAGGTGGGGAGCTATCAACACAGGTACAGGGACCACTGTGATGAAAATTTGCAGTGAGGGATGTGAGACTTCAAGGCTTCTCCAAGGAGATAAAACTCAAAAGATAAGAATTGCCAGACCCTTATCATCCCACAACAAGGGAGAGATTGGGCTCAACTCAGAATGCAGCACAGGCAGGTGGGAATGCCCATCCAGGGAGCAGGGTGCTGGTCTTTGAGTGGAAAATTACTAAGAGGAAACCTGGGGTCGGGGGATTCTTCCTGAAGGCAGGCTGGGTGATCAGACATCACCCGGGAGGTTGTCGGGATGAGGAACCTACAGGGTGGGGGATTTTGGCTGAACGGACATCAGAATGCTTGCAAAAACTGAACAACGCAGAAAGAAACATGGAAGTCCAAAAAACAGGCCTCCTTGAAAAATGATTTAGGGAAGCCTGAGCAAACTTTGGTCAGTGATAGAATTGGTGTTCCCGGAACCACACAGAATACGAGGTCTCTCGTGATTGGCTCCTTCACTAAGCATAAGGTTCAAACGTGACATTTCATTCCTTGTTGCTGAATAATATTCCATTGTATGGACCCAGGTTTTAACAGATCCACATTTTTTCGGTTCTTGTTTTTGATCAGCTACCTCTCCAGGAGGCTGCGTTTTGCCAAAGGACAATCTGAAAGGACACTAGCCCTTGGCTGTACGGGCAGAGAGCTTCTACACCACGTGCCGGGACTCCGCGTGGGCGCTCACTTCACCGCACAACCAGCCTCTGAGGCTTTTATTGCCATTTTTACAAGAGAAGCACGAGTCATATTTAGATGCACTGAACCTGGGGGCGTGGCGGCCAAGCGCCTGACTCCGAAAGAGTTAATCAGAAATGGGCGCACTGACACGTCATTGGCTGCGCCTCCGCCGCGAAATGAGTCGCAGAGTAAAGGCGTCTGCAGCCCCCCAGGAACCCAGGCAACGCAAGGGCTAAGAGAACGCCACGGAACCTACGGCGCGACGCCCGTTTCCGGCGCCGGAGGGGATGCGTTTGCGGCGGACTTCCGGGGCGGGGCTGGGTCGGGAGCGGAAGTTTCCCGGCGGCGCGCGCAGTCCGGCTGGGTTGGACAGGGTGTGAGGACCCGAGCGCGGGGTACGTCCGGCCGGCAGCCGGAAGGAGGGCGCGCGCCGGACCCTGGCAGTGCAGCCATGAACCTGGAGCGGCTGCGGAAGCGCGTCCGGCAGTACCTGGACCAGGTGGGCGGCCCGGGGCTCGTGAGGCAGCCCCTTGTACGCAGGGGAGGCTGCTGTCGGCGTCTTGGTGGCGCGCAGCCCTGAGGGCCTGGGCTTTGGTTCAGAGTAAAGCTCCCGAAGGGAGGGCTCCGGCTCTCAGCCCTTGGCAGCCTGGAGGCAGAGGAATACTGAGCAGGAAGCCGCCTATGCGTCCGGCGAGTCTTGCACATGTTCAAGCCCCGCTCCGCAGCCTGCCCACCCGGGGCGCGTCGGTGCTCAGTACAAACTTCGTGCCAAGTGGAAGCTGAAGGATAATTTTAAGAGGAAAGTTTCGAGGTGGCCTTTGAATTTAGCTAGCTAATAGAAAATATTTGAAAAGTTCACTTGTGATTCTTACTTGGCCGAATTTAAGTGAATAGAGAGAAAAACGAATCTGTAGTCTCAGAATCAGTACTTTAAAAAGAAAAAGTTCACTATAAACTGCACCTTCATTCCCTGCACTGCCCTCGAATGGACAGCAAACAGTGTTTAAGGGACAGAAGAGTTTCCAGAATCAGCAGCATCAGCTTAATACATGTTGTCATTTAGTTTGTGTAAATCATGTTCTCCCAAAAAGTTGGAAACCAAGTAGGTGAGGGAAAAGCATATTCAGTGTGAACTGTTCCGAACTGGATGTGAGATGTTGCTGTCAAATGTTCGAAGCATGCTGAAGGGCTGCATTTTGGTTAACTGTAAGTCAGCTGAGGTGAATAAATGTTTCCTGAGCACCTTTTCTCTTGCTCTGGGGATATAATGAGGAGTGAGACCAGCCTGGTTCCACCCTCTTGGCACTTAACGGCCCATAAGCATTTCTCCTCCTAGATTGACTGTCAGCAGAGGTCCTGGTTTGCATCCAGGAGGACTGAAGCAAAGACCAAGAACCATTGCTAATGGCTAGATATTACAAAACGGTCATTGAAATTATCTGCTTTTTAGATACCTCCTGAGTTTATCCTGTTTTAGGTACGTTTTTGCAGTGTGTTGTTTTTTTTTTTTTTTAAGTACCTCCTTGAATTATTGATATCAAAGATTTTATAGTAATATTTTTATTGCATCATTGAACTAAAACTAACCTAGCTTAGATATAAGATAGAGATACAGTATGAGAGACCCCCTACTACATGTAAAAAATTATTGTATTTGTTGATTTATCTTGTAGCGTTTAGATATCTGTGTAAAACTATTGAAATAACAGCAGTTTCCACCTTTCTTTGGATACAGCAACAGTATCAGAGTGCTCTATTTTGGGCAGATAAAGTAGCTTCACTTTCTCATGGTGAGTGACAAATTCAAAAATTTTTTTTTCCCTCATTTCTCTATCATTAAAAGTCTTCTTGCTTTATTTTGCACCTCTGACCATGTATGTGGTTTTTCCCTCCAGAGGAACCCCAGGACATTTATTGGTTGGCTCAGTGTCTTTACCTGACAGCGCAGTATCATAGAGCAGCTCATGCACTTCGGTCACGGAAACTGGACAAAGTAAGTAGTTGTATGAATCTTAAAGCTGTTTAAAGCTTTTCAAAGTGTCATTAGCATCATGTTTAGTTATGTGTTCTTTTTATGTCAAAGTATTTCCAAGGATTCAGTTTTTCTTGAATTATTGATATCAAAGATTTTATAGTAATATTTTTATTACTATATTTATTTACATTTATTAAACATAAAGAGAAAACTTATTTACGTTTAATAAATGTAAAGAGAACATTTCTCTTTGACCTGTCAGCGCCATTGGTACATGTGGTGTGTATCCACTCTGCGGACCCCTGGCAGTTCCTTTGATGTGTTGATGGTGACTCAGACTCAGTCCTGGAATGCTGACCAGTTCCTCGGTTACCCTCTCTCTTACAGATGTTTTCTTACTCAACTGGCTCATATTTTCATAGTTTATGAAGGAAACTATATGCTGTGTTTATGTCTTCCCTGCTACAACCTCCTTGAGGGCAGGTTCTGATTCCTTTTTGAATCCTTGGTGCCTGTTAAGCAGTAGGCTCATGACAAATATGCGTTACAAAAAAACTAAATTTTTTTCTTTGCAAAAGTAAAAGGAGAAATTATGAAAATAGCTTTCTTCACTTTGTGCTTATAGTTTTCTTTTTGAGTAAAGATGCATGTTCTCTTGCTCACTGTTATAACAGGTTATTTCTTTCCTAGTTGTATGAAGCGTGTCGCTACCTTGCAGCTAGATGCCATGTAAGTATATGCTCTCAGCTTTTTTGGTAAAGTTGTAATGATGTGACTGTTGTGCAACTGTCATGTATGTGAGAAATTGATTCTCCATTTACTAAAAACTGACGTGCATGAAGAAAATTCCACTTTAGACATTGTAAGTTTAAACAATGAATACCCTTTAAAAGTCTTCAGTGTTTATGTGTGTATCTAGTGTCAGAAGTCACACAGTGAACGGTATTTCTGGTTTTGTTTTTTGTTTTTTTTTTGGTATTTCTGTTTTGTACACAGTTTGCTGCTAAAGAACATCAACAGGCTCTTGATATTCTTGATATGGAGGAGCCGATCAACAAAAGGCTATTTGAGAAATGCTTAAAGGATGAAAGTGGCTTGAAAGACCCCTCCAGTGACTGGGAAATGTCACAGTCCTCAGTGAGTAATACTGTAATAGGCATGCTTCAGTAGCATCAGTAAGCATCACTCATGTAACATGGCAAACATATCACCTTCTTTTGTTTGATTATAACCATGTTAAAATAGTTTGGTTGCTAATTTATTTAATTTTCCCAGCCCAGAAAGATTCTGAGATATTTCTCAGCCATCAGTTAGAAGTTGTAATTATGTCCTCAGATGCTTAAATCTGAAATAGATGGAATTAACTTGCTCTTCTCACATCTGATGCCTTAAAGTACTCCCCACAGGTGGAAGAATAACATTTCCTGTCGACAGTGTTTTGTACCCACCTCCAGGAAACCTCGATTACCTTAGATTGTTTCTTTCCAGGGAGTGGTTTGGTGTTATGATTTGTTGTTTTGTGTATTTCAGTTTGTATATTTCATATCTACGTGAAATTGCAAATTGTTTCATGATAAATAACATCCACGGAGGGGTTACTAATCTAGGTTGTTACTCTTTTTTTTTTTTTTACCACTTTCTTGAGATATAATTCATATAGCATGCAGTTCATTCATTTGAAATGAATGGTACATTGGCCTTTAGTATATTCACTGAGGTATACAGCCCTCATCACAATCAGTTTGACAACTTTTTTTTCTTTTCTTTTTTGGCTACCTTGCAGCATATGGAAGTTCTGAGGCCAGGGATCAGATCCAAGCTGCAGTTGCGACCTATGCCACAACTGCAGCAATGCAGGATCCTTTTACCCCACTGTGCCCAGCCAGGGGTTGAACCTGTGTCCTGGTGCTGCAGAGACGCCATTGATCCTGTCGGGCCACACTGGGAACTCTGAGAACTTTTTTACTTCA